>NW_015164184.1:289496-315047 GCF_001447785.1 Gekko japonicus
TAGCCCAATACCACTTTTTCTGTTCCCCTCCTGTGTGCTAGATGTTTATTGTATGTTATACAGTAAGTTCTTAATATTTGCTGAAATCTTTATGAAAAACAGCTTTGGATGAGGCCCTCATCTTGAAACAGGTGTTGTCACAGAATGTGTTCTTAGTGTGTATCATCTTTTATCCTAGATGTACTTGAGGGATATAATGGTACAATATTTGCTTATGGACAGACGTCATCTGGGAAGACACATACTATGGAGGTAATGTACTTGAGAATGAAACTGTAAATTAAATGAAAATCTTTGGTAGGAACTTCCATTGTAAGCTGTGCAGGACAACCTATGTACTGTTCACCAGAGTAGTTAAATTATAAAGGATATAGTTACCACAGCCTCTTCTGTAATTGGGAGGATGGCTCGTATTTCTGTGTTTAAAACTGGTGTTGTTGTTTTTTTAAAAAAACACCTTCCAATTAATATCTCTATTCTTCTTTAACAGTGTTAAAAATTTTATTGTGCTTTTGTTGTTTTAAAGCAGGGGTGTAAAACTCATTTGTTATGAGGCCGGATCTGACATAAATGAGACCTTGCTGGGCTGGGCCATGTGTGCCATAAAATGTATTGCCAGGTAGCGGAGATATTACCTGTATAAAGGACACAAACACAAAAACATGCTTAAAACATTAGCACTCTTGCCATATTTCGTTTATTTAACAGTGTCTCATAACTGACACCTCTTGCTCTGAATTATTGCATCAAAATGTCTGTGCTGTTGCAATCTTGAGTGTGCTGTTCAGGTGTGTATCTGTAAACTGCAAACCTACAATGACAGCATCAGCAGAACTGAAAGAAGCAGAAGACAGCCAGTTCCACTGTGGGCCTGATAGAAGCCCTCCGGGGGTCTGATCCGGCCCCTGGGCCACATGTTTGACACCCTTGTGTTAAAGATACTGTAGTAATGTAACTGTTGCACTGTTTTTAAATGGGCAAGTATCTTAATGTTTCAATAAGGTACACTTTTATTATTTATCACTTTTATCATCCGTTTAGCCTCGACCAGGGCCAGGTCCTTTTCTTCCCTGGCCCCGGCCTGGTGGAACATGCTCCCACCTGAGATCAGGGCCCTGTGGGACTTATTACAGTTCTGCAGGACCTGTAAAATGGAACTGTTCCACCAGGCCTTTGAGTGAGGCGGCAGGCATCCATTTATTCCATCCACTCAGCCTCTGTTGCTAAAGTACCATCTGACACGGCCCATCTGAGAACACTTTATAGTCTCGTTTACAGCCTAGTGCCCCAGGTTTTTGAGAACACTTGTTTTTAACTGTTTTAACTATTTATTTGTTATACCTGTTTTAATTGTTATTGTGGAATTGCTGTTGTAATCCACCCTGAGCCCGCTTGCAGGAGGGTAGAATATAAATTGAAGAAATAAATAAATGGCTTACAATCTCCTTTCCCTTCCCCCTCCCCACAACAGACACCCTCTGAGGTAGGTGGGACTAAGAGAGGTCTTTCAAGGACTGCTCTTGAGAGAACAGCTCTGAGAGAACAGTGGCTTATCCAAAGTCACCCAGCAGGCTGCATGTGGAGGAGTAGGGACTCAAACCCAGTCCTCCCAGATTAGCGTCCATGCGTCTAACCACTAGACCAAACTGGCTCTCGACAGCTTTTCCAGGCATGGACATACACACATGCAAAAAAAAAAAAAGGAACAGAGATCCAAATATCTCTGTGCAGAAGTGGAAACCACTTTTACTTGCACTGGGGAGTAGGGTGATTGCCAGTCTTTTTGTTGTTCTTTCTGCAGTGGTTTGCATCATATTTCATTACCAAGGGTATCCTGATCTTCAGGAGCAGCTTTTGTTGGGGCATAAGCATCACAGAAAAGCTGTGTGATCATTCATGGAATTCTCTTAATGATATAGTGCACTTAAATTTGTATTCTTTCCTTTTCATCTCAAGGGGAAACTACATGATCCAGATGGCATGGGGATTATTCCAAGGATAGTGCAAGATATATTTAATTATATTTATTCCATGGATGAAAATTTGGAATTTCACATTAAGGTAATCTTTGTTTTCCTTTAAATATAGTGGTTTAGAAGTGTCTCAAAACAAGCTCATTAACACGTCATCAGATATTTTTAGAGAAGAGTTTTTAAAACACTTTTTAAAGGAACAGATACATCTCCACCTGTCTTACATCAAACAGCTTGATACCATTCTGCTTCAAATGCTGCAATGCCGTGTATTTTCTCAGATCTATTTCCTAACTTTGAAACAGAGCTAGCAAAGTCAGTTTAAACTGAGTTTGATGTTTCTATCTTGCTTGACACGCCTGTAGTGGCTAGCAATACAGCTGTACATGAAAATGCTTTGGTTTAATACCAAGTTTGACTGGTAGATTATTTTGTTCATCTCAGTAGATAATTTTGTTCATCTCAGTTACTACTCTGAGGTTTAACTGGATACCAGCTGCTCTTTTATAGGCAGACTTACGAATTCCCTTATGCTGTCCAGTTGCAAATACATTTCGGCCTCAGATGTTATTGTGCAGTGAGAACTGTTCGTCAAAACTTTGGGGTTCTGTATGCTGCATTGGAACATAACAACTGAGTCAGCAGCTTCTGCTCTGGTATTAACAAGATCCCATGCTGCTGTTGTCAGTCCTAATCATCAATTGTTTTTTATGATTATGATGAAAGCTAGTCTGTTCTACTTCAGTTACTGTGTTTTTGTCCCATTTCTCCCTCGTCATGGACAATGACGGATGGAAAACATGTACATTTCTGTTCAATCTGTTAAATTCAAGAAATTAATTCATGTTACGAATGCTAGAGAAACATAACAGAGAAACATAGTTTCAGTTTGGTTTCAGAAGTCTGGTGACCTTGACTCGAGAACATGGCTCCGTAAACTATTTGTTTTAATTACTGAAAAAAGATCATGCTAACTTATTAGACCCTGTTTGATTTGTGAATATCTGCACTAAAGCAAACCTTGTATGTCCCACCAAGTATAATAAAATTAATTTTTATGTCCTATGCAACATAAAATGTGGTTAACTGATGCGTGGATCATGAATTTCATCCACCTAAAGTGTACCTGTTACACTGTTGCAGTTGTCTAAACAAGCGATTCCAAGGTTTGTAGCACAGAATGTTAGTGTTTGTGATCATGTCCCCAGATGTGTATTTTAGGCTTGAAAAGCATCCAGAGAGTGGGTACTCTTCTATGCTGGTGCTAAAAGCAGTGTGGGGGCTTGGGAATAACACTCTGGATCAGGGAAACTGTTCTGGGGGGAGGGGAAATGACCATGTTGTGAGGGGATACACCAATACTTTAAGGCGAAGCTATGTCAGAGGTGTTGGTCACGGATCAAGTTAGATCATGATTTAGCTGGATTGTAAGAAATGTGTATAAATTTGCAAGGTAATATACGAATATCACTGAGAAGAGTCATGTCTGTTTTACTGCAGACAGTGTTTGAAACATTGTTGGCTGTAATGTACGTATTTGGAATATGTCAGCAACATACCAAACTCCTAAAATGACATTAATATAGTCTTAAAGTTGCTGCATTTCTTATTTGCTTAAGAGCTTTGTCTGACCTGGATCAACTTTGACCTAGTAGAACTGTATAGGTTTATAGGCTACTTTGTGTAGCTAGATAGGGATTACTGTTCTCATTGTTTCCTAATATGTCTTATTCTTTCAGGTGTCATATTTTGAAATTTATCTGGATAAAATAAGGGACCTTTTGGATGGTGAGTGCACATTTATTCTTTAGGAATGACAGTTTGTCATGTGCAAATGGGGAACTATGGAGTTTGATCATCTTGTGTTCTATTTATCTGTCTCACCTGAAAGTTGGAAAGCGGATAAGAGGCATGTGCTTGAAACAATATGTGCATGCTTGTTATTGATAGAGAGGTTATTGAAGAATTAGAGAGGCAGTCAAGTTAAGATTGTGATCTGTGATGAAACTAGACAGGATAGGGTTAAATGTGCAAAGACATGTGACAAGAAGGTTTGTGGCAGAGCAGAGGACAACTTTTGGGTCTAAAAGAGGTGTGAGCCAGAGGTGAAAAAACTGCGAGCTAGCTCACACTAATTCATCTTAGAGGGAAGTAAGATAAGCCAGAATTATGTCAGCACTGCAGAGAGAAATAAACTTGTCTGGTTCTAGAAGGTGGGCAATAGGCAGGAATCTCTGTCATATCCACTGAACAGGAATTGTCAGTTTTTGTTGATTGCAAGATGCCTGGAATTCTAATCACATACAAGATGTTACTGTATATTCACACCTAATGGTGTGTGTTTGGATATACCCAAGCCAAAGCTATACCCCAAAACATCCCAAATGTATCCAAGTTTTCTTGGGGAAACCGGGAAAAAAATCCTGGGAAAAAATCCCAGATATATTAGCAAATAACCAGGTGGATCCAAAAACAGCAGAGAGGCGGGAGCATTGTCAGGCTTCTACTACAGTCCCTTTGAAGACAGCCCAAGAATCAGCTGTGTTGGTGGGGAGCATAGTGTTCCTGCTGGCTTGGCTTGGGACTGGCTTCTCGTGCCCCCCAGTTTAAATCGGGCTGCAGGAGAAGGCAGCCCAGCCAGGATCTGTTGTGCTGCGGGGAGCAGATTGCTCCGCACCAGCTCAGCTTTGCGCTGACTTCTCCTGCCAGCCAGGTTCACACTGGGCTGCAGGAGAAGCCAAGGCAGCCCCAGGATCCAGTAGACCCACACCAAAACATACCGGCTTAAAAAAAAAATTGCACTCCTCTGTTCACTTCATCAACAAAATTTTACATTCTGGCCCAGGCATACATACACATGGGACAGCAGTATTTTAACCTCATATATGCCAGTGGGGGGTCTAAATTATGCTGTGGTTGTCTTTAAAACGTTGATGTTTATAGTGGATGGTGGTTGTGGGGAGAGATTTGGGGTTCTATGAAGTGCTATGATAAGCTCTGTAAAATTATTGATGACAGGAAAAAGTTGATAGTACAGTTGTCAAGTAAGCTCATGACTGTCAAAAGAGATACAGTGATGGCTACTAGGTTAGTGGGATTTAAACCAGGATTAGAGAAATTCATGGCTTTGATGTATCCACAGATTTAAGTAGTGATAGTTAACAAATTTCAGAAGGGTACCTTGAGGAACAAACATGATGATCATCACTGTCATGAGTTCCTTGTGAGCTTTCCTGTAAGGCATGTATTCCTCCTATTAGAAACTAAAAGAGGAGCAAGGGTTTCTGATGCACAGAGGTAATTTTTTTAAAAAATTGAATTTTTGTCATCTTTTTCCCGCATGGTTGCCAAGATTTTAGGACCAATAATAAAATTCCAATAAATCATTTAATACTGTGAGCAACCTTTGGTAATTGATCCATTGCTGCACTGAGCAATGGATCAATTACCAAAGGTTCAGGATAATGAAACTGTTTTTGACTGAGTTGATGCAGTAGGTGTGTGTCTAGGGAGGGTGTTCCATAAACAGGGCTCCAATTAAAAAAAAAAAAAAGGCTGTGTTCATAGTTGCCTTCCACCCACTCTTTGCAGGCAGAGCACCTGAAACAGAGCCTTAAATCAAACCTTGAAGATCAGGCAGGTTAACATGGGAGGGTAGTCCTTAAGGCTGTGCTCTCTTTAGCCAGATAATAGCTGTCCAGCAAGAAGATAACTCTTGACTCAGGCTTTTTCTTTTCCAGTCTCCAAGACCAATCTTTCTGTTCATGAGGACAAAAACAGGGTACCTTATGTGAAGGTAGGTATAAGAATTGAGCCAAATGTCTCTGTTCTCCTTGGAGTTCTTATAAGTAACAGCTGCTGTATACTTTTCACAGGGCTGCACTGAACGTTTTGTGTGTAGTCCAGATGAAGTTATGGATACAATAGATGAAGGAAAATCTAACAGACATGTAGCAGTCACAAGTAAGTGGTTCATTTGGTAGAAAGAACTAGTGTGTTCTATGCAAATAGTTCTAACATGGCGAACACATACAAAGCATATTCGATATAAATAAAATGCACTAGTTTTTCAATATTGTGCATAAAAGGTCCTTTCTTCTAGTTTAGGAAATTTATAATCTGCTGCACTAATAGCCAGATTCTTCTGCCTGGTTGAGCTGGATTCACTTCAGTTAAACCTCTTAAAATGCTGGAGTTGCTGGCAATGACCCTTACACAACCCAGCCTTCACATCTTGGCTGGGAACTGTGGAGTGCCCCTGGACTTGGGGGTCCCCACTGGCTTTTCCACGGTGCAAGGTTGGTGTGTATCTCTCTCATCAGGAAATAGACGACTGCAGTCTCTCATCTCCTGCTGAGAGAGGTACCAGTTGGTGAAGAAAGAAGTGGGGTGTTGCCCTTATACTCCTTTTGGCCTGTGGCCATCTTCCCAACAGGGAGGCTCTCTTTGAATGGGAAATGAGAAGTTGCTTCTCATTTCCCATTCTGGAGAGTGCCTGCAGCTTGCAATTCAAATGTTCCATGGGAAACAGGAGAATGTAGGGGGGCAAAAGAGGGTCAGATGCTGGCAGCTACTTAGATTATACAGTGACTCAGTAGTCTTCTTGCTATGAAGTTTCTTTTGCCTGTGATAACATATTTTTTTACTGTATATAGATAAATAAGTCCTGTGATTCATGATCCCTTAAGGGAAAGATTTGTATCAGTTTTGACTAACATCTTGGTACTGGTGTATTTAATCACTCTGTACCTCTTTTCTGCTACTACAAAAAGTTTAATGTGGTTTTAAGGAGAACTATATCAAGATGTATTTGACAGGCCAATGGATCTTCCTGTTCTCCTTTGGTCCCAAGGCACTATGCCATCTGTTGCTGCTGGTTTGTTCATGTAACCTCTTCCACTACAGTTACTGGACAATGGAACTGGATTAGCCAATGAGATGGGTTGCCAGAATACATGTTTAACAAGCCTATGAAATGTTTCTGTTCTAGACATGAATGAACACAGTTCTCGAAGTCATAGCATCTTTCTCATTAATGTAAAACAAGAAAATACTCAAACGGAACAGAAA
Source organism: Gekko japonicus (assembly GCF_001447785.1). Classification (NCBI taxonomy): domain Eukaryota; kingdom Metazoa; phylum Chordata; class Lepidosauria; order Squamata; family Gekkonidae; genus Gekko; species Gekko japonicus. Next base: position 296,540 of record NW_015164184.1, read on the forward strand.
TTGAGTGGGAAGCTTTACCTTGTAGACTTGGCAGGTAGTGAAAAGGTAATGCACATTTTTGAAACATTGAATAGAAAGTGGGTCATTATACTAAGTTGTCCAGATAGGTGCTGGGTGTTGACATTACAGTACCGGGGTGGGTGTGGAGGCCTGTTAATCTGCATTGCGAGCCATGAATATTCAGCCTCCTCACCTTATATGCAGCAGTTTTTTGCAACCACATGTGCTTAATCTACAGTTCAGGAGTATCTGGGAGTTACCATTTGTGTCTGAACACTTTCTGGAAGATACTTACACAGCAATATATATGATCGTGTCCTGTGTGTCCTGTATAGTCAAGTCTGAGCCTCTGTGGACTACAGAGAGTTCCTTGGTCCCATGGAATGACTTCTTGGAGATCGTAGCTGTAGCAGCAAGGGAGTGGGTGGGGAAAATCTTATTGTACACTGGGGGGAAAACATGCAGGGTTGGGGTTTTTTTTAAATCCAGGCCAGAATCGTTGATAAATGTGGTTTATGCTAGCCTTTATTATTTTAGGTTAGTAAAACAGGAGCGGAAGGTGCTGTGCTAGATGAAGCTAAGAATATCAACAAGTCTTTGTCTGCTCTTGGCAACGTCATTTCTGCTTTAGCTGAAAACAGTGTAAGTGTATCTCTGCTTTGAATGCACGTGGTGAAAATCCCTTATTTTAGTTTCGTTTCTTTTTGGAGATGTTGAATGTGGTTTAATATGATGAGAATCAACAACAGGGGGAAGGATTTGCACCTGGATGACTTCTAACTCCCTTGAGACGCTGTGCCTTCAAAACTACACATACAATAGCATTTATACAACATGCTTATATAGAATTTCCTGCTTGAAAATGCCATTCTGTAAGTTTATGATCTCAGGTAGTGGAGATGTAATAATGGTGCACAAGTTATGCAAAGTGCTTATTCAAATGATACTTAGACAGAGCCGGCCTGGGCTGGGAGGGCAGGGTAGAAATCCAATAAATAAATAAAATAAATAAGTAAATAAAAGTGTTATAAACTAAACAGACCACCTTTTAATGTTTTTACAGACATATGTTCCGTATCGTGATAGTAAGATGACCAGAATCCTCCAAGACTCACTAGGTGGCAATTGTAGAACAACAATTGTTATTTGTTGCTCTCCATCATCTTATAATGAATCCGAAACAAAATCTACGCTGTTGTTTGGTCAGAGGTGAGATTTTAAAAGAAGAGTCTGTTTATTGAGTGCAGTCTGGAGAGATTGTGCTGCCTTGGAAACCAATATACTCCCAATATATTGGTAGTCCACCTGATCTGCATTGCTTATCTCAGCGTTTGTCAGTAGTTGACTTTTGTGAATTTGCATTTAAAAGAAGTCACAGCATTCTACAAATGGATGGTGACATTGCTGGAGACCAGGATTATGGCTTGCAACTGCAGTTCAAAACGTCTAGTGGTGTGACTGCATTATGCTGATTGGGGAGTGTCAGACCTGTACCTGCAACCCCTAGTTGATTGGGGTAGGTGGGATTGCATCTGATCCCAGGAAGGGACATCACTTCCTGTTAACATTCTAGGATCACAGAGATTTTTTTTGGGGGGGGCGGATTCCTAGGACATGATGTTAATTTTTGGTTTTGGGCACCAGTCCCCACCCTCTTTCTCCCACCGTGGCTGTCAGCAGTGGTAACAGGCAGGTGTGCAGTTGGCAAGCCTGCTGCTGCTAGAGTAACTTACAAGATGAATAAAGTGTCTGGACCTGAGTTTGTAAGGAAACAAAGGATGCATTTATTCTTTGAAGAAGTGTGGAGACACTGAGAAAGTATTTGAGGCTCCTTTAAAGTCATGAAGGAAAAAATCTTGTGCTGTAGATTGAAGTTAAAATCCTTAGCATGAATCAGACCTGGAATATCTTGTGAATTGCCCAATATTTTTGTCAACGTAGTGAATTTTTAATTTGCCTTTCTAGAGCCAAGACCATCAAGAATACTGTCTGTGTCAATGTAGAGTTAACTGCAGAGCAATGGAAGAAAAAATATGAAAAAGAAAAGGAGAGAAATAAGACATTACGCAACACAATACAGTGGCTTGAAAATGAGCTCAATAGGTGGCGTAATGGTGAGTTGAATCTTCACTGCTGTCTTCATTGTTACTCTGATCACTTGCAGAATAAGTACGTTCCTTGTTGCATTGTAAATTAACCTTAAGTCTTGGTTGTAAGGCTGAAAAAAATCCCAAGCTTCCAGCTTAGATACTTGACATGAAGCTTGCACCTAAGAATTTAGAATGTTATTATAGCACTTCTAAATAATTTATTCTAAACTGAATACTGCCGTTTTTATTCAGTTCTTCATGCCAAGACCTGAAAAGGTGTTCTCCAATTGATTAAGTTATTACTCCATAAACTGTGTTATACCATAGCCATATTATGGAATCCACAGTTCATCTTTGGTTTTCTGTGCAGTCCGACATTGGGGCTGCGTTTCCACATGCCAGCCACCGGATGGTTTCTTACAGCTATTCTGGTATTTTCTAAACACTCCCAAGGGCTCTGAGACCTAGTTTACTTCTTCTTCTTCTTTTTTTTTTTACCCTAAGATGGTCTCTAGTTGCCATCTTGCTCAGGTTATTGTTCTAGTATTTTTTCCATCTCCTACCTCAGAGGGTGGGAAAGAAATTACATTCTTTAGATGTGAAGAGGGCTTCATTATTTTACTTAGACAGAACAAAAGGCTTCTTACAGCCCTTTTGTTTGCTACTCCGGTAGCTCAAGAAGGTCAGCCTCAGCCCAGACCATCTCTAGATGGATAGTCTCGGCTATTAGGATGGGGTACGGGACAGGCCAGTCTGCTGTGTCCACTGGAGCTTTGGGTGCATTCTACATGGGTGCAGGCAGCGTCGGCAGAGTTCCGGAGAGGGACTCCCTTGGAGGACATCTGCCAGGCAGCGATATAGTCGTCATTGGACACCTTCGTCAAGCACTGTTCTGTGGATGTGAATGTGAGAAGGGATTCAGCAGTTGGCAAAGCTGTACTACACTCCTTGTTCCACTGAAACTCACCCCACCTCCCAGGTAAGGAGCTCTATAGTCACCCAATGTGAGACTGCACAGAAGACTGAAGATGAAAACAGTGTTGCACTTACCTGTAACTGTTGTTCATCAGGGTGTCTTCTGTGCAGGCACACATTCCCTCTCTCCTACCCCGCTGTGATTTCATAGGATGCAGTTACGTTCTTGACGCTCCTGGTGGCTCAGGACTTAGGGAAAGGGGGGGATCCTCCCTGCAGAGCATGTGACTGTTAGGTGGGAAGAAGGCCTCTAATCAGCTCTGCAGGGGAGCGGTTCCCCTTGGAGTGTTTAGAAAATACCAGAGTAGCTGTAAGAGAGCCTCTGGTGGCTGGCCTGTGGAAGCGCAGTTCCAGTGTGTGCCTGCACAGAAGACTGAAGATGAACAACAGATAAAGGTAAGTGCGACACTGTTATATATTTCTGGGAAATGAAAGTAGCCTTAAAATGTGAATGTTTTACTCTTCTGTGAAACTTGTGCCCTGTCTAGGCCAATCTAATATTGAATCAACTTGTAAATATATTTCCAGCAATAGAAATAACATTTATTTGGGGACTAATTGTATTTCAAGGTGAAACTGTACCTGTTGATGAACAGTTTGACAAGGAGAAGGCCAACTTGGAGGCATTTGCTGTGGATAAGGATGTTACTATTACTAACGATACTCCAACTGCTACTATTGGAGTGGTAGGCAGTTTTACTGATGCTGAAAGGAGAAAGTGTGAAGAAGAAATCGCTAAATTGTACAAACAACTAGATGACAAGGTATGTGTTCGGTTTTAATGCATGTGCTTTATCTTAGAACTAGTCATAAGGCCTGTTGCGGAAATAAATGCAACGAGCTCTAGAAAGAGGGTCTGGAGACTCTGCAGAGAGAAAGAGAGGTGGAGGGATGGACGGACAGGCAGGAAAGAGTGAGGCAGGACGACAGATGCAAGGGAGTGACGTGGACTCAGATGAGCTCGAAAGTGAAATCTGCAAACCAGGTGGGAAGAGAGAGAGAATTGGAGGGAGGGAGGGAGACAGAAAGAAATCAGGCAGCCGAACCAAGAGAGAGAAGATCTGGAAAGGGGAAATCCGCAGAAGACACTGCAGGGAAAAAGGCTCTAATTTCAGTGTACTTACCTGGAAGTGGTATTGCACTTGGTCAGACTTCCAGGTACGTGTCCTGACGACAGGGGGCCAGAGGCAGTGTTAGGAGGAAGAGAGCGAAGGATGGGCAGGCTGGAGGTAGAGAGCGGAGCGAGGGATGGAGAGCGAGAGCAAAAGCGAGGCGAGGCGGAAAGGGTGTTGGGGGGTGTTAAGAAAGAAGAGAGAGGAGCGATCCTTCAGGTGCTTCATGGCAAGGCGTTGCCCTGTTTGTCTCGGCAGAGAGAGCGAGGGAGCCTCTAGGAGAGGTGTGGGGGGATGAGTGAGAGAAAAGAGGCAGGAAGAGAAGCAAGAGATGGAGCCTTGAAGGGGAGGTTGGCAGCGGGAAGCGCTCCCGCAAGAGGGTGAGGGAAAGTTGGCACAAAGAATCCTACCCGTATTCTCCCCCTCCCCAGCAGCTTCGGCCAAGTGCCATGCCAGACTGCTGCAGCACGGGAGCCCCGGCAAGCTGAGTGCTGTCATGGGCAGGAGGCCAGGTTTTATCCTGGGTGGGATGTTGGGCCTGTGGCCCCCCGTCTGCCGGAGGCTGCTTGTCCTGGCTGCCGGGCTAAACTGTGCCGTGTGGGCTGCCGCCACCCGTCCCTCCCAGAGCCCTACCAGCACCCTATGAAGTGAGGGAGGGCGAGGATGGGGAGCAGATGGATGCCGCCCTGGCGAAGTAGATGCCCAACGCCACCCATCTCTTGCAGAGCGTCCATCCCCTTCGCCAGCTCCCCCCAGACTGAGGTTGAGATGCTGGGTGCGGGCTCTGTGGGCGGGAGCAAGAGAATGCAGCCCAGGGATTGGCAGTCCTTCAGAGTGGCAGCTGAGGGACCCAAAGGCTGTGGGAGCATGTGCAGCGTTCACACCAAAACAGCTTTATATATAAGGAGAGATTTGAAATGTTACTACAATTCACCAGTTTGTTCTTTAAAAAAAAAATAAAAATTATTAAATACAATATGAAATGCAAAACAAAGAATAAAAATTTCAACTTATCCATACATAAATACAGTACCAGTGTGTGTTCTGATAAGCAAACAGTATCTCTCCACTGTAAATTAAAAGAATTTGTGTTGTTTCAAGTAGGAATTGGAGGCCGTGTTCGTTCTTATTCAGATGAGACTGTAAGGGACAGCTGATCTTAGGCAGTGTAAAAATTGAAGGTAGCTATGTTTCAATACTTTGAGTATCTGAAAGCGCATGCTAAGGCAATAGTTTTAAAGTGACAAATTTAAATTCAGTGACAAAGTTCATGAGCTGAAAAATAGTTCAGTATATTCTTGTGACAAAGTTCTTTGCGTTCCAGTTTTCTGTGGTACCAGATAACTTTGTTGAATGCTGAAGATGATTAGTTAGAAAAGTTAAGCTGAGATTTGGCCAGAACGTGGCTTCTTTAGGTGTGCCCAATCAGGATTCCTGGCTTTTTTGTTGCCCACTTCTACCTGTATTGCGCACTATTTTGATCTTCTCAAAAGGAGGTTACCACGTGGCCAGAGAGGCTGCTGTTTAAGGAACAGTCCTATAATGTAGTCTCTATACCGCTTAATGTGTCGTGTTAGTACTTAATGCTGTGCTTGGTTCTTTCTGGTTCTTTCTGGTGGTTCCAGTCTTCTAAAATCCGAATGCATTGGTTATTGAATGTCCAATTTGGTTGATTGTACTGACTCACTATGTGTAATCTGCCTTGCATCCCTGGGAAAAAGGCAGACTATAAATAACATAGAAAGAACCAGTTGGATCTTTATCACTGTCTTAAATATGAAGCTGGTCAAGCACCTTCTATTGAACCTGGACATTTTACTGGACTATATCGTATTAAGTGGATTTATTTTTGTATATACAGGATGAAGAAATTAATCAACAGAGCCAGTTGGTTGAAAAGCTAAAAACACAGATGTTGGACCAGGAAGAGGTGAGTTTGGTTTGTGGTGTTTTTTTTCTTAACATTTAGTATCCTTTAATAATAGCTTGAGGAAGTTCATTAGAGCAGGGATCCTCAATTTTTGAGCCAGCAGGCACCTTTGGAATTCTGACATCCACAGAATGGCTGCCACAGAGTTGCTGCTTCAGGATGCATAGTCAGCCACAAAATGGCTGCTGCATCTTACTTCAGTCACCCAGTGAAGATTGTCAAGCTGCAGTGGCAGCTGCTGCCAGAACGACATTTTTTAAAAATCTGCACAGCTAATCAAGTCTCCTGTGAGCTATCAGAAGCCTTGCCGGACAAAAGCCCCTCCTCGCCCCGCCCACATTCTAAACATACATGGCGGGTGCCATGGTACCCATGGGCACCACGTTGGGAACCCTTGTACTAGTCTGTAGTACAAAAAGAGCATCATATGCCGTGATGGCTCTATATAAGTAAGAGCAATATGTGGGATAGTTTTAGTTTTGCAAATAATGCTTCTGCTGGAACTGAATATAACTTGTGGCACTACCACTATTTGAGTTTTATTTTTAAAACATTTCAGAAAGGTTAAGTCATAATATTTTCTAAGAATTGGTCTGGCATTTCTGTGTAATGTCTTCAGAATCAACTTTGAGAACATCCTACCGAGATTTTTATTTTTGGCCCAGAATATCCCAGTCCTGAGAAGGAATCAGTTTTTGGAAGAGCTAGAGAGGATAACAAAAAAATTCATCTGGAGTGCTAAAAGACCAAGAATTAGAGCAAAGTTATTACAAGAAGGAAAGGATAGGGGAGGTTTTGCCTTGCCAAATTGGAAAATATACTACCAAGCGGCTTGCCTTGACTGGATAAAGGAATGGGTCAAGCTGGAGGACGTGAGGGGCTTAACCTTAGAAGGATCAGACCTAGTAATGGGCTGGCACGCGTATATTTGGTACGGGAAGGATAAAACCCACCCACACTTTAAGAACCACATCTTAAGGGCGGCTCTCTTAAATATATGGAGTAAAATAAAAACTAAATTCTACGCCAAAACACCAAAATGGGTATCTCCCCTGGAAGCCTTTATAAGACCAGCCTTTCTTACCAAGTATAATAAAGAAACATACGAAAAATTACTAGACGAGACAAACCACCTGAAAACAGATGAGAAACTAACATCACAATGTAACTTGAAATTATCGGGGTGGGAAAAGATCCAGTTAAAATCAAGATTTCAAAAAGACTTGAAAGTGGGTTTCTATGTAGAAAAAAATGAGCTAGATAAAATCTGGCTCTCATCAAATGATAAAATGATCCAGAAAATGTATAAACTATTGCTAGAGGATTATTTGTTAGAAGAAACACCAAATCACAATTTAGTGGTATGGAAGAAAGACCTAGGCCACGAAATATCAAAAGAATCTTGGCTAAAGATTTGGAAATCTGTAAAGTACATGAGAGCAACAAACTATAGAGAAAATGTATTTAAGATGTACCACAGATGGTACTGGTCACCAGAAAGGCTAGCCAAATGTTATCCAAACTGCTCAAATGTTTGTTGGAAATGTAAATTAAATGTGGGAACTTTTTACCATATGTGGTGGCGTTGTACAAAAATTCAGATGTATTGGAAAACCATACAGAAACTAATAGAGGAAATTTTGAAAGTAAAACTGGACATGGTACCTGATGTATTTCTACTTAACTTATGTTATCTTTTAATGAAAAATATGTAATTGCGTATGTAATAGCAGCAAGAATACTCTGGGCCAAACACTGGAATCTAGATTGTGTACCCAGATCTGATGAAGTAATAAGTAAGCTGTTGGAAGTAGCGGAAATAGATAAATTGAATATGTATTTACAAGGGAAAAACGATGAAGACTTTTTAGACAGATGGGTAGGATTGTACAAATGGTTGGAAAAAAAGAGTGGACTCTGAAAATATATGTAAAAACTGTAAAAGGAACAAATGTATGTAAAACTATAAAATAAAACATATATAAAAAAAAGAGAACACTTCTGAATTCTAAGAACTTCTCAGAATTGAGAGCATAGGTCAATTTCAGTATGAAACAGTCCAATGAACTGTTAAGTTGCAACCTTCCTTCCTTCCCGCATGTAGCTGAGCAGATACTAAAATATGCTTAGGCCATTTTAGCTAGCCATAAAATAGATAATTAGGAACATGTTAATATTTGCAAAATGAATAAAGTCTGTCATTTTAACGTTGAGCCAATAATGGCTTAAAGTGAACTATTGATATTATTTCTGTGTGTAGCTTCTAGCATCTACTAGGCGGGACCAAGACAATATGCAAGCTGAACTGAATCGCCTCCAGGCTGAAAATGATGCTTCTAAAGAAGAAGTGAAAGAGGTGCTCCAGGCCCTTGAGGAACTTGCTGTCAACTATGACCAGAAGTCTCAGGAAGTGGAAGACAAGGCAAAGGAATACGAGCTGCTTAGTGATGAACTTAATCAGAAATCGGTAGGAAACGGGTGCAAAGAATTCAGCATCTCTAACTTTTTGGTTGCTGGGAATTATGATTCAAGCATAAGATCTTTTCTTAATATTATGTTTAAAGCTAGGTTTCCATGTATGTTTGTGCAGTCCATGGACAACTGAAATTACGTGCATTCATGAACCATTCATTTGATAAAAAGTAGCTGCACAAATAAATATTTTATTGGCCACCATGTGCTTATCACCTATTTCAGATGCAGGTTAAGAGGAACTAGTTGGTCATAAACAAGTCCATTTAGGTGCCCAGATTAGAACCACTTCTCTATTTTTCAAACCAACATAATCTCATATAGCAACATCATGTGCCAGTGTGGTGGTATTGCTAAAGAGTGTTGGGCTAAGAAAGGGAACACAGACCTCCTGGGGTGATGAAACTCACAGGGTGAACTTAGACCTCTCACTGAATCTGACCTTTACCTCACAGGGTTGTTAGAATAAAACAGCAGAGGGGGTAGAATCCCAGACACTATCCTGTGCTCCTTGGAGAAAGGGCAGGATTAAAAAGATAAATGATAGACAGAATCCATTAAACTGAAGAAGACTTGAAGCCTTATGAGCCATTTCATTGCAGCTCCTACTCATAGCATCACATATGCCTGCTGGCTTGGCAGTGTCTGTAGGGTCTCTGAAAGACTATGAAGCATTTGGCAGATCTAGTAGTAACTTTTTAAACCAGTTCCAGGATGAGCTTCTGTGTGATTGTATTGTAAAGATACGCACAGTATTTTGAAGCTGTGAGAGGTACTCACTCAGAAACTTAAACATCACTTTTATATAATGAAAGAAACCTTAGTACTTATGGTTTATCAGTACCACTGAACTTCAGAAGGTAGCCTGTCAATCCGTGGCTTGCCCATACCATCCCACTTCTTAAAATTTTGGTTACGTCTCCAATTCAGAACAAAATCCAATAGCTATGTTCACCTCCTATTGTCAGACACATTTACATCCAACTGGACAAATTCAGTTCTGAAAAAAATACAGTCGGCATCTCCGTTGACTCCCTGCTTTTGTCAGGTGAATCTCAAATTTTTAGGTCCTTGAAACAGAGAATGTTCGATATTGAAAAGCAAACTCTCTGTTTTGGGTTCACCCCTTCCCCTTTGAAGTTTAACATAACTCCGAGGAATGGGCTTCTAGCTGATTATTTTCTACAGCTCATCGCACCATCACTAAGACTAGCTTTTATGCTAGCACGCTTTGATGCCCTTCCGTCAAAGGTCCTTTACGGTAGATTTGCTAATACCCCCTACCTCGAAAGGACCTGCCCATGTAACAGCAGGAACCCAAATCAGTTGCTCAGATCTTGCTCACCTGTGAATTTTATAATAGAATTTGGAATGTTCTAATCAGCCCCCTCCTGCACAATAAGCATAGTCTATCTGAAGAGAGACTTATAGCTTTCCTTTTATCAGATCTTCACCCTCACATTACTTTCTCAGTAGCATGATTCCTTTCTATCACTAAGAGGGTAAGAGAATATAAGGTCAAAGCCCCGGTGGATTGACTGTTTATATTTCTATAACTTTGATATGCACTTTAAAATGTGATCCATGCTGTATTTTATCTATGCCAGTAAAGGTTGACTGACTGACTGACCATCCCACTTCACACTCCTTTTAGGAGACGTGTCAGTCCTTTTGTGCATACGGATCGCATCTGCTATGCATTCTTCGTCTGATTGTTTTTGTCATCTTGTTTCAGATGACATTAGCCAGTATAGATGCAGAACTTCAGAAGCTGAAGGAAATGACCAATCACCAGAAGAAACGGGCCACAGAAATGATGGCGTCTTTACTGAAAGATCTGGCGGAAATAGGAATTGCCGTGGGGAATAACGATGTGAAGGTAAGTGGAAACTCAGGCACATCACAGAACATTAAGAACAAATTCACGTGTCTTCTTACTGGGACATAAAAGCATGCTGTGTTTCTGTGCTCCTTTCCCATCTTGAAGAGAAGGTCCCTAGACATTTGAAGCACCTGCCAGATGTGTGACTTTACTTTATCTGTACTTTACTAATAAATAATGTAAGATAAAACTTCTCATTTTGTTGTCTGTAGTGACAACTTGAGCTGCGGTGGCTCAAGTGGTTAAGACACTGAACTGCAGGCTGTGGAAGGTCGGTAGTTCAGCAGTTTGAGACCTGAGTGTGCCACATGACGGAGTGAGCTCCTATCTCTAGTTCCAGCTCCTGCCAACCTAGCAGTTCGAAAGCAAGAAATTGCAAGTAAATAAATAGGTACCACTTCGGTGGGAAGGTAACAGCGTTCTGTGCGCCTTGGTATTTAGTCATGCCGGCCACATGACCACGGAAATGTCTTCGGACAGCGCTGGCTCTTTGGCTTTGAAACAGAGATGAGCACCGCAACCCTAGAGTCGGATTCGACTGGCTTTCGAGCAAGGGAACCTTTAGTGACAATAGGCAAATGCTTATAGGGGGCTGTATCCAGTCATACATGCATAGAATATAAACAGAGGCTGCTAGATCAGACCATTGGTACATCTAGTCCAGCTCACTGGCCAACTATCAAACAGAGTGGAGAGGCCAAGGCCTTCTGGTATTGCCTTCTAGCACTCATATTCAAAGGTTAACTGACTCTAGATGTGGAGGTTCTCTTTGCTCACTGTGATTGGCACCTCTCCTCCATAGATCTTTTAATGCTCATGGCCACTGCTTTGTTTACGAGGTTGACCTTCCTGCTTTCTCTTTATTCTGGCAGCCTTATCCAACCCCTGGAAAGTTTATTCCTGAGATTGTGGAACTTGCACAGAGGGATAGTTGCACAAGCCCTGCAGGGAAGAATGGGAACAGGGTGAAATCATTCTTTCTGTGTCTTCTGAAGTGTAGTGCTAGTGCTAAAAGAAAAAGAAAAGGCGGGCAATTCTACCCTACCCCCCCCCTTACTGCAGCACCCCAGTCCATGTGGTTCTTCCTCTGTGCAGGTCCCACAATGCCAGAAACAATCTTGCTGTGGGTCAGATTGCTGGAGTACAGGAAAACTAGACAATGCTTTCTGTGCACACATGGTTGGATGCAGGCCACAATCAGTTACTATGGGTGTTGGTTCCACTTCAAAATTCCGCTGTATTTCCATAATTGGTAGAGAGTACATTTTGTAAATGTGAGTAAAGTTACTTTTGCAGTATTGGTAATCTGTAGAATAAAGGAATATTACAGTACGATACCTAACCAATGCAATGGTTTAAAATGTGTGTAGTATTTCATAAACGAAATATTATTTGTATTACATGTCGTCGTGGTGCAGAAAACCTTAAGTGCAGAGAGTTCATAATTGTTAAATTTTTTATCAGTCAGACCTATAGATAAGGAAATACTTTGAAAATACTTGAATTGTGGATGTGATTACCCCAGTGTATATGTTGCATGATTATTTTTAACATTTGAAATTTTCATTTTCAGCAACCAGAAGGAACTGGTATGATAGATGAAGAATTCACAGTTGCAAGACTTTACATCAGTAAAATGAAGTCTGAAGTGAAAACCATGGTAAAACGGTGCAAGCAGTTAGAAAGTACTCAAACAGAAAGCAATAAGAAAATGGAAGAAAATGAAAAAGAGTTAGCAGCCTGTCAGCTTCGTATCTCACAGGTAAATGTGTTGACTTCGTTCTGCCAGTTTGTTACTTCTGCTTCTTGAATCCTGGACTAGCAGAATGTTTGCAAGTAAAAGTAAGCCCCCCTGAGCCTGTTCGCGGGGAGGGCGGGATAGAAACCCAATAAATAAATAAATACAATTTTATGCTAATATGCATTAGAGTTTTTTAACATAAGCAGTTCATTGCATGTTCATTTTTTCTAGTGAGCCTAGTATTCTCTAGCTTTTGTATGAAGTGTGACTGATTTTTGACAACGTATTAGCAGCTTTTCCAGCTGGGTTTTTGTGTAGGATGCTGTTACAGTAAACATGGTTTAGTTATAGGTATGAGTCTTCCTTTTTATTGTATAGTATTTATATATCTGAACTGAGTGCAACTTGCCGCTGTGCAAAGCTGTCATGTACAAAGGTCACAGTTGTATTGGATGCTGACTACTCCCACCGCTGGCAGAAAGCACCACCTTCAATAACTTTGGGAAGCAAGTAGAAGCCAGGGCTCCCCAACCCACTATTTCCCCTGACTCCTGCCAAGCTTTTCAGAAAGTGGGTGGGGCCATTGTAAGGCAGGGCTGGTTAATGACTGCTCTCATTCAAATGAAAGGGTTTTTCATGGCTGCAACAAGATCAGGAGGACTAGCAGCACCCAGGCATTCCTTAGCTTGTGTGTGCTTCCATTCCCCTTCAGACATGACCAACTGTTGCTATAAGCCTCTTCTGCAAATCAAGAAGGTAGCTTTGTTCTAGCCTTGAGTCCAGGGAGCTGGGCTACTGCATGGGGGGAGATAAGTTTTCAAGCGTAGAACCCCATCCTGTCTTTCTCTAGGCTTGCTGTCCTTCCAGTGGCTAGACCATTCTTCCAACTAAAGCACAGATAATGCTAATCTTGACAGATGAATGGCTGGACTCTGAATAAGCCAGCTTTATATATTCAGCATGGTTGCCATGCAATTCTTTCTCAAAGTGAGGAGGGAGCTGTTCCGTTTGGCTTCACCTGTTGCAGCATTATTTTGAAGTTGCACTTGCCATCTGCTGTCTAAATTCCAAAGTTACCTGCAGGATTAACGAGATTGGGAACCATTGATGTATACAGTAGAACAACTTCTTTTTACATATACATTTCCTGGTATGCATTTTGGTCTTGTGGTTTGAACTACCAACATCTTGTATTCTTGAATGCGAGATTCATCTTCTTTTCTATCTGATAGCATGAAGCCAAGATCAAGTCACTTACAGAGTATCTTCAGAATGTGGAACAGAAGAAAAGACAGCTTGAAGAGTCTGTGGATTCCCTTAATGATGAACTAGTTGAGCTTCGCGCACAAAGTATGATTTCCTTATGTGTTTGAAATGTTGAAGAGCATGAGTTGTGAGCTTCAATTCCCAGTTTCCAGTGTCAGCTATTTGTGAGGTTGTTGTCTTTGGGCAGGCCACTCTCAGCCTCTTAACCATAACGTGAAGCTGATAATGGCCTACTTCACACATAATTAGTGACCTTATATCCATACTCTGAAGTGTGTTGAATACTTGTGAAAAGTACTTATACAGTCATGTGGATACCCAGAGACATCTGGTTGGCCACTTTTGGAAACAAGAAACAGGATCAGATTGGTCTGGGCCAACAGGACAGCTGTTTGATTTTCTTTGTAGGAGTGTTAAAAAAAAAATCTGTATTTTTTGGGTTCAGGTATATTACACCTGAAAAATATTGGCGTTTTCTGATATTCCCAAATCCCGCTATCGGTGTGGCATTGGGATTCGGGAATTTTTCAGTAAACTTGAAATTTTTTTGCTCCATTATACCCTATGGGGGACCATTGATCCCCATAGGGTATAATGGAGAATTGAACTGCAGTCTCTTTAAATGCCTTCTCAATATAGCCAACTGTACCTGAAAATCTGGAAAAAATTGGCTTTTTTCAAGGTCAGTTAGATCAGTAGCCGAATACAGACTCTGACCTGAATTCAGCTTAAAAATATCCTAAAAATACCGGTAAGGAATTTTTTCAGCTTGGATAAACCAAATGCAGACCCCTAATTCTTTGTGTAAAGTATACTAATCTGAGAGTGGCAAGCCATGACTGTGAAACTGTGTGTTTAAAAGTCGATTTCTTTTTCTCACTAGAAAAAGTCCATGAAATGGAGAAGGAGCACTTGAACAAAGTTCAAACTGCAAATGAAGTCAAGGCACGTAAACTGTGTATTAATTGTTCAAAATTAATTTCTTCAAAAATACAGCTTCTAATTTTAATGATGTAAAAGTAATCACAGTATTTGATTCTTTAGCAAGCTGTTGAGCAGCAGATTCAGAGCCACCGAGAGACTCATCAAAAACAGATTAGCAGCCTGAGAGATGAAGTTGAGGCCAAGGAGAAACTAATCACTGAACTCCAAGAGTAAGTGTTGCAAACTGTTTTATGTTTGTGGATGAATGTAGTAGTTGCTACACAGAGTTCTAGAGCTGAAAGAGGCATTATAGGATGTTTAGTCTACGCGCGCACACACACACACACCTCTGCTCAATGCAGGCGATCGAAAGTGACAGCTAAGTGTGTTCAGCTTCCACTTGAAGATACCGCCCCCCGCTAGTTCAGTTGTTGAACCACTCTTCATTGTTTACTTTAACTGTGTCCTTTGTACCAGCTAGTTAAGATATTGCATATCTTTGCAGGATGATATCATCCCCCATTCATATTGATTTAAGGCTGATTTTGCAAGGAACTAGTATAATATAATTTAAACCATCACAAGCCTTTTTTTAAAGTACATTTTCTTGAGTCTTGTTCAACTTCAGTCTGTCTGATTCTGCATGTTTTGTAGATTGTAGTTATAGTAACTAGCACAAATGGGGCCAGGCTGATGTATGTATTTTGGTATTTAGACTTCTGTATGTCACAAGATAAGGATCTGTTCGCCTTTCTAGAACTCTTCTCTCTTCATAATTGCATGTTTGTTGCTTCCTGTGTTCAGTCAAAATCAGAAAATGATGCTTGAGCAGGAACGACTCAGAATTGAGCATGATAAGCTGAAAGCTACAGATCAAGAGAAAAGCAGGAAGCTGCATGAACTTACGTAAGTAAAAGTTACAATGAAAATAGCCCATAGCTGTGCATGTCTAATGGTGAGCAATTTGTTGAAATAATGACTACTAAAGTACTATGGCATTTTCATACCTGTGTATCCTAGGTAATGCATATGGGAGGGGTTGTAGTGCCTTTCTAGAAGTTGCGGATTAGGAAACTTAGTGACAGTGTATTAAGCATCGATGTGCTTTTGTAATAGAAGCTGTACTTAAAAGCCCAAATGATAAAGAGTTCCTTTGGGTAAATGCTACATGTAAATTAGAGTATTTTAACCTACATTGTCAAGTATCATTAAAATGGCTTGGACACTTTGACATGTGGAGAAAGGTGGCATGCAGATGCATATAATAGTTACAAAGCCAACAGTTAAGACCAATTCCAAGGGTTTTGTTTCAGATGCATTCCATATATTAAAAAGTATTGGTGTGGTGTGCCTTTTGAAAGATTTGTGCCAAACTGTTTGACCAACAATGCACACGTAGCATCCTTTAAGCCTTTAATAACATTCAGTGTAGTCCACCCTGTTCTGTGTAGTGTCAGAACTGTCTCCAAAGAGCTCTTGATTTATGAAATTAATATAGAAGAAAGGGACCACATCAGATATTTGCTTCCTATAATATTTAATTTATGTAAAAGTAGTTGTTTGTTTTCTCTTCATGCACTAACATTTTCTTGCCTCGCTGTGTCACCTAAAACAATCTTACACACTTGGGTCTGTGCATGCTTTCCTCTGATTTGCTCCATAATTAAAAGTTCCACAAGCTATTTACAATCTTTGGACAGCTTGAAAGCTTGCACACTGTGTTGTGTCATTAGAGCTGGTCATAATAAAAGGTATTACATGGATTGTGGTTTTGTTTTTAGATTTTGATTTTAGACCAGTATGTCTGTGAACAAATTTTGTCCACATGAGGGTCCCTCCCGGCTTTTTCCAGGTTATGGGTGATACATTCAAGTAACCTTTCCTCCCTCTGCTGACAAAGCTATTAGCTCCTTAAACAACGTGGTTTGTGATTTGACCAGTTCTTTTCAAGAATCTGAGAACACATTGTCATGGTGTATTCTTCACATCTCACTGAATATTCTGAATGCCATGTATAAAACATGCCATAGGCTTATATTCTCCCCCATGCCCCATGGTAGATGTGTCCATCCCATGCAGGTCACTTCAGCCTAACCTGTCAATCTTCAATATGTGGGCAAGGACTGCTTTGCTTCATTAAGAGTTTAGTGTTCAGTTCTGAGATGTAGAGGCAGTTCTTTGAGCTGTCTGAGGTTTTATGACTCATATCCTTTGTGTGTTGAATTATTGTAAACCACTTAGAGCCTCAGATTGACAGCCTTTGTTTCCTTCAAAGTTTTGAATCTGAGTTTTTGTAACCTTTAGGGTTATGCAAGATAGGAGAGAACAAGCAAGACAAGACTTGAAAGGTCTGGAAGAGACCGTGGTAAGTAATTTATGCAGCTTATGCAGAATGGTTTTTCAAATGGTTCGAGTTTCTCCGTCTAGAATGTTACTGAAAGATGACTTGTGTTATTAGGCCAAAGAACTTCAGACCCTGCACAATCTGAGGAAGCTGTTTGTTCAAGATTTGGCTACCAGAGTGAAGAAGGTAATGCAAAATGTAATTGGATTTGTTTCGGAGTCTGTCACCACTTTTGATGCTGGTTTCTTTGGAACCTAGCCTCATAGGTCACTCATCTTCCTTCCTACAGAGTGCCGAGATTGATTCTGATGACACTGGGGGCAGTGCGGCTCAAAAGCAGAAGATCTCTTTTCTTGAAAATAACCTCGAACAGCTCACAAAAGTCCACAAACAGGTATTCTTGCATTGCTAGCTTCTGTCACTTTGACCACGGATTTATGAAAGCTGGTCACTCTTGTAGATCCTAGAGGCCTTGGGCTTGTGTGATGCCACAAGAAATTGTCACTTTCAAGCTAAGCTTTCTTATTCAGTTCTGTGTGTTAATGCGGGAAGTTCGGCAACTCTTGTCAACTTTGACACTTTAAATGGCCTTGCTTTGTTTGATATTTCCCAAGGTCCCATTAAGCCAGTTGTTCTTTAAAACCAGAATGGAGGATATGGAATCCTGATCCTGAACAGATGGTGCTGCAGTTCAATTCCACTCATTTCTTTCAAGGGTTAAAACTTGAAGGGAATTTGAGATATAGCATGCCTAGACTGTTCACCTATTTCTTTTGTAACAAGAACTGACTTCCATTATATTTCAGCCAATTATCACTAGAGGTTTTAGAAGACCTCATTTGACCAATTATGTCATTTTTATAGCTTTCTCTTTTTTTAAAGTATGAAAGGATATGGGAGCTGTTACCTTCCATGTTACCCTATAATTTTTGAAGTAATTTCTGTTGAACAGCAAAATCAGATTACATTGATGGGTTTCTTTATATACATTAGCTGTGGCTAAGATTAGAGCCAGGTGTGCTCAATATATTTTTTTTAAATAAGTTTTTATTGTTTTTGTTAATAACATTAACATTACATACATCAAATACTTTTTGATTATTCTAAATTAATAAGGATAATTACATACATTCTTAGCATCTATTCTCGCCATACAGCACTAGTAAGTCACCAAGAGTCTGACCATTATAGATTACCTGCTATAGCCTATAAATATAACCATTTATGATAGATCTGCTTAGCAGGAAGAGTATCCTTCGTTACCATGTAGTCTAACACAGGGGCCCAAGTCCTAACAAATTTGGTGTAGGTTGGCGTGTTACTGTTATTCGCTCTCATCAGGGAGTCTGTAATTTTTGTCATTATAAACTGATCCCAACCAAAGGTGTGCTCAATATAAACTTTTTTTGTTTGTACCATTACTGCACATGGAGTTCCATATCTATTGGTGGTTCATATTTTACGTTTCTCTGTGTTCTGACCTCTGGCTTTTTGTAATCTTGAATTAATGAGATTCCTTTGACAGCAAAGCCAAATATGTGGGATTTTGTTTTTTTTTCTGACCTCTGGCTTTTTGTAATCTTGAATTTGACAGCAAAGCCAAATATGTGGGGTTTTGTTTTTTTTCCCTTCAGCTGGTACGTGATAATGCAGATCTTCGCTGTGAGCTTCCAAAACTGGAGAAACGGCTTAGAGCTACAGCCGAGAGAGTTAAAGCTTTGGAGTCTGCCCTGAAGGAAGCCAAAGAGAATGCATCTCGGGATCGCAAGCGG
>NW_015164184.1:315069-320334 GCF_001447785.1 Gekko japonicus
GCAGGAAGTTGATCGTATTAAGGAAGCTGTCAGATCGAAGAATATGATCAGAAAGGCACATTCTGCACAGATTGGTAAGCAGAAAAATGGAGCAGAGTAGTCACTGCGGGTGGGATGTGCTTGATTAGTGCTTGCTGAGATAAGCGCTTGTGTATGGCATGTTTTAAAGTGGTGGAAGAGATCCACAAAGATGCATTTTTGAGTGTCCGTACTATCTCAATTTCTTTAGTAATTTGGAAAGAGCAATCACAGTTCATTGTTAGGGCAACAGTTACCTGGTCTGCTCACTTGCAGATTTAACAGCATGGCAACAGTTACCCAGTCTGCTCACTTGCAGATTTAACGGGAGAGCCAGTTTGGTGTAGTGGTTAGGAGCGTGGACTCTAATCTGGGAGAATTGGGTGTGATTCCCCACTCCTCCACATGCAGCTGCTGGTGTGACCTTGGGCCAGTCATAAACTCTGTGCTGTTCTGTCAAGGGCAGTTCTCGAGAGAGCTCTCTCAGCCCCACCTACCTCACAGGGTGTCTGTTGTGGGGAGGGAAATGGATTGTAAACTGATCTGAGACTCCTTCAAGTAGCGAAGGGCGGGGTATAAATCCAATCTCCTCCTCTTCTAAATATTTTAGAAGTGCAAGCTTCTAAATATCACTTTCATTAGGCTGTTGACATGTAAGAAATGTATGTGATGCCATAATACAAAACTGGCAATCTCCAAGTTCTCAGTTATGGGTTAGGTGCTTTTCCAGGCACGTAAAGGTGTGTTGTTGGTTTTGTCAGTGGGATCATTGGCAGAAGACTTCCAAGCATCATAGACATGGACAAATAAATGACACAGTTCATCCCCACACTTCAGAATACTTTCTTATATAATGTGTGGAGTTAATTCAAGTTGCAGTCCTCAGAAGTCCTGTGGCTTGCTTCATCTTTAACCCTTGTGCTTCTTCCATGCAGCTAAGCCTATTCGCCCCGGCCAGCATCCAGCAGCTTCTCCAACTCATCCAAGTGCAATTCGCGGGGGAGGTGTTTTTACACAGAACAGCCAGCCAGTTGCCCTCCGTGGAGGCGGAGGACGGCAGGACAAAGTGTAACATCTACGTCATACAGGTTGGCTTTTAACTAGGATACCTATTTATTCCATTGTAAAGGAAAGAAAATATTCTCTAGGAAAATGCAGAGCATGAAATTATAATACTACTAAGTAAAATTCCCGATAGGCAAGTGGGTTTTGGTGCAGTTACGAACATCTTCACTTGCACATGGGGTCTGGGTGAAATCTTGACTGATTCAGAAGTTATCCAAGACACTCTTAATTTGTGCCTCAGATTCACCATTTCAGCACGCTGGCTGTAGATCAGTGAGGTGGTGAGTCTGCCCACGTGCAGCTGCCAGTCCTACTGTAACTTAACTTTGCATTTGAACTAGGTACAGAACCTATTTAGAATAAGAACAGAATTTCTAATGAAATATTCAGGGGGAAGATTGATTTAAAATGATAATATCGTCAAATTCAGCCCAGAATAATGGAATTTCTTGGGATTTTGAGGGAAGCTGAGACCAAACTGGATTAATTTCCAGGAGTTCAGACTAGAGAAAAAGCTAAAGATATGGGGATAACTGATAAGGTTTTAGATCTAAACAAGTCATTAGTTAAAACCCTGTCATATGTTTCACCTTAATTATTCCGCTGAAGACTGAAAATAGTTCTGGTAGCGTTGTTTAAAGCTTACCTGTCTTCATAAAATTACAAACATCTTGTTTGGGTAAGTAGTTATGTTTCTAGTCTCTGAATAAGCCTCTCTGGTTCTTTGTAGATGCTGAGAAGGACATGCAGCATGAAGAAGATCGGTATCATGCAACGAGTCATTCCGTGACAGTGATCTCTATATCTGTCTCTTACTGGGGATTGTAGGATTTGGTGTGTGTGTGGGGGGGATTGTATAAATTTATACTGGTCTGTACAGCTCTCTTCATTCTACAGATTCGGCTGATTCCCAACGAAATTATGAAGAAAATTATCCCTCTTGGAAAATTGACTTGTAACTTTAAAATGTAGCTCTTTCCATTACACAATCCTGTCTTTCACGTCTTAAATTTAGTCTGCACTGTGCCAAGTTGAATGTATGTTAAGCAACATCCTAGTTTAAAAAACTTCCTAGCTTAATTTGTGTATATTTTATGGTCTTAGGGAATGTGGAACAATGTTAAAGTATGTTTTAATTTTTACCACTTTTAAATAACACTACTTGACCCCACTCTTGAATTAGAGCAACACTGTACATTAAGTTTGCCCAAATGGCTGTATAGAACATAAGATTGAAATTATTTGTACAGTACGCGATTACTGAGGTGTGCTTATGATGACTGCCCTAAGGCACTGAAGTCTCAGAAGTGGAACTAAAAAAGTCTGTTCTAATGAGGCTGCTTTACTATGTGATTAAATCTGTTATCAGGTTAATGAATTAATTCTGTGTAGCAAGTAGTAAATGTAAGTTTACATAGAAAGACTTGGCAATGACTTCTTTCATCTGTCCTGTTCCTGAGTAGATGCAGAATAGTGTGATGAGGTGAAAACATTCTGCTTCATCTTGAAGAGCCTGTTAATGGTCACCAGGGTTGGACAAATGGTGTTAACTGCTGTGGTGAGCAATTGGGACACTGTAGACCGCCTCTTGTGCCAGCTATGGTTTTACTAATTATCTGCAAAGTACAAATTGGGTTTTCAGTTTAAGGGAGTGTGAGTCACTTGAACACAAGGAACAAACTGGATACAGAAAGGAGACAAAAGTGCTCAAAATGGCCATAAGTGTCAGATGGTTGTGGGAATTGTGCTACACTGAAACTGTACTGTAACTTATTTGTAAATCTAGAATTCTGTAAATGTTTTCTTCCAGAGTACTTTGTCAGGCCATTTTATATTACCTTTCTCTTTTGGAATTTTAAAAATGAAAAAGATTGCCCTGTAAAAAAGCACTTGTAACTACATCACATGAAAGTCAAAGAATGCCTTTGACGGGGTGTTCCAAAATTTTCTGACGGTTTCTTCCTCATTAGACTAGAATTAGGTTATTAGCAGGCAAGAGAAGAAATGTTGCAGCAGTGGAGAGGTTTCTGGAGGACAGCTTTTCCTGGAGTAAGTCCATATGCCAGTTTTATATCTTGCTACAGAATGTTCACAAGCACTTTCTTTTGATCTCGAGGACTGGCTGGCTGCTTTTTTTTTTTTACACACAAACTAAAATATTTGTATTATGGAGCTTGTATTATGACTTGGGTAGTCATTTCTTTCCTATTCCTTACGACTTGTCTCTTTTTATATATAATTTTGTTTTTAGAGGCTGGATTTTTATCAGCCAGACCCTCACTATTTAGGGATTTTCATACCCAAGCCCTATTATTTTTTGTGCTTGAATTCACACTCCAGACCCGAAATGAACTAATTCTGGAACTTACAAGGGCACTAGTACAAAGGAAAAAAGGTGTTACAAGTCACACTTGAAGTTGCATTTCTCAACATGTCAATTTCTCAACAGTAACCATATATTTTCAGTCCTGATTCAATTGATGCAGTAAGTCTGGTTTCCTGGCCATATATTCAAATGAAGCAGGATATTTTCTCATGGCTGTTATGGTAGTTTCATTCCTGTAAGTAACGTATCACGGGTTTTGGTGCTGACATGGCTGTGTAATTAAGCGGTTAAATAAACTGTAACTAGCATGTAGCTCACAATGTACATCCTTTTTATACCTAAGCTTTTTTATTTTAACCTTTTATGAAGTTTACCAAGAACTGCAACTTAGACTTTAAAAAGAACTCCTATTTTAGTTCTTTGGATCACCTACAATAGGTTGCATGAACAGGACAGTTAACTGGTTTTGTAAATTTAAGATCTTCAATCCACAATAGAATTTTAAAGCATTGCTGTTCCAATTTACACTCCTTGGGGTTTGTTTTTTTTAAATTATTCCTCTAGGCCATTTAAAAATGGCTTGGGGGTAGGAATTGAGTGAGATGAAAGAACACTATTTATTCATGGAGATCAACTAAATTATTTGCATAACTTTACTGATGTATTTCTTTATGTAACTCCAAATTAGGCCGAAAATGACAAGTCTGCCTTGTGGACCCAGTGGTTTATTCTCAGTACATGAGGATGCATTGCAGAATAAATGGTTTGGAGAAGATGCCATATAGTTTTAACTACCTGCATGCTGTAAATGTTTTTTGTGTTTAAATAAAATCTTTGAATTTCAGTGAGCTTCATTGAGATCTACATAATCTTTTAAAGTTGGATCAGTTGTTAGCACAATACACACGACCCAGTTAATACGTACGAGGGAAATGGTGCTGACATGTTTTGGAGAGAGGGTGAGCAATATTTTATCGAAGTCCAACTCTGAAAAGGAGTTTCATCAGTTAGCTGTGGCACTTGAAAGGGGGGCAGGGGGGACAACGTCAGGAATACCTCAACCTGCAAGCATGACCCTTATGGCATTTTTAAATTGCTTTAAAATGGTGGTGGCATCCAGGGGGGTCAGACCCATGGATCCTGTCACATCTGGTTTGGCCCACGCTGACCAAGGGCTTTGTGGAAGAGCATGAGAGATGAGTTGAGGGTCTGCAGAGGGACAGGAGAAAGCAACAAAAACTGCCTCCCTTTCATTCTCAGAAAAATTATTTGGGATCCAGCTCTTTGTGTAATTTGTACGTGCACATGCCATGTGTGAGCCAATCATTATGTTTGAGACCAAAACATCAGATTTTTGGTCTCTAAGTAACTATTATGTTGACTTGTTTTGATTTACATGGTCAGAATAAATCCCAAGACCATATCTATGTCAGCCTGAATTCCTTTCTTGGAATAATTTGGAAGACTAATGTATCTTGCATATAAAAGTTGTGATCCCCTTGACAAGTCCCAACAGTCTTGTTCAAATTCTGCTCTCAAGAAAACCGCCTTCCATACTAAGAAAACACTGCCTTTTCTGAACTTCTTGCTACTGTTTCTAATTTGCAGCCTCTGTTATTTCTGGTTGTGTCCATGTAAATCTGTTTTTAAATGCATCTATTCAGGGTCATGAGGAACACATAACCACTAGAGGGCGCAGCAATCCCTTAAATTATACTGAAAGAGCTTGACTAAGCCTTTGGAGACAGTGGTATAATTTGCTTATATTTTGTACTTTTAAAATTACAGCATTTCTTTAAAAATAGGAAGATGTGCATTTTATACTGTGCACATGGCGAGATACTTCAGGGAGCTCT
>NW_015164184.1:320373-342305 GCF_001447785.1 Gekko japonicus
AAGTGACCTTGTTATAATGCACAGCTAATAGATGTAGAGCTGGAAGCCCTAAAAGACAATCTGGTAACTTTGATGTATCCACTGGACTATGGTGACTTCGTCAAGAGGAAAGAATTCAGTTGTCACTGTGGACAAGACAGAAAGGGATTTTGTAACTTGATTAAATGTTCTTGCCTGGTAACTAATTTAGCAGAAACTTGGACGTGTTTCCCTTGGGCATCACCCAGGTCTACTCAAACCCCTTTTGAAAAGCCCCAAGTGGTTAAAGATGGTGGTGGCTTCTCTGCCCCTTTAGCAGTTGAGCTGCTGCAGTTAGATTTTTTAAATAGGATTGAAACAAGGGAGGAGGAGGACAGATTTAATACTTGAATTGGAAGAGTGGCTACTAAGTTAAGGATGGAGACCAGAGAAAAGTAAGTTAGGTTGTGTGTGTTTGGACAAATGTAGTACCAAACTTGTAGCTATTTAGACAATCTTAGTGTTGCTGTGTCTGTTGGATAACTCATCTTGGCCTTTAGCAGATAGCTACTGTTGAATTAGTACCATACAGTTATATAAAATGCCACAGGTATTCAAGTGCTTTATATCACAGTTCTCTAAGTATGGCAGCATTTTGCATGTGTACACTAGGGTGTACCTTTTACCACAAAGTTAAGATTTCCACAAGTACAACAAAAAATGGGCAGTGGGCTTTTGAGTTATGACAAAGGGGAATTTAGGATTGGTAGAATTCATGCTGTAATTATATATGCATGTGTGTGCAATTAATTACTTGTGGGTAATATGAGTTTTTGCAAATTGCTTAAAATATGATCCTGACACTGAATCTTTTCCCCCTCCCTATTCTATGTAAGAGGAACATGATTCTGTCACTTAATATTGCAAACTGTTTCATATAAACTTTGTGTTGTTCAGTGTGCTGGTTAGAGTGCTAAAGTTCTGCCCCGACCATGTTCGTGATGACCACGTGTTTCTGAAGCCCAGACCTAAAAAGCAATGCTTGGATTCTTAAAGTGAGGCCATTGATGGCATATTTTAAGTCCAGCAGTTGCATGGAAATACAGTCCGTAGGACTCCTTTTCAAAATGAGTTTGAATAACAGAATGTGGAGTCCCTGTTTATTCATGAATTGGCCTCTACCAGTCCACCCGTTTCCTAATGCCCTTTGAAGTGGGCCTTTTTCGGAGTGATTCTTTTGCCATGGCCCATTTTGGGGCTCTAGAAGCTGGTGTGGTGTGCCTTAGAGGTCCTAGGACTTCTTTGTGGTCTCTGTGCATCACACATATCGGATGTCAAGCGCACAGATCCTCGGAACTTATAAAAGCTTTAAAACTTTGAGTACAAGCCTCCCCACCCACAATGAACACTCACCATGCGTGCCTGGAGTCAGTTCTTCCTGAACGGCCACAGCAGCAGTTGCCATCTCTAAAGGGACCTTCTCATTCTTAGTTTCTTCAAAGTAAATAAATGCTACAAAAGAAACATTTACTTAGATATGAGCTGTGTGTTTATGGTGCAGCGCACAACATTTAAGAATTGTTCTGCCATCCACAGACCAATGTGGGTTTTGCCTTTTCTGTTTGGGGGAGGAGCATAAAGTGGACTCCTGCAAGCATTGCCATAAGTTTACAAAACTAGGTACAATCATCGTAACAAACCAAAGTCTTGCGAGAGAAAGCTCTTACTGTAGATCACATGCTGCTGGTACTGTCTGCAAGGTACTGAACTTTTCCATTCATTTCCCCATGTTTGTGTCATATTCTTAATTCACACCATTATTTATGATGCATCTATTTGGAGCTTGTCAGAGATGAGACATGCATACTCTTGCGCTGATGCGAAAAGGAATTAGAGGCCTACGTACGCCATTGAAATTTCTTCTTTGTAAATGTCTCTATATGAGAACTTAGAATTGCCCAAAGCATACCACGACTTTCTTGTAATACATCTATCATCTTGTAAATAATAGATTTGACCCAAATAAGCCTCCCAAGTAAAATGTAGCCTGCGGTGTAGGA
The DNA here is from genome assembly GCF_001447785.1 of Gekko japonicus. NCBI lineage: Eukaryota > Metazoa > Chordata > Lepidosauria > Squamata > Gekkonidae > Gekko > Gekko japonicus. The sequence goes on from NW_015164184.1 coordinate 322,392, forward strand.
TAACGTGCTGTACTTGAGTCTCAAACCCTGATCCTTTTGTGGTGTCTGTTGTGACTTGCATTGGACAGCTTCTGTGCAGCTCAAAAGCGTGGAGAAACATGCTATAACGATCATTGCTAGTTACAAGTTCAGTCTTATCCCCTTCCTCAAAAGCCCTGCGCTCAGTCATTTAATGCCAATATTATTCATAGCCCATTGAAATTATCTAAAAGATCTTCGTTGTATGTGTTCTAACAAGTGACTTCAAAGAGGCATCTGGCATGTTTTATTGATCATCTCTTGTACCTCGGAGTGATCTTTGTAACCATAGAAACAGACGTTCGTATTTAATGCTGTATCTTTGGGAGACTAAAGCAGTGGAGCAGGTTATTTAAATTATGGAGGAAGTAAGAAGGAATTTCTTCCACGACTGCCTCTTGACTAATTTAAGAAGGTAAATAATGGATGTGAACAAAATTTTAGGCCTTACAAATGGTTACATTTGCTGTGATTGAGCTTGAAAGATCCTCATTCATTATGGATTTTTAAAATACTGGCTCTAGATCACAGCTCTGTTTTAATGCGAATTTGGAATAAGGTTGCCAGTTTATTCCTGACCGAGCTCCTGAGCTTTTAAAGAGGTACATAGTGACCAAAAATCATCAAGGAATTGTCCTGTCTACAGATGCAGTGACTGGGTGCAGGCCGACAATCTGAGCTGCTTCTCATTATGTGGTGGTTTAAAGGGTATTGATACTGGCAGCCCCAGGTCAAAAAGGCTGCAGCAGTTGTTAATATGCTCACCAGAAAAAGGGGGGGTTTAATATGCTCACCAGAAAAAGGGGGGGCTTCACTAGAAGTAAATGCTGCTGTTCTTTACTGTGTCTGCTTTGCAAAGATGGTACCTGAACTTGCAGTAGTTTTGAGCAACTACAAAGCTGTGTTGTAATGCAACAGACCGGGTTACATGGAAAGGAGAGGAGTGTTGCACTTGAGAGCTCTCTGCAACAATCCTCCCCTCCCCCCCGGCCAAGGGGGCCACATAGAGCTGTGAGAAGTTCTTGCGGCTGCTCTGCCTTGTATAACATTGGTTTCAGCCCACTGCCGTGCCTACATGACCTGAAAGTAATGTAGACACTCCAGCACTTGGGCAAAAACTCTGGTAGGATTAGCTTCTACTATAGCGTTTTGCCCAAAAACCAGAGCATTGCTCCCTGACATGCCTACATCACGTCTGAGTCACGTAGGCACGTTGGATTAATTTCCAATGTTCCTCTTTTTGGGGAGGTAATTCCCCCCCCCCCCCCGCCAGCCAGCTGGCAGTGGTGGAGAGGTGGGGCCTGGGCAGTGGGAGACCCCCGCCCCCATGGGGGAGGGGGTTCTGGCATCCCCATTGTGTAACAACAGCAATGCCTCACATGCTCTGATTTATGCAAGTGAACAGTGTATGGCCAAGTCTGCCTGAATGAGCTAAAAAACCTGATGTGTTGCCTGTTGCATAGACCAGGGGTCCCTATAGCCTTCCAGCCTGTGGGCACCTTTGGAATTCTGACACAGTGGGGTGGTTGCAGCTACAAAATGGCTGCTGCGGGAGGTGGAGCCAGACACGAAAAGGCCACCGCAGTTTATCTTCAATTACACAATGAAGATCTTTGTGCTGTGGCGATAACCTCTTCCAAAGCAACGTTTTTACAAAATCGCACAGCCAATCGAGTCTCCAATAGTTTTTTAAAAAATCTGCATGGCCAGTCAAATCTCCATTGGCCCATCTGCAGTCTTACTGGGGGAAAGCCCTACTTGGTTCCACCCACTTTCTAAAAACACTTGGTGGGCACCAGGAAATGAATCAGCAGGTGCCATGGACCGCTGGGGACCCCTGGTGTAGACCGACACCACTGTTCAAAAGGCTGCCCTTGTGGTGGGGCTGTCTCTTTCAAAACAAGGGAGAAAGCAATGAAGGGCTCAGAGGATCAGAAGCTCTTACGCGACTTACAACTGGAGCCATCAAACTCTTTCATTGAACATTCCCTCCCGTACAAAACTAACATTATCGGGAGAAAAACTTCTCCTTGAGACCTTACAACTGGAGCCATCAAACTCTTTCACTGAACATTCCCTCCCATACAAAACTAACATTATTGGGAGAAAAACTCCTTGAGACGAATAAAGGATGGTATCCAACCATTAAATTTCCCCTGCTCAGGTCTCAAATGGTTCTGCCTAGCAGCAGCCATTGGACTGCAAGGAGATCAAATCAGTCAATCTTAAAAGTAATCAACCCTGACTGTTCCCTGGAAGGCCAGATAATGAAACTGAAGCTGAAATACTTTGGCCACCAAATGAGAAGGGAGCACTCACTGGAGAAGACCCTGATGCTGGGAAAGATTGAAGGTCAAAGAAGACGGGGACGGCAAAGGATGAGATGGTTAGACAGTGTCATAGATGCAACAAACATGAAGTTGAGCCAATTTCAGAGGACGCCGGAAGACAGGAAGGCCTGGCGTGATCTGGTCCATGGGGTCGCGAAGAGTCAGACTTGACTGTGCGATTGAACAACAACAACAAAAGCAGCAGCTGTAGTGTGACGAGATCTGGAATGTTGTGGCGGTGTTCGGAGGTACCGATAACATTGGTGGCAGCTGGAAAGGATAAACCCATCTTCACACAGCCTATCTGATAGGATCCCATAGAATAATCTTGTGTGGCACATGAGGCTGTGAGACGCTTCTCTTACAAACCTGTCCTGTGCTGAACTATCAGTGCAGCAAGTGCTAGACTACGTTGTGAATGGCAGTCGGTCAACTAACCCATGAGATTATTGATTGTTTGCTGCAACAGGAACACTTATGGATTCCGTGCTAGTGGATGAGGCTGGAGAGCAAGGGTTGCATAAAATGATAGGTGGTCTTAGCGGTGGGGCAGCTGCTCCAGGCTCCTGTGCTGTGGGGCCCATGACTGGCTGCCAAGCTGCCGTGGTTGCCAGCAGCTGCTGCCCTTTCTGCAGCTACCGTGACTACGGAGGTGATGACAGGGAGGGTCGTGACTCAGGCAGCAGAGGGGCAACCACTGTACAACTGCGCTGTATGAGTCTCCTGCAGTGCCTCTGGCAATCAGCTGTAGGGCAATGGCAGCCACTGCACTGAAGTCTCTCCGCTTCCCACACACCATGGTTCTGGGACCTCGTCCTTGACTTTTGCCTGGGGACCCAGAATCGCTAAGTCTACCCCTGAATAAAATACCCTACTTACTTAAAAGGAAGGCTAGATCCCCCTCTCCAGTGAACTGTGGAAAATTGTCGTTGTCTTAAATTCACAGAAAAGTAGGGATGCCAGCTTCCAGGTGGGACCTGGGGATCCCCTGGAATTGCAGCCCATCTCCAGACTACAGAGATCAGGTCACCTGGAGAAAACAGATGTGTGAGATGGTAGACTCTATGATGTTGTATTGTCCTGAGGTCCCTGTCCTCACCAGGCTCCATCCCTAATTTCCAGGAGCTTTCCAGCTTGAATCTGGCAACCCTACCTCCTCATCCCCTGCTGGTGGCCCCGGGGGGGGGGGTCCTGGCAACCTTACATGCGAGGTACAGATGTATATGGTAGTAACCTTTTTGTGTGTGACCCGTTTTTTAAAAAAAGGATGGTCATCTTACACTCTTGTTCATCATCTTTTTGGGTAAATGTGGTACTTCTCATCTAGGCCCTTCCTCTGAATGATGTCTGCCTTATATAGATAGCCCTGTGCAGAGTGAGCAGACATTGCCGTGGGCTAGGCCCCGTGCAGTACAACACAATTTTTTCCTCACAGTTCATAGTATGCATTTTATGTCTTGTTCACTTCTGGTCTCCTGCATCACCCAAGTGCTGCCGAGAGTGGTGCTAATTGACCAAAGGGCCTGGGCAGTGGTGTTTTGCATGGTGGCTGAAGACCAGCAGGGTTGGCCTTCTCTGTGTTTCTCCTCCCTTTCCCTGGACAACATCATCCCTTGAAGGAAATGAGTACAATGGGATTTGGTGGAACAGCCACTCAAGCGTGTTAATCTTTGCGTCAGGTCACTGAATGGAAACAAGGCAAACACTGTTCCTCTTGGGACAAGAGGAGCTTGTAGAGAAATGCAGGGAATAGAGATCAAAACTGGATCACTTGGGAGAGGCAGCAGCAGAAAGAAAAATAAAGGTACATTTTTCTTGCTTAAAAGATTAATCTAACGGCTCAGATTAGTACTGCGTATATGAAGGGAGAAATCATTCTGCATTGGCACTGTCTGGAGTATCGTGTCTTTAAATCACATTGATAGGCAACTAACCGTTAATCAATTTGCCCTGACCTGTTTGTGCAACATCCAGTTGTGCCTCTTGAAACATAGGTCATGTCATGGGCAGGCTAACAAAACAGCATCCAAAGTAAGGTGGCACCGGCTGTCAAGCTCCATGGATTCGCTGCCTGTGGTTTATTTCCTTTATTTGCAGTCTTCGGGAAGAGTTGGACTCAACTGGGCGACTGAACAGCAACAAATAGTGAGACATGCCAGGAGAGGGTGACATTTGTTCAGTAATAAATACCGCTTTGGTCTCATCCATCTTTAGCTGCTGCAAAGAAAGATGTTTCTTCCTCCCAGATGATGCCTGGAAATTGTGAATAGAACAGATACAGTGAAATTGCAAAGGATGCATTTCATTATTCTAATATGTACAATAAACAGCTGAAATAAAGGTGGAGAGAGAAACTGGGGTGCTAAAGGGTAGAAAGCCTATTTTTTTAAATGGAAGAACAAGATTCAGGATACAGTATTCCCCAAAATATCTGGATTTGCTTTAGGAAAGCTATGGCTAACCTAGACAGCATAATAAAAAGTAGAGACATCACCCTGCCAACAGAAGTCCGAATGGTCAAAGCAATGGTATTCCCAGTAGTAATGTATGGCTGCGAGAGTTGGACCATAAGGAAGGCCAAGCGCCAAAGAATAGATGCTTTCGAATTATGGTGCTGGAGAAGACTCTTGATAGTCCCTTGGACTGCAAGGAGATCAAATCAGCCAATCCTAAAAGAAATCAACCCTGACTGTTCCCTGGAAGGCCAGATACTGAAGCTGAAGCTCAAATATTTGGCCACCAAATGAGAAGGGAGCACTCACTGGAGAAGACCCTGATGCTGGGAAAGATTGAAGGTCAAAGAAGAAGAGGGTGCCAGAGGATGAGATGGTTAGACAGTGTTACTGATGCAGCAAACATGAAATTAAGCAAACTCCAGAGGACGGCAGAAGACAAGAGGGCCTGGCGTGATGTGGTCCATGGGGTCGCGAAGAGTCAGACTTAACTGTGTGACTGAACAACAACAACAAATCCATCTACTCTTACTATTTTTAAGACCTACCTAATGAATAGTTCACTCTGAAACATGTACTTCACTTATATATGTAACCCTAAAAGTAGCCCTGCTGGATGAGACCAGCGGTTCACTTAGTCTCCCATCTTGTTTCTCACAGTGACCAACCGGATACTTGTAGAAGGTTCACAAGCAGGGCATGAACACCAGTGCCTCCCATGCAGCTATCTAAAAACAAGCATGCAGGGCAGGATTTGCACAGCTTGGCAGTCATTGTTGGACCCTGAGTTTCACTGTCATAAGGCATACAGACACAAAAGTAGTAAGTCTCTATACAAAATGTCAAATGTTGGCCCCGGTCACACAGGGGAAATTGAGGCAGCCAAAGTGCGGCTTTTTAGAGCCACGCCAAAAGAGAGACACAGCGGCGGGATCAGACAGATCCCCTGAGCCGCCCCACAGTTGCTCCTCGGCACGATCAGATGCTGGGGGGGAAGCCATGGAAGGGAGAGTGAGGCAGCCAGCTGTGCATATGTGCGCATGCGCAGTTCAGCCAGGAGCCTTGAATGCTCCTGAAGTCGGGCACGCCGGCAATCCCACGGCCACACTTGCTACGGCAATTCACGTTGGTCCTACTCCTTCCTCTTTTTTTTTTTACTGATCGTTTTCGGCCTGAAGGGACAGATCGGGGATGGGTGTGCGCCGCTTCCCAGATGTTGCGGTGTGATCGCGCCCATTTGCTGCGCCCCTGATTCGTCCCTCTTGCGGGCCAAAACCTCCCATGTGACCAGGGCAGTTATTTATTTTAATAATGTACAGTTTCATTTGGTGGCAGCAGTGCCACATACTGCAAGGTGGTGGTAATATGCAATTTTCTCCCCACCCCGCCAGATGGACACATTTTAGATGTTCCGATGCAGTTGAACAGTGCATCAAATGCTTGGCTCCCACAATACCGTCCCAAGAGCAGGATGTGATGCAAGCTGACAGGCAAATGAGCATGGCCCTACCTGCAGGCTTAGAACCTGCAGAATAACAATAAACAAGTAAAGGGAATCAGGAGAGAAGAGGGGTAACATGTCAAAAGGCAGGTGCATGATACAGTTGAATGAGTGTGGTGTTTCTAAATCAGGGGTCCCCAACCTTTTTGTGCTTAGGGTTAGGGGTCACATTGGGAATTCTGACACAGCATGGTGGGTGCAGCAACAAAATGGCTGCCATAAAATGGCTGCTGCAGGAGGAAGAACCAGCCACAAAATGATTGCCACACCACAGTTTAATTTCAGTAACACAGTATAGAACCTTATGCTGTGCTGGCAGCTGCTACCAAAGAAACATTTTGCAAAAAAAAACTGCACAGCCAATCAAATCTCCAATAGTTAATCAGAAGCCTTGCTGGGCAAAAGCCCTGCCTAGCCCCAGGCAGTTCCTAAAAACATTTGGCGGCAGTGTTCCCTCTAGGCTGAGTTCGTGTGAGCTAGCTCACAGTTTTTTAGCACATTTTTGTCTCAGCTCAGGAAGGATGGCTCCAGAGCAAACTATTTTATCCAGTAGCCAAATTGCTCGGTCACAACTTTAATGCCAGTAGCTCACAAGGTAGAATTTTTGCTCACAAGGCTCCACAGCTTAGAGGGAACATTGTTTGGCGGTGCCAGAAAAGGGGTTGGCGGGCACCATGTTGGGGACCCCTGTCCCAAATGGACAGAGTGCTATAAAACTGGACTGATAGCAATCACAACATGCTTATTGGCCAGTGTAAGAGCTTGTAGGATCGGACCCTCAGGCAAATTTGTTCAGCTGGAATCAGGCCTTAACCAGTCTGCGATATGCCTATATGGCCACAGGAAGGCACAAAAGAAAATATTTAAACATTGATTAGGTGACTGATTCAGTTAACCGTAATGTTCAGCATTTATACAGTAAGAAGAACAAAAGGTATAGGCTTGGGACCTACACCTTTGCTTTACGTACACTTCTCCCCACGTGCTGCAGAGGCAGGCCCCTACTGCAGAGCATGCTTAGGGTTGGGAAAGACCTGTAGATTTTAGGGGTGGAGCCTGAGGAGGGCGGGGTTTGGGGAGGGGAGGGACCGCAGCAGATATAGCGTCCACCTTCCAAAGCAGCCATTTTCTCTGTGTGAATCTGGTCTCTGCTGCCTGGAGATGAGTTGTAATCCCAGGAGATCTCCAGCCACCACCTGGAGATTAGTAAGTAATACAAAAGATGCAAAAGATCAAACCGTGTATAAATAACAAAAAATATATTCAACAATCCATAAGTATAATAATCTAAACCTATATAAGTAGAGTCGTTTAAAAAAAAAAACTACATAGTAGTCAGATATTCAAAAGTACACAGTCCAAATACAAAAGCAGTCTTATTAATATACCTTCAGAAATAGTCCAAGTCAAATTCGTCAAAAAGTGGAAAGTCCAAATATACATGTTTATAATTCCTCTTCACAGAATCCTCATCTCGCCGCTTGTGTATCCACTTCACAGTCCCGCCAGCTTCAAGTTGGCATAATATCTTGCTTCCTCAAAAGTGGAACACCAATACCACCCAGCTCCAGTGTTGAATAACACACAGCATCTTTTTCATTCTTAATGTATATATGGGCAATTACTGTGATGTATCACATCACACGTGGATACTCCCTTCTGTGCATCACCGCCTGGAGGTTGGGAACCCTAGCTCTGGCACTAGGCTTATCTACTTGTGCTGGACCACTGTTTTTCAAGGAGCCCTGGAGTCCTCACGTGATCGGAACACAGTGGAGGTCTGCCTTGTGCCTTCACAACCCACAGAAACAACCCTAAAGCAAAGGTGTTAGATCCAAACCATAGTTTCAAAACAGAATAGGAGTACTCCTCTTGGTCTAAAAAGGCTTCAGGCTGGGCAGTTTATGAGACTGTAAGTAGGACTGGCGCTCCCATTAAGCAGGGTGGAGTGGCATGTGGCAGGTTTTGGACTACCATTAAAGGCACCAAACTGTCAGTCTTTTAGTTTCTTATCTTCTTGCAATTATTTCTGCCTCAAGTGCCAACCGGAGCTACAACAGGATGTCTAATCAGGATGTTGATAGATTCCAAGGTATCATCAGCAGGCACAGTTAGCCAAAACAACTGGTGTGGCTTGTGGAACAATTTGTAAACGCTGGCATTCTTTTAATGGCAAAGGGATGTGGTTGCTCCTGAGGGAGGCCCAGCATTCTCACTCAGTGGTAGAACATGCGTGGTGACAAGAGGGAAATAATTTGAATTACACCAGGATCTCCATTAACTCCAGGGACTGAGGTAATCATTTTTCACAAGCTGGTTGAGTCAGGGAGGAGCACATGCTCTTGACACCAGAAGCAGAAGAAGAAAAAAACAGAACATCTGTGATTCACAGGAAAGCCCTCGTGCCCTCGGGTGCTGTGTAGAAACAAACAGGCAGCCATGTTTTGGCATCTGGCCATTGCCATAAATTCTGTAGTTTGCATCCTTTGTAGAGCGGAGCAGGCCTGAGATACGTTTGAAGACTCGAGCTGGTCCCATGGGAGTATTCTCAGGCTACAGGCAAGGCTGGATATGAGAGCAAGAATGGATTGACAATGATGCCCTCACTGTATTTATGCCCAGTGGCATCTTTAAGACCAACAAAGTTTAATTCTTATACCCTGGATTAAACTTTGTTGGTCTTAAAGGTACTGCTGGACTCAAACTGCATTCAGTTGCTTCAGACCAACACAGCCACACACCTGAATTTGTATTTATTACCCTTTTCCTGAGGGTGGAGCCTTACGGAGTAGTGGTTGATATAGACTAAAAGGTTTGGAAACAATTCCCTGTCGCAATATATATGACATTTGACCCAGTAAGCAGAACCCTGCAACTTCCTGTCCGCCAATATACCTTGGTTTGCTAAAAAGGGGGAATGACTCCTCAACATTATAGTAGGTTTTTTTCGAAGTTGCTGTTAACTCAAATATTGTGCAATGTATTCTTCTGAAATCTGGCCAGACTGTACTGCTTTCCAGCAAGATTCTCTGTCCCAGATTCCAGACTGGCAGAACATTGTTTAGATTTTTATGATGAATTTTTAATCGCATTATAATGGTAGAATGTTGTTAATCTAATGTTGTTTAAACCTATGGAGCAGGCACTCCGAAATAAGTGTTCAGTGGGGTGTGTGGAGAATTTGAGTAACAACTTTGAACTGTTAGTTTAAAATAGTGGATGATACCAGCACCTTTTTTGTGTCCGTGTATAGTGCTATATTAGGTAACTGAGTAATCGCTGCAGTTGTCAGTGGCTGCTTACTCTGTTTCTGAATGCAAGTAAAATGACAGTGTCAAAAATCTCACTCAACGTGTTGCACCAGTTGGAAATGTCTGTGAGCAGCTATCGACCTACAGCTATCGACCTATAATGGTAGAATGTTGTTAATCTAATGTTGTTTAAACCTATAGAGCAGGCATGCCGAAATAAGTGTTCAGTGGGGTGTGTGGAGAATTTGAGTAACAACTTTGAACTGTTAGTTTAAAATAGTGGATGATACCAGCACCTTTTTTTGTGTCCGTGTATAGTGCTATATTAGGTAACTGAGTAATAGCTGCAGTTGTCAGTGGCTGCTTACTCTGTTTCTGAATGCAAGTAAAATGACAGTGTCAAAAATCTCACTCAACGTGTTGCACCAGTTGGAAATGTCTGTGAGCAGCTATCGACCTACAGGGAAGCACTCGATTGGTGCACGGTAAATGCCAGTCAATAATTCCACTGGGAGACTAATCAGGGGATCATGAGCTCCCTGCACTTGGAAGCCTTGTGATGCATAAGGAAGTCAGAAGAACTAGCCTTGAGCTACACCATGCTACGTGTTTCCTTCTAAATGCCTATTCAGGAGGACAGGAGCCTGCTGTCCTCAGCGACTTTTCGTTCTTCCCATATCTACACATGACCTTGGGGACTCACGATCTGATCAGATACCCAGACATATAAATTGAACTGTAAAAAAAGTTATAGGATGAGGCAATCTCGATTAGGTGTCCATCTTTTGTTATGTACTGAGAATGAGCACATTTTAAGGAATAAGCCATTTTCTAAAAGGGAAACCACGTGGTGTCTGGGGAGAGCCAGGGTAGGGCAGCGGTTAATGGCGGCGGACTCTAATCTGAAGAACCGGGTTCGATTCCCCGCTCCTCCACGTGGAGCCTGCTGGGTGACCTTGGGCCAGCCTTTGTTCTCTCAGAATTCTCTCAGCCCCTCCTACCTCACAAGGTGCCTGTTGTGGGGAGAGGAAGGGAAAGGCCATTGTAAGCTGCTTCGAGACTCCTTAAACTAGAGAAAAGTGGGGGATGAAAACCAACTCCTCCCCTCCTCCTCCAACTTTGTCTCCTCCTCCTTCCCTGCAGCTGTTTTCATAGTTAAATTCAGGGCTTTTTTGTAGAAAAAGGCCAGCAGGAACTCATTAGCATAACAGGCCACACCCAACAGCAGGAACTAATTAGCATATTAGGCCACACCCCTGACAGCACAGCTCATTGGCATATTAGGCCACACACCCCATGTTACCAGAAGTGTGGTCATCCAGCCACACCCACCTTTTGCTTCTTATTCTGTTTACTTTGTTGTCAAAACCCTGGGCTTTTTTTGTAGCAGGAACTTCTTTGCATGTTAGGCCACACACCCCTAATGTAGCCAGTCCTAATGAGTTTCTGCAGTTGGGTGTGGCCTATTATGCTAATGAGTTCCTGCTGGGCGTGGCCAACTCAGGAGCCAGCCAGAACTCCGTTCCTGCCCAAAAATAGCCCTGGTTAAATTACACTTTGGGGGATCTAATCACAGATCCCCAGCACCACGTAACTGGCCATAATTCTCTGGCTTGGGTTAGGTGCACCTCTGTCAGTTTTAACAGGAAAGAGGCTCAGAGCTAGAATAAGAGCAAAAATGGAAGCTGGTGACTTGGGTCCCAGGAAACTTTAGGACTGTAGGAAATGGGAACATCTGTCTTCCCATTAATCAAGATGTGGTCATCATATTGATAGCATAAGGGCCAAAACAGACATGACACTGGAAGATATGTAGTTGAATCTTAGTGCTTTTAAAGAGACTCATAGTTGCTGTGTGGGACTGTCACCGGAAGAGATGCTGATTGGGGGCGGGGGGATCAGCATCTCTCCCAGTGACAGTCCCACACAGCAACTATGAGTCTCTTTAAAAGCACTAAGGGGCCCCCCCAAACACTCATGACTGTTGTTAGCTCTTGAAAGGAAATAAGACAGGAAATCACTTTGGCTATCCTCCCTTTTCCTTGCCATATAATGGTGTGTGTGTGTGGTAGGGAGCTGTTTCATGAGGCAGAACTGTGTGGAGGTACAAAGGCTACATATTTATTTCTTTTATATCCCACCTTTCTTCCCAATGAGGACCCAAAGTGGCTTACAGTGTTCTCCATTTTATCCTCACAACAATCCTGTGAGGTAGGTTACGTTGAGTGTATGTGATTGGCCCAGGATCACCCAGAGAGCTGGCATGGCAGAGTGGGGATCTGAACCGGAGTCCCTCAGATTCTTGTCCAACATTCTAATCCCTACACCATGGCGGCTCTTTACATCACACTGCAGCTCCCATCTGAATGGGAGCACGGAGCACCATGCTTCATACATCTCCCAGCATCATATCCGTTTGACTATGAGTCACACCATGAAGGGAACTTTATTACATTTATTTATTTCAACTTATAACTTTGAGCTCAGGGAGAACCATTCACATTTTTCAACGCTTGTACAATAAATGGGAGGGCAGGTTGCTATCCCTGAAGCAGGGCTTTTTTTGTAGAAAACCCCCAGCAGGAACTCATTAGCATACCAGGCCACACCCAACAGCAAAAGCGTATTAGCATACTAGGCCACACCCCCAACAGCACAGCTCATTAGCATATTAGGCCACACCCCATGCCTTCCCTTGGCTTGCCCAGGCGCCCCGTGGCTGTGGGGAGCCTGGGAAAGCCCCCCCTTGAAGGGAAGGGAAGGCAGTTTAAACTGCCTTGCCTTGGCTTGCCTGGGCACCCTGTGGCTGCGGGGAGGCCGGGAAAGCCCCCCCTTGAAGGGAAGGGAAAGCAGTTTAAGCCAGCCCTTGGAAGGGAAGGCAGGCAACCAGCCCTTGGACAGGCTGGGGAAGGCAAGGGTAGGCCTTTAAATGCCTCCCTGATCCTTCCACCCCTGATCCTCCCAGGCCCCCCCCCCCCCGGCCCGCCCGCCTTGGAGTCGCCGGGGTGTGTGTCACTCTCCAGGCCTTCCCTCTGTAGCCACACACGCAGAGGTTTTGGCTGTAGTGTCCGTGGCCAACTCTGAAGCCAGCCGGAACTCCGTTCCTGTGCGTTCCTGCCCCAAAATAGCCCTGCCCTGAAGTACTTGCAACTCATTCCAATATCTATACCCCAATCCAAGGGGTATTTATCAAAGTCAATTCATTCAGTTCAGTCTATGAGGATTTAGGAACCCTGTATTTCCTGGCTGTATAAGTAGGGTTGCCAGTTCCAGATTGGGAAATACCTGAATATTTTGGGGGTGGGGCATGAAGAGGGCAGGGTTTGAGGAAGGGAGGGACTTCAATGGGGTATAATGCCATAGAGTTCACCTTCCAAAGTGGCCATTTTCTCCAGGTGAACTGATCTCTGTCACCTAGAGATCAGTTGCAATTAGGGCTACCAAGCCGCGGCGGGGGATCCGTGTGTCTTCACAGAATCCCTGCCGTGGGGGGACAGCGATACGCATTGCACCGCCGCCGCCAGGATGTGACACTACGCGTTGCTCTGGCAACGGGACTCCAAACAGCCCCGTTGCCAGAGCGACGCGTAGCGTCACATCCTGGCGGCTGCAGTGTAACGCGTATCGCTGTCCCCCGTGGCAGGGATCCTGTGAAGATGCACGGATCCCCCGCCGCGGCTTGGCAGCCCTAGTTGTAATGCCAGGAAATCTCCAGCCACCACCTGGAGGTTGCCGCCCTAACTTTCATCTTCCTCTAATCAGCTCTGGCCCTAACGAGCACTGATCTCAGTGATTTGCAGCGGGTGGGATTATTGGTTTGCCTCAGTGAAGGAGCACCAACAAAACCAATTCATCTGTTCATATCATTGGTATTCACTGGAGCCAGTTAGCAGCCCTGGCTATAGAGAAGCTACCACTTAACTTTCCACTTTGGCAAAGATCCACACGATGGGAAATCATGAGGTAACTTTATCACCTCAGGTTTCATAGGGGAAGCCCTCTGTCTGAAATCAGCACCACGTGAAAAATCTTCAAGATTGCCTCATTCTCAGTGGGGTGAAGGTTTGAACAACAATATTATCATGCAGAAATTCTGGCAAATTTCCTCCTGGGCGCGACTTTATACAAAACAAATCCACACAGGGAACGGAGGAATTGTATCACCTCAGCTCTTTGGTCTAAAGACATAAACCAGTACAGCAATCAGTTTTTGACCATGTTTGGTTCAAAAGGAAAGAGCTCGGTACTACAAAATGCCATTGTGTTTCAACTCTGAAAATTTGACAAAATTATATAGCTTTTAAAAATATATATCCAGTAGGTGCTGTGAGGGAGTGAACATGATTCTCTACTGTTTCCGCATCAATTCAACAGCAGCCCCGTCTCTCCCCCACTTTGTCCTCCCTTATGACCCACTTTTCTCTGTTTCTTAAATGCTGTCTGTTCTCTGAGGCTATGACCTAGAAACAGGAAGACAGCCTATGGGCCACAAAGGGTATGGATCTGATGAATGCAGATAAGACTCACAAATACTGAAAACAACCAGCCACAGAATAGAGGAAGCTCATAAAGTGCTTTTCACTGATCCCCAAATTATAAAAGTGTTAATATTCCCTTATAATCCTTCGTTCTGAGGGCAGCTTCAATCCGGTGCCAGAGACTCAGAGGAAACAGTTGTGTTAACAGCTGCAAGATTAAAACACATGGTGATGAGTACACTAAATCCCTTTTTAATGGGCTCCTTATTAAAGCGCAAACATATTACTTATTTGTTCTGAGGTAATGGGTGTTTTATTCCTAGAGGATTTTGTAACAAGCTCTTTGGAACACTAATGGTTTTCCGTTCTATCATGCCTTCGGTGATCAGTGTGTCAGTCTTTCTCTCTTCTGGTTTGGAACAAAATTGCTCAAGCACTTATCTCGTCACCATGTTTCCCTTCCTTAAGATCAGAAGAAAGTTATCTCACATGTGCCTGTGTCCAGAGCCGGGGGGGGGGGCACTGATCATGATTAGATTAGTGTCTAATCAGCCACTTCCAGGACTAGTGAATACAAATTATGAATATATCAATCTCCATAGGGCTTGCAAGATTTGGCTTTAGGCCTTTCTTCCAACACTGGCATTCCAGAGATCTGGGAAAAGTTGTTTCTAGACTCAGTTTCCCAGTGTACAAAACAAGAATTTAAAATACTTGCAGTATATTGAATGCCAAGAGCTCATCTCCCTTATAAATAAAAGCCAAATGGTGGTGGCACTTCTCTAGAACATTCCACACGCGCCAAAATCAGTTCACTCTCTGATCTGTCATTCAGAGGGTCTCCCTATCCACTGGCTGCTTTGCCTGAGTCCTGCCTCCAACATTCTAAACATTTTGCTGTTCCTCTCCCCACCCATAGCCAGTCAGAACACAGAGGTTATTTGCCTATGCAGCCTCATTGGCCTTTGCCTCGGAACACAGAGGTCGTTTGCATATGCGACTTGATTGGCTTTTGCCTCTAACATTCTAAACAGTTTTGCTGTTCTGAGGTAAAATGTGTCCAATCTCCAGGTGAGGGCTGGAGATCACTCAGAATTACAACTGCTTTCCAGCTGGCAGAGATCAGTTCCCCTGGAGAAAATGGTGGGCTCTGTATCCTTATATGCTGCTGAGGTGGCCCCCATATGACAGCCAATGTGACGTAGCAGTCAGGGCTCAAAGCATGGAAGAGGCTATAGGTGTGTGTGGGGTGGAAAGCTGAAGAGTGAGGGGGAAATAAAGGTAGGTTGATGATTGGCTGGGAAGGAGATAGGGTTGCCAACTCCAGGTGGGAAATTCCTGGAGATGTGAGGGATGGAGCCTGGAGAGGGTGAGGTTTCAGGAGGCGTGGGACCTTGGACAGGTACAAAGCCATAGACTCCACCCTCCAAACCAACTATTCCCTTCTGGGGAACCATCGTTGCCAATCTCCAGGTGAGGGCTGGAGATCACTCAAAATTACAACTGTTCTTTAGGTAGCAGAGATCAGTTCCTCTGGAGAAAATGGTGGACTCAGTGTCATTATACCCTGCTGAGGTCGCCACAGCAAATTGACACTGAGTGTCCAAGGCCAGAGCCTCCTTCTAGAGGTGGTTGTATTTATTTCCACAACGGGCCTTTTTCCTAGTATACTTAATAAGTAATGATCTAGCTTTGTTCTGGAACTAACTGGCCAAAGAGGGTGAAGAAAGCCAGTGTGGTGTGGCAGTTAGAGTGTCAGACTCTTCTCTGAGACCTTTGCTCAATAACTTTGGATCTGTCATCATCCGTCAGCCACATGTGGTTGTTATGAAGATAAAATGGAGGAGGGAAGAACCACGTATGCTTCCCTGAGCTCCTTTGGGGGGATGGCAGGAAGAAAAATCTCTAAAATAGGTGAGCAATAGAGCAATTTTTACATACTTGACATGATATAGATAGTTACTTATAGAGTATAATAAGCATGAAAGCCTGTAGAAATCCATGCTGCTTTTCAGTTGGGGTAGGCAGCTGGCTGTATACTTCAAAACTGGGTCCGAGGAGCCAGATTTTCAATAGAAGTCTGTGCAGTACAAACAGAATAAATCTTTCAAACACTGGGAGATCTCTCTGTGCTGGGATGAGGGTTCATGTCTCACAAGTGTGACCAAATTACTTGTCCTCCTAAACGTCTCTTCTTTCCACAGCCCAACCGTCACTTAAATTAGGACCTCTTCCAAACCAATTTTTCTTGGCTTGTGACTCTGTTCAGTTTACAAGTGTGACACAGCCAGCGTCCATCCCGTCAACAGGCCCTTAATAATCTCTTTGGTAACAACATGAGAATCTTCTGCCGGCAAACGTCTGTCAGAAGTTTGGCTTAGATCTGCAAGAGATTAAACAACCCATCATTCAGATGGACTTCATGATTTGAATCTTAGTTTTGCAATAATTTGTTACATAATTAGTTTTCAGTTCTTGATTGGGAAACCATACCAGCAGTGGGAGACTTTCTATTCATGTTACTAAATTCAGGATTGCTACTGACTCAAATAACATTATGCCGTTAAGAAAGCCAGGATATTGGTTTCATAACTGATATAACAAAAATGTTTTTAAAAGTTCCGAAATAAGAGCTATTACACCCCCTCCTACCCTCCCGTTTAATTCAGACATATTGTTGCCCATGGCTTATAAACAGATCGTCAGCTCCTGTGACATTCCCTAGAGTCGGAAATGTCCATGGACAATATGTCTTCTGTGAGATGTAATGTTTTAGGAGGAAAAACTTAAATCTAATAGGATTAGAAAGACTGAGCCAGTGTAATTACCAGATTAATGCATGGTATTGACTCTTATTTGATCCATCTGAAAGACTTCCATCATGCCCTGCTCTGCAAATTCTTCAGAGCTTTTTGGAATCTCCTAAACAAAGATAATTTGCTGCATCACAGAGAGACTTCAGACACTCGCACGAAGGGTAAGTGGACAGTCTTTCCAGGATGGTGCCATGTGGAAATGCAGGCAAGGGTCATATGTTTCAATATTCCTACATGCAAATATATGTCAGCATGTGGCAGGGGTCCCCAATCTTGTTAAGCCCGTGAGTACTGAGGAAATGGGTGTCACCACGAAACGGCTGCCATGGTGATTCTGGGGCCAATCACAAGACATTACATGTTCCAATCCAAGTCAAGTATCCACCTTCAATAGAGGTAGCTCTTTCTGAATAAGTGCTCCCTGCAGACTCAAAGGCAATCCCTTCTAGGGTTGCCAGGTCTGGGTTGCAAAATACCTGAAGACTTTGGGGGTGGATCCGGGAGGGGAGGGGAGGGGCCTCAGCATGGTACAATGCCATAGAGCCCACACTTCAAAGCAGCCATTTTCTCCAGGGGAGCTGATCTCTGTAAAGGCAGGAGATCTCCAGGCACCACCTGGAGATTGGCAACCCTAATGCCTTCAGGATCCTTTTTAAGCATGCTCTGCTCCAATGAGGTGTAGGAAAGCCAGGACTAGGTCTTTGCTTTGGGAAGAAGCAACTGCAGAGGTCATTTCGGGGGGGAACACGGGGGAACGCAGTTCCCCCGGGTGAGGTGCAGGGGGGCGGGGCACATGACGAAGCCCCGCCCCCTGCTTCCGGCCGCCCCGCTTCTAGCCCTCATTCAGCCAGGAGGAGGCAGGAGAAGAGGGAGGGTAAGTTGCTTCCTCCCCGCCTCTCCCCACCCCTGCCTGCCTGGGGCCAGGGAGGGCCTTGGTGGGGCTTCCTCATACGCACGCTGGCCTTGCAGGTCCACCGCCGGGCCCCTGATGTCAGGGGGTGGGGCATATGCTAATGAGTTATGCTAATGAGTTCCCCTAGCTCTTTTTCTACGAAATGACCCCTGAGCAACTGGACAACTGGAAATCCATTGGTGGGTGCCATTATGTTCATGGGCAACACATCAAGAATATTCTCCATGGAAGAATACCTGACCTACATTGTAGTATACCATGTACTTTCCCCAAACATTTAAAGTGGCTACTAGTGATGTGCCTTGATATTTATTTGACTAATAAGAACCTTGCATATCTAAATATGATCCACCAATGGCAGATTTGAGAGGCCATTTTATTCTGTGGTGCATCGGCAAGTTTTATAAGCAGTAGAAAATATCCATGAGTAATGTCCATAGATCTTTCAAACCTCGCCCTATAGGTGGAATAGAATATATAGCTATGAATGTCAGTGCTTAGTTTGCTGTGCACAAATTGCTTTAATCAACTGACTCTTACTAAATGAAGCAAATGCTGAAATTCCTGATCCAGGCCCTTTAGAATTCATTCACTGACCACTGGAATTCATACTGCTGTTAATCAGCATCTGTGATGTTAAAATGCTAATGATTAAGGCTCTTTTGAAGCAGTTTTGTATGCACTGGCTTCTCAGAGAGCCTTCCCACAAAACACAGAACCGTTGGAACACACATCAACTCTACAGCAAATTAATCATTCAACTCTGGAAGAAGAACAGAAACAGCTATTATGTATATGGCAAGTTCTTCGAGACAGGGTTGATTTTTCTGGGATTTTATTTTTTGTATGTGTGTTTGAGGTTGTTAGATTTATTATCATATCTTTTAAAAAGACATAATCAATATATCTAATTTTCAATATGGCCAGATCTGTGGATACTTAAATCCAGAGATTGTAGCCATGGAAATATAAGGCAGATATTTCTACAAGCCTAGGAAAAGACCCAGTTTTGCAAAAATAAATAAATAAATAAACCTGAAATCTAATAGATGGCGGGGATTAACACCAGTGTTCCCTTTAAGCTGAATTAGTGTGAGCTAGTTCAGTTTTTTAGCCTCTGGCTCACACATTTTTATCTTAGCTCAGGAAAGATGGCTCCAAAAAGGAAACTGATTTATGCAGTAGCCAAATCGCTCACTCACAACTTTAATGCCAGTAGCTCATAAAGATGAATTTTTGCTCAAAAGACTTCACAGCATTGAGGGAGCATCGGTTAACACCTCTGAAGAAGGCCCCAATAGGGTAGAAACGCGTCAGGCCATGTGTTTGTGTTTAGGCCACTAGAACCTTGTGTTTAGGCCACTAGAACCTTTTAATGAGGCTTTCATTGGGCCCTTATATGTTTTTACTAGGGTTGCCAAACCTGTTTATTCCTGCGGCGGGGGGCTCCCGGACGGCGTTCCGGTCGTGCATGCGCGCCGCATGCACGTCACCCGGATGTGACGTGATGATGCCAGGCACACTGGGGGCGGGGCCACAGCCATTTGAGGGGAAAACTTTTCCCCTCAAATGGCTGTGGCCCCGCCCCCAGCGTGCCCGGCCTCATCACGTCACATCCGGGTGACGTGCACGCCGGGGTGGGGTTTCCCCCAGGGCCCAATTCCACGTTGTCGCAAATTGGGCCTCCAAAGCGGGGGGAAATCCGCCCCCCGGGGGGATTTGGCAGCCCTAGTTTTTACTGTCTTTGTAATAAATACATGTATTTTTGTATATTATAAGTTTCGACTAAGTTTTTAATATTGGGCCTTTATCAAGACTTCTTTATTACCCTTGTGGTTCTTTTTTTTTAATTAAAAGTTTTATTTCCTCTCCTAAAAAGGAGAGACATTTCGCTTAATGGAAAAAAGGAGGGTATATAGAGGGATCAAGAAAAGCTGAGTGATGTTATGACTGGTATATTAATCTGTTAGTAATATTAAAAAAAAATCTTCTTTGGCTTCTTCAGTGTGTTGTCGAACTTCTTTCTTCAATCCAGTTGTAGATATATCTGTTAGTATATTAGTAATGTCCCAATGGTGCTTTGTTAATAAAATCTTTTCAAATACGCTAAAATCAATCTCCCACGGGCTGGTTTCTTTTAAAATCCACAGTCAG
>NW_015164184.1:342615-350485 GCF_001447785.1 Gekko japonicus
GCTAATTTTACAATCCAGCTCCGCCATCTTGTTAATTTCTTTATATTTATTAGAGTTCATACAACGCTTTTTAAAACGAAAAACTTCTGTCCTTTTCTCACACTGCACCAAAAGGAACGGCTTCTTTTCTCCGATTCCAGTCCTCCCCCCTTTTTCTTCGCTAGGAATCTCTGTTTGCGGGAGAGGGGGTTTTTCCTCCTCCTCCCTTAAAACTTTTCGCTGGGGGTGGGGGGACACACTTAACTGTTTTTCTTCATGTTCGACAACTCACAGTTTCAGCCGCTCTTTTTCTTTTTCATCATTTGGGCGCTTCATCACTCGGGTGACATCAGGTGGCTCCGCTAAACCCCGTAAACGGGGTCGCTCACGCAGCAAGGTCCATTGGGGCAGGGCATGGCGAGAGCCTCGACTTCCGACCGCTTGGCCGAGAAAGATGCTCCCCCCTAGTACGCCCTAACGCGCCCCGGATCCGAGTCCCTCTCATCCTGAGGGGCTCGTTCGGGTCTCCGCTCGCGCAGATTCCCTCCTCCACCGCGGGCGGGCGAGACGACCTCGGGAGCGACCCAAGGATGCGTCCACCATTCGCGGGAGCCAAACCGGAACCTATTGGGCCTTTATCAAGACTTCTTTATTACCCTTGTGGTTCTTGATTCCAGTTTTTTGGGTCAAGTTCGTTTTCCCCTCACTGTGTCTTACTGCTAGGCCACAACATAACTGCCAGCCTTCAAGCCGTGGTTTCTTTTAGTAGCATTCAGGGAGTGGGGCAAGGGCTGTGTGGGAGGAATGTTCAGGGCCAGGCCTGGCAGTACCCATGGGTCACTTGGTACCATGTGACTTCCATGGTTCACCCAGGACTGGCTGCTTGTTACTGTTCAGCAGCAACCACCCCATGGAAGTCTATGTGGTGTAGCGGTTAGAATTTCAGACTAGAATGTGTGAGATCCAGTTTCTAATCCCCACTCTAATCCCCATGGAAGTTTACTGGGTGACCTTGGGCCAGTTACATACTCTCAGCCACTGAGTGACCTTGGACCAATTACACATTCTCAGCCTAGCCTACCTTGCAGGGTTGTTGTGAAGATCATGGGCAGATAAAAGGCAGATCCATTGGTGGGTGGCAAGGAGAGAAGGAAGCAGGGAAAGGTGAGGATATGGTGATTGCCAGGAGGGGGAACAGAGGAAATAGAGTCAGCAGAAAGGGTCCAGTGGCAGGCAATGTGCAATTGGGTCTGCCCCAGCAGCCAAAAGTGCAGAACTCAACCCTAGTTTTCCTGAATAGAGGCTGCTGCCAGGGGAGGGAAGGAAGAAAGCTGAAGATGGGGTAGGGTAGATAAAGGTAGATTGGCTAGTGGGTGGAAAGGAAGCAGAAAAAGAGGAGAGGCTACGACGACTTTCAGGGAAGGGAAAGGGAAATGGGGGGAGGAAAATGAGATGCCTCCTGCACGTCCTTGTGGGTCTTCCACTTGTTTAATATGATACTTGTCTGGGTGGACGTGGGATATTTGGCTACCTTGGCACATTAAAAATAATGTACTCTTGTGGTTCCAGGACTTCTGTCTCTGATTGTTGAACGAGACAAATCAAACCTGCATTTTTGCACTTGTGAAGTACTAGAGATCTCTTTGAGATCCTCTGTTTATATTCTGCTTAGTATATGCCATTAATCATATCACCAAAACCTTATACACCCAGTGTAATGCTATCATGTGTTACTCATTTATGTCAACAAGGAGCCTTGGAGTTGATTCCAAGCCAAAGTTCAGAGGTAGCTCAGGGATAGGCTGCTTTATATAGCCTCTATACCTCAAGGAATTTGTTATACATAGAATGAAGAC
Source organism: Gekko japonicus (assembly GCF_001447785.1). Classification (NCBI taxonomy): domain Eukaryota; kingdom Metazoa; phylum Chordata; class Lepidosauria; order Squamata; family Gekkonidae; genus Gekko; species Gekko japonicus. The sequence goes on from NW_015164184.1 coordinate 344,451, forward strand.
AGAACAAGGGGATTGTCTAGCAAGATAAGTGGGGCAGTTAGATTGCTGGTTATATTTTCAGGTCACCACTTATAAAACCATAAAGAAGGAATAGAGGAGGACTACAAATGTTGGTCACAAATTCCAGTGGAATAGCAATGCTGCTTTAAAATAAAAAAAGACAAATGGTCACATGGCTAAGGAGGAAAGAAACTGCCAACAGCAGAGAAGAGAGCAATGGAATAATAAGATGCAGAGGATGTAACATTATTATGAACAATTCTTGTGTATTCAAGAAGGTAAGGTGACTATTTGCAGAGCAATAATTGGTTATAATTTTCCTTGCAGTTTTGTTAAAATTTCCCTGGACCTTCCAGATAGTTTTGTAAATAAATAAATAGTTCCTAGTTAAGCAGAACACTGCCTAGTTTTTGTTGTGCCATCTGGGACAGCATCCCTGGAGCTGCTGGCCAAGTGGAGAGGTGTGAATGCGGCTGCAGTGGCTCCCAACTTACCAGTGAGGCCTTACCAGAACCCCGCTGTAGACAAGGTTGTTCTCTGCCGTGCTGAAGCCACAACTGAAGTGGCTCTTCCCACCCACTCCGAGCAGCCTCCTGGTACCTCCCTCGCACCAGTTCCTCGCAGACCACATAACAGCCCTGGAGGGGGCCTTACGTTTGACACCCCTGGGGATTAGTCATCCTTTCAATGCTCTGTAGAGGATTTCCCAAAAAGCTCATCCAAAGATAAGGAAAAACAACTTTAAACATACTGGGGAAACTCCCTGATGCTTCCATCAAATGTAGTTAATGCAGCCTACTGACCACTCCAGTGAAGAACAGTGCCAAACCAGGTCCCCCAAATATTCAGATGGCATCATTTAACTCATTGGCTTCTTTCTTTCTCCCAGTAAGCAAAAATAGAACTTTTGAAAGGAAATAAAATGTTTTATATACAGTTCTATTAACAACAGTGCAATCCTAAATGTTCTTCTGAACTCATTAACTGCCAGTTTGGTGTAGTGGTTAAGTGCGCGGACTCTAATCTGGGAGAATCAGGTTTGAGTCCCCACTGCTCTACTTGCACCCGCTGGATGACCTTGGGCAAGCCATAGTTCTGGCACAACTATTCTTGAAAAAGAGCAGTTTCTGTCAGAGCTCTCTCAGCCCTACCCACCTCACAGGGTGTCTGTTGTGGGGAGGGGAAGGGAAAGGAGTTTGTAAGCCGCTCTGAGACTCCTTTGGGTAGTGAAGGGCAGGGTATAAATCCAATCTCTCTCTTCTCTTAATCAGAAGGATGTAATTCTGTTTTGGATTGTACTGCAAATTGACATTTTTCCTCCTGCTGCTTCTCATGGAGATTAACAATTTTGTGAGGCTCCAAGAACTTTCACACATAAGTGCCAGATAATGAGAGCAGATGTTCAGGAAAAACACTCTGGGAAAACTGGTTTTTGAAAGGGTCATTTGTCCTTTGAGTTGCTTTAGAGATTGTGAACCTGAAGTCAGATAGTGTACATAGAACAGAGTGGTCCTAAAATATGTTCTCATGCAGAGTTTTTTTAAAAAAAGAAAGCTATGTATAATTTAAAATTATATGTGTAATTAAAAGAATTCTATCTGCAGGAGTTGTCTGACCGACCACCCAATATCTCCATAGGGTCTATTTGTAAAGCCCAAATTATTTGAAACTGTTTCACAGCCTTCTTTCGCTTACATGTTCAAAATCAATGGGAAGAAAGGTTTTCTCAAAACTGGTTTTATTATCTCATAATGTGCCAAAATAATAATAAATAATAATAATAATGTGTAACTACATAACTCTGGCAACATGGGTGTTTCATGAGTCACGCCTAGCCCCTTGGGGCATGTATATTTTTTGTTTACACTGCAGAGGAAATCAGCTGCTGATTTCTCCGCTTTGCAAAATGTCTTGTTCTGAAGTCAGAAATTCCTGTAACCGGAATCCAACAGAAAGTTGCATGCAGATAATATTAACAGTATACAAGGTATGTATTTTGAATCCAGGATGAGGAGAAGCAGATGTACATTCACTGTGTTTGTTGCTTTGAACGATGTGACATTACTTCCAGGAATCTTGAAGTTATTATGCAGTAGTCGATCCTGTCTTTCCGGCAGATGGCAATAAGTCATAATGGATGAGCACAACAAATGGAATGTTCTCGTGGCACGGTTGGGTTAGGGTGTCAATGTTAGAAGGAGTTTCCATTGCTGTAATAGAGACTGGGGAGGGCAGTGTTCTAGGAGAACCCGAGACACCACAAAAAATAATGTATTGGTTGTGAAAACTATTACCACAATGCACGTTCAAAGGAAGGAGTGAATTAATCTCTAGTTATTAACCTCTCTAGTCTTCTTGATGGAATTCAGAATAGCTGTCTAGCCATCATCTACACTGGACTTTAAAGCTGAATACCAGGGCTATTTTTGGGCAGGAACGCACAGGAACGGAGTTCCGGCTGGCTCCCAAGTTGACCACGCCCAGCAGGAACTCATTAGCATAATAGACCACACCCAATAGCAGAAAACTTAGGGGTGTGGCCTAACATGCAAAGGAATCCTGCTACAAAAAAAGCCCTGGGTTTTGACAACAAACAAGGTAAACAGAATAAGAAGCAAAAGGTGGGTGTGGCTGGATGAGCACACTTCTGGTAACATGGGGGTGCGGCCTAATATGCCAATAAACTGTGCTGTATGGGTGTGGCTGGATAGGCTAATAAGTTTCTGTTGTTGGGTGTGGCCTATTATGCTAATGAGTTCCTGCTGGGCTTTTTCTACAAAAAAAGCCCTGATAGAGACCATGGATGTATGAAGCTGCCTTATACTGAGTCATGGTCTATCATGGTTAGTATTGTCTGCTCTGACCAGCAGTGGCTCTCCAGGGTCTCAGGCAGAGAACTTTCTGTTGGAGTGAGCGACTCAACATGCCTAGAGCATGCCTACATACACACTCTACGTTTGTATAAGTGTTATCTCCTTGAATGTGATGCCTCTTTTTGTCTTAACCTTGGGTGTTGCCCTCTGACCCCCCCTTTGTCCTCTCACTCTGTTCACATGGCCTTCCTTGGAGACACATGTCTCTGTAGCAGAGGTGTGCATTTGGATCTACCCAATCCAAAAATATACCTGGGAAAAAACTCTTATTGGTATTTTTGGGTATATTTCAGCATCCCAACTGTATCCCAGATTTTTCAGGATATATTCAGCTTGGGGACTAATAAGATCCTAATGTCTAACAGATCCTATGCTTCCAAGCTAGCTGTACCTGGTTTGAAAAAATCCTTAAGAGGAATCCAGCAGATCTGTACACATCTCTTGACTTAACTAGTTATTTTCAGTTAATTTGATCTGAACATCTGGAGGTTTCGGCATGCCAGTTTGGAAGCATAGTCTCCCTGGTAGGTGGCAACCTCTGATGAGAAGAATAGCACTACGTAGGAGTTTCACCTGTTAGACATTAGGATCTTATTAGTCCCTGAGCTGCACCTGGATTGTGCAAGAATCCCTATGAGGAATTAATGTTAAGTTTTTACAGGATTCATGTTAAAATAACATATAATGTCCACATGAGCCTTACCTGATCAAGCATTACAATCATCTTAGCCCATGGCAGGTTCTACTATACATTACAGCTGTTATGATTATTGGTGAGTTTTCTATGCATGTAAGTTGTATTTTAAATATTTGAAAGATGATGGTGTATAAGTAGTATGTGATGTGTATTACAATAGAGTTTGTCGTATTTTATAGAAAATCTTTGATAATTGTGAGACGTCACCAGAGGATATGAACTATTGAGAGACAGTTTTTGTAAGGTTTTACTCTTTTTATTAATTACATTGTAACAAGTCATATAATGTCCAGAATTTCAAATATGTATATTGTTGTATTCATAAGGGCCCACATCTTTGTTCAGAAGATCTTCCTTCGAAATGGCAAGACATTCCGGAGATCATTGTCAATATATTTTCCTATGATTATGTATATTATTTTTGTTCACTTTTCTATGATTCTTTAAAGACATATATTAAGCATCACTTTTCCACAGTTTTTCTTGTTCTCCGTATTATAACAGAAAGCCAAACATAGAACACATTAGGGTATTTGGATCCAAGGCCTATGCTCATATACCAAAAGAAAAGAAATCCAAACTAGAACCCAGAGCTGAAGGAGGCATCTTTGTAGGCTGTTCTCCAGAGAGCAAGTGATACAGAATTCTAGACCCAAACACTAACCAAATTACTACAAGCAGAGTAGTGCAGTTTGATGAGCAACCAAGGAACAACCAGACTGCTACAACAGATGACTGTCCAGAGGGAGATGGCAACAACAACCAGCTGCTGGTGTACCGCCCAGAGCCAATGGATGCAGTCACTACACAAGCACAACCAGATGGCCAACCAGAAGAGGAGGTGGAAATTCCTAAACTAGCAGGTGAACCAGAGGAGCTGGAGACTGCTGCAGAGGCAGACAAGACCCTGTACCTCAGACTCTCATTGTGGGCCAACAAGGGAGTTCCAGCTGAGAAGCTAACCTACCTCTCAAGGACGTTGCTGCCACACAAACCAACATCATGGGCTCAATTACAGCACATGCCTGAACCAAAAGCAAGCAAATGGAATAAAGCAGCACAAGAAGAAATGGATGCACTCCAGAAGAACAAGGCACAGCGTCTCACTGAACTACCTAAGGGTAAGAATGCCATTGGGTGTCAGTGGGTCTTTAAGGCTAAGCAGGATGCAAAAGGTGACATTGAGAGATACAAAGACAGGCTAGTGGCAAAAGGATGCGCTCAAATGTATGGATCAGATTATGGCCAAACTCTTTTGCACCAGTTGTAAAATATTCCACATCACAGCTTCTAGAAACATGCTATAATTTAGACAAGTCGTAAACAAGAAATTGTTGCCCACTGATCTACTGAAGCAGCATATGTATCTGCTTCCAAAGTGTGCAGAGAATTAGAGTGGCTTATAATGTTACTGGAGGATTTTGGTATTAAGGAACCATTGCCAGTTCAGCGGCTATATGATAACTACATTTGTACAGGCCTCTCTCTTTCAGAAAGGAACAGCGCACAGACAAAGCACACTGGAATCAGGAACCAGTGCATAAGGGTCCCATGGGGCAAGGAGCTGTTGGACTATACCACTGTCCCACTGAGAAAATGACACTTTCGCATCAGCTTCTACCTTTTCCTTTTAACTAGAGATGCCAGGGATTGAAACTGGCCCTGGGGCCTTCTGCATGCAAAGCAGATACTCTTCTACTAAGGCATGGACCCTCCCCTAGTGAGAGCACACTGTGACTTTTAAGTGAATCTAGAAAATCATGGTGGCGGTGGTGGGGGAAGAAGACTTCTTTACAATGTTCTTGTTAGTTAGAGCCCTCCGTCATCTGCATCTCTCTGTAGGAACCTGTACACTAATTGTGCTCCTCTAGTTGCCTCCATAGTCTGGAGAGCAACTGTAATCCTGGACAATCTTCAGGCCCCATCTGGAGGTTGGCAACACTAGGTGGGGGGGATCCAAACTTTCCCACCCACACGGCACCCATCCAGGCTTCTCTGTGATCTTTCCCAAAACTACACAGCAAACAGGTTTGAGAAAGATTGGAGAAGACCCACGGAAAGCAGGGAGGTGCATGAATGTACCACAATGCTGTGGGGCAGAGATTGATTGGGGGGGGAACACGGGGGATCGCCGTTCCCCCGGGTGAGGTGCGGGGGGTGGGGCACATGACGAAGCCCCACCCCCTGCTTCCGGCCGCCCCGCTTCCGGCCCTCATTCAGCCAGGAAGAGGCAGGAGAAGAGGGAGGGTAAGTTGCTTCCTCTCTGCCTCTCCCCACCCCTGCTTGCCTGGGGCCAGGGAGGGCCTTGGCGGGGCTTCCTCGCACTCCCGCTGGCCTTGCAGGTCCACTGCCGGGCCCCTGATGGGGCTCGGCAGTGGAGCTGCAAGGCCGGTGGCGGCCAGAACCGTTGGGGGGTGGGGGGGCTTCGCGGGGCTTCCTCGCACTCCCGCCGGCCTTGCAGGTCC
>NW_015164184.1:350542-366148 GCF_001447785.1 Gekko japonicus
CGCCAGCGGCGGCCGGGACCGTTGGGGGCGGGGGGCTTGGCAGGGCTTCTCCGCGCTCCCGCCGGCCTTGCAGCTCCACCGCTGAGCTCGACGGGGGCTCGGCAAGAGCTGAAACCAGGGTGGCCGCCAGAATTGTTGGGGGGAGGGAGTGAAAACAAAGTATAAATGCCTGGATTTTCTGTGTATTTTCTGTAGCAATGTGGTCATCTGCCCCCATGCTTGGTTTATAGCTGTTTTGGTTTATAGCTGGTCTTGGTTTATAGCTTTTTTTTCTCCCTGGAATTGCCTACCAATGTTCCCTCTAAGCTGTGGAGTCTTGTGAGCAAAATTTCTACTTTGTGAGCCACTGGTGATGTCAGGTGGTGTGGCCTTATGACACACTTCCGGTGATGTCAGGGGGTGTGGTATATGCTAATGAGTTATGCTAATGAGTTCCCCTAGCTCTTTTCCTACGAAACGACCCCTGCTGTGGGGAAGCAGGAAAACCCCCACTTTTCAGCATCATTAAACCCAGGGCAAATAACCCATGTGGAACTGGTTCATGTTGCATGTGGGGAAAAGCTTTGTTCTCAGCACTCCTTCCTCTCTGGGTTGTGAGGATGACTGGAAAGGATTCTAAAGTAGCTTGCAAACTTTTTAAAAAATGTTTTGTATACAATAAACAATGAGTGACCTACTTGTAGGAGTTGCTGCTCCAGCTGCACATCATTAAGCAGAGTTTTAAAGATGTCTTATTGGTGTGGCAAAATGGAAATATTCAGTACCGAGATGGAAAACTAGATGTTTCTGGTGTCATACTATAATCTGACAGTTCTTGCTTTTTGTATTATTTTATTCAGATACATAACCTCTAATAATAAGAACATGAGAACATAAGCCCTGCTGGATCAGCCCAATAGTCCACCTAGTCCAGCATCCTGTCTCACACAGTGGCCAACCAGTTCCTCTGGATGGCCAACAACAGGGCACAGAGGCTGAGGCCTTCCCTTGATGTTCCCTACTGGCTGTGGGATTCAGAGGATAGTGCCTCTGAATGTTGAGGTTTCCGTCAGCCACCATGGCTAGTAGCCTTTGATAGACATCCTCCACGAATCTATCTAATCCCCTTTTAAAGCTGTTTATTCCTGTGGCTATCACCACATCCTCTGGCAGCAAATTCCATATTTTAATCACTCTCTGTATAAAATAGTATTTTCTTTTGTCTGTCCTGAACCTACTGCCCATCAGCTTCGTTGGATGCCCTCGAGTCCTAGTATCTTGGGAGAGGGAGAAAAATTTCTTTTTGTCAACTCTCTCCACCCCATGCATAATTTTATAAACCTCCATCATGTGGTTTATTGGTTCAGACAGGAAATATGTTTGAGGTATCCAGGGGTCATTTGGGGGGGACGCGGGGGGACGCCATCCCCCCGGGTGAGGTGCGGGAGGGCGGGGCCTGGAGCCTGGAGCTCCCTGCTGGTGCCCGCTGGAGGTCGCCTGGAGCTCCCTGCTGGTGCCCGCTGGCTGTGGGGAGGACACACTTCCGGTGATGTCAGGGGGTGTGGCATATGCTAATGAGTTATGCTAATGAGTTCCCCTAGCTCTTTTTCTACAAAATGACCCCTGGAGGTATCAGACTGAAGAGTACAAACCTAGACGAAATACAATGCAAATTCACCACATGCAGGTTCATTTGCTTCCATCTGTTTGCCAGAAAACTGCTTGAGGCAGCTCCCAAACTAAAAGCAATAAATAAAATAATAAAACAATCCAGAAGCATTAAAACAACATAAGACAACATTCAGCCTTAAATCTATATATCTAATTCCGAAGATGCCCCCTGTGTGCGGATACCTAAATCCGCGCATCGGGGGGACCTGGGGGGGAGGGAGATTTTTGTGCACACTTGGTATGGTCCCCAGGTATGCACAAAAATCTTAAAACCTGAAAAAAATATCGGGGGGATACTTAAATCCCCCCAAAAGTAACAGAGCGTCCCCTGCGCCTGCGCAGGGAACGCCCGAGCGGCAAGCCATGAGGCCCTCGCTTCGGAGCCAGGGGGGCCGGGGGAAAGAGCCGGGGGGAAAGAGCAGTGAGGCAGCGGGGGGCGGGAAGGGCAGCGAGGCCCGAGCGGCTTGCCACTTGGGCCTCACTTCGAAGCCGGGGGGGAAGGGAAGGGGGGGAGATCGAGCGGGGGGTGGAGGCAACGGGGGAGGAACCGGCGGGATGGGGGGGAACTTACCTCCTCCTGCTGCTTCCTCCTCTGCCTCCTGTGTGGAGGTCCCTCCCCCCCCGCAAGTATCGCGGGTCCCGCCCCCTTGTTATATTCATAAAACTGGCAAGAATCAGACCATAAAAACAGCTTTAAAAGATGGAACCCCTCATTTAAAACCCTGGATAAAAATAAAACATTTTGGCCCAACACCTGAAGAACTGTATACTAGGTGCCAGGTGAGCTGGAGTGTGAGGTCACTTGAAAAGCGACATACCAACACTAAAGAAGTCCTGTTGCTGATTGCTGCCCCCCTTACCTCTGCAGAGAATTTGTGAGAAGGAAGGCTGGAAAGGACAGGAGGAGGTGGTTCTTCAAGGACCCCAGCACCACACCATCTAGGCCTTGGAGAAAAGAACCAGCACTTTGAATTGGGCCTGGAAACAGACAGGTAGCCACAGTGCTGACTCCTCAGCACAGAGGCGATACAGTCCCTGTAACCAAACCCCAATAGCCTGGCTGCCACATGGGTTTCAACGCATTTGAAAGGCAGCCCTGCCATAGGGTGCCTTATAGTAATCTAAGGGTGTGGTCACATGGCAAGCTTACTGCAATTTCTTCCTGCTGTAGATTTGATCAGGGATATTTTTAGTGGGTTCAAATGATCACACATCCCTTGCCCAACCACTTGCATTGTGTGATGAGGCTCCAGGCACCCTTCAGACAGTTTAAAAAAAAATTCATTGTACGCTTGAGTGTTCATGCATTTAGTATATTCAGCACAGGATTGGTCATGCGCACAACGGTGAAAGCTGGGGGGAAAAAACTTTCTCAAGAAGGTTGTACAGATGACCTAATCGCATTCATAGCGAGAGATGGCCGTCCAGATAGGAGAAATTGCAGATTCACAGCACAAGTAGTAGGAAAGTACTTGATTTTCCCAGTGTCGGAAAACGTGCTAGAAAACCGGGAGGATTTCGGGGGTGAGTCCACTTCAATATGGAGGACCGAATCGGCTGTCTGACCAGCCCTTTTAAATGCGATAGGGAGCAGTTGTGAAACCTGATCAAAATGACCATTTGACCATGACCTAACTTGGATGTGATCACAGCATGGTTCATTGTAGCCAGATCGTACTTTTTGAGGAATGACCATAGCAGGTGTATCAGCTGAAGCAGACAATGTGCCTTTCCATATAATATTTCTGTACAGAAACATGCCTCTACACATTTAAAGCACTGTCCCTTGATTAACGACACCACCAGTTTATGTAGTTGGATTCTTGCAGAGTCAACATAGAAAAGCCCAAGAGCTGTTTTTTGGCATACGTCATTTGCACGGCACTGTGAACCAGTAGCCCACATCGCTTTCTGTTTTGCTCAAACAAACACACTTTGCATTTTTATTGGGCTGCATCCAAAACAGAATAATTCTAATTTTAAAATGTTTGATTTTCTTTATTGAGCACAGCTTTGTTTTGTTTATTCTTGTTTGGTGCATGATGGGAATGGGACGGGGGCAAGAGAGGAGAGGAGGCCCTTTGCCAGCAAGGGGACAGTAAAGCCAAATTTTTCAGGTTGCTCAGATCAGCCAAGAAGTCTGATGCTGTGACGACTATACGGCACTTTTGGAGACGCCCAGCCTAAATCCCTGCCTACAACCCTTCCAGCTACCAGCTAAACACATAATACTGCCTGCTTGAGTCCTGGCAATTGTTGCTTCCTAGGCATTAGCAGTTTCGTAGCTACTTCACTGGCTTCAGAGAGCCAGTTTGGTGTAGTGGTTAAGTGCGCGGACTCTAATCAGGGAGAACCGGGTTTGATTCCCCACTCCTCCACTTGCACCTGCTGGATGACCTCTGGCAAGCCGTAGTTCTGATAAGAGCTGTTCTTGAAAAAGAGCCATTTCTGTCAAGAGCTCTCTCAGCCCCACCCACCTCCCAGGGTGTCTGTTGTGGGGAGGGGAAGGGAAAGGAGTTTGTAAGACACACCTTTGGGTAGTGAAGGGCGGGGTATAAATCCAATCTCTTCCTCTTCTTTTTCTTCAGTGCACTTTTTGAATCAGGAGCTGATGAGCCCAGTCAGCAAATTGATAACATAGGCCCCAGTCACACACAAGGATTTGGGCTGGGAGAGGGACGGATTGGATGCGCGGCAAATGGACGCGATCCCACAGCAACATCTGGGAAGCGTTGCGTGCCCGTCACCGATCCGTCCCTCCCGCCCAAAACCCAGCACCAAAAAAGAACCACCTACCTGGTGGTTCATCCGGAAAGGCCGCGGCAAGTGCGGCCGTGGGATCGCCAGTGCGTCCTTCCGCCGGCGCATCCCCGGCTCCTGGCCGAACTGCGCATGTGTGAGCATGCGCAATTCGCCAGCCTCCCCCTCCCGACCGTGTCTTCCTCCCCGGCATCTGATCGTGCCGGGGAGCAACGGTGCCGCGGCTCAGGGAATCCATGGGATCCCGCCACGGCGTCTCTAGTTTGGTACGGCTCAGATTAGCCGCACTTCGGCTGTCGTTTTTCCTGCCGTGTGGCAGGGACCATAGTTTACTTTTGAGAGAAGTAATTGTTTATTTCCAACGTATTTTTTGGGGGGAAAGCCCTGTTCAGCTATAATTTCAGTTACAGAGAATAAAGAACAATAAACTGTAGAATACATTTGGCCAGACCATAACCAAGAATGGAGAAGCTGGAGTCCTTCCTGACACATTACAAACAAACACACACAAGTATGTGAGGCTTATTGCCGCCAAAGGTACAAGACAAGCAGGCAGGATCTTGCACAGTTTCTTAATGTAAGAAAATGATCTTCTCCCACCCCACAACAGCTGAAAAAGATACAGCCAGAATGTTCCGCCAGAAATATGGCCTAGTGGGAATGAATATTTACAGGTGTCTCTGCGATATTACAAAAGCTCCATGTTTGGCTGCAACACTTCAGCTTCGTGTTTTCTAGCTTTAAAAAGAATGTTATGGGAAAACACAAGGAACAGCGAACTCAGCGGGACCCGTGATTTTAACAGCCAGCCAGATTCCTGCTTGTTGACAGTCTCCCCTCACCTGGGCCCCTCGCCTCCCATATCATCTTAGTTCTGCAAATAGTCAACTGTTTTTATATTTTTAAAAATACATAAAAGCATGAAGTAACCACAGGACTCCACAAAACTGGGACACTAACATATGTGATGGCGACGATCCCTGCTGAAACTTGGCTTCTTATTCAGCGATGCATATTTTAAAAGGGGGGAGGGAGGACTTTAAAGACCTGTAGTCCCCTGCCTCTGTGAAACGATAATGATATTGTGGAGACCACAATAGGGTCTGAAGGATTGAAAACTTTATCCACTTCCCCATCCAGCCCTAATCTGTGTGCAATTTGCTTTTTGCAGAAAGACAGAAATCTATGAGCGTCAACTCCTCTGTTTGTACCCATAGGCGCTTAACGGACTCTGTCCCTTTTACCTATTTTTCTGGCTTTGAACATCGGGGTGCCAGGCTTCTGCCTGGTATAATAACTGACCAGTGCAATCTTATGCAGAACTGCTCCAATCTAAGCCTGTTGAAATCAGGGGTCTGAGACTGGAGTAACTCTGCATAGAACTGCACTTACAGAGTTGTCCCCACCTGTGAGGGGCATTACCTAAAACAGGCCCGTGGAAACCAAACGTCTCTTTGACAGTTTTAAAGCAATGCATTAACCACTTACCACCAAACCACAAGGCTTTGTGAAGAATGATCCATCTCTTCAATGATCATTCTGTACAGGCACCAGCTGTCTGACTGATGAGAAGTCAGAAATTCGTTTATTCCAGGTCTTGGTGAAAACCTTGAAATCCAGACAGCGATCATTTTTAAAAATGATTTTATTTAAAATCACTTGTTATCCTTGAAGAAGAGTAGGTTTTCACACCCCACTTTTCTCTACCATAAGGAGTCTCAAAGCGGCTTACAATCACCTTCCCTTCCTCTCCCCACAACAGGTACCCTGTGAGGTTGGTGGGGCTGAGAGCAATGCTCCCTCTAAGCTGTGGAGACTTGCGAGCAAAAATTCTACTTTGTGAGCTACTGGCATTAAAGTTGTGAGCGAGCAATTTGGCTACTGCATAAATTAGTTTGCTCTGGAGCCATCCCTTCCTGAGCTAAGACAAAAATGTGTGAGCCGGAGGCTAAAAAACTATGTGCTAGCTCACACTAACTCAGCTTAGAGGGAACACTGGCTGAGAGAATTCTGAGAGAACTGTGACTGGCCCAAGGTCACCCAGCAGGCTTCATGAGGAGGAGGAGTGGGGAATCAAACCCGGTTCTCCAGATTAGAGTCTGCCACTCTTAACCAATGCACCACACTGGCTCTCGTTATCCTTGAACAGATTAAATAAATGAGAATTGTGATTACGCTACCTAAATGAAATTACAGATAAAAGCATATACCTTTCTCCTACCTAGCCTACATTTAAAAAATAAAACACAATTTCTAAAATGCTTACCAAGCCTTTTCAGAAAAGATAAGTCTCACTGCAACCCAGATTTGAGAGATTCAGGGCTTTTAGGGCGTGGCTATCTTGAGCAAACAGTTACATGACTTTCTTGAACCAACTAATTTGTTGTCTCTACAGGCGTGATGCTAAGACACCTCTGAGCATCTCAAAGATAATTGTTGCAAACTCTGTTCCATTTGTTCAGAGTCCTATTCCAGACATAGTGCCATTGATTCATGAGTTATCTTCCTCAAGGCTGAAGCTGTGGGTTCGCTAGAACAGTAAAAAGAAGAAGAAGAAGAAGGTTTGTAGACTTATACAAGTATTTAAAAAGCAGACTTTCAGGTCTACTGTGTCATAAATAGTGATTTAAAACGATACAAAGCCAAGTCTGCAGGGCTGGTCTGACCACTAGGCAAACCTAGGAGATTGCTTTGGCTGCCAGATATTGAAGGGCACCAAAAGATGAGAGGAGGTTCCTCTTTTCCACGTGCCTCTGTCACGGAAGTCAAGGGGAAGCTGCCAACTGCTTGCCGCCCTTCTTTCCCTTCCTCATCCTAGCCCTGCCTAAGTGCCAGCTGTCCCTGCCACTGCTGCTCCACCTCCACCACCCAATAGCCCATCTACTAGCTGCCTGGACTACCCGTGGTTGCCACTGCTGGATTTGGTTGGGGAGGCAGCCATGGAACAACAGAAGCACTGAGGTGAGTGGAGAGGCCATGGTGGCAGCAGTGTCGAGTCCCCTCCCACCTAACCTCAGGCCCCACAAGAGGACAAGGAAGAGTAGGTGGCGGCAGCAGGAAGAAGAGCACCATGTTCTGGATGATTCTGGTCAGGCTTGATTTAGACACAGATTGGGGTTGCCAGGTCCCCTTGTCGCTCTGGCAGGGGGATTTGGGAGGCATTCCAGGATGTCTCTGAGGCGATAATGTCACCCAGAGGTGATGTCATAATGCCGGGGACATAATGCAGGGGTGCTCTGGTTTGAGGGCAGAACTCGATGGTAAAACTGGCTTAAATCCATAGAGTTTTGCCCTCAAACCAGAGCGTCCCCATGTGACATCCCCGGCATGACGATGTTACTTCTCGGTGATGTCATCACATCGGGGAAATCATGCAGGGACATGGCTGTTTGGGGGTGGTGGTTTACTCTGCTGGCCAGCTGGCCCGCAGCAAGCTGAAGCCCCACAAACCAGGGGAACCCCTGCCCCGACCTGGAGACTGGCAAGCCTAACAGTCATGCACTCCAGAAGCCCTAGGCATGTAGCTAGCTTTCCTGTATTAGATCATTTATCTCCTAGCAAGAGGTACACCTCAACAGCATTTTTGATTCATTTTGGGTATAGTACACAAGTAAAAATATTACTAGAGGATCTGGCCTTCATTTTATCATTGAATTAAAACATAATTATTAACACTTTTAGCTAACTTAAAATAATATAATACCATCCATTGTTTGTACATAGCTGATTAAAAGAGAGTAATTATTTGGACCCATTGATTATTATTATTTTAACCAAAAGTAAGCAGGTTACAGGCAAAGATCATTCCAGACCAGTTCAGTTCAGGCCTGTAGCCAGGTTTTGTTTTTATTCGGGGGGCCTTTAAATAAGTCAGGGGGCACCTCCCCACACACACCCAAGCCTGGGAGCACCCCATAGAAGCCCCCGGTCTTTCCTACAAGCCGCCAAGGGAGGGGCATAGCAAAGGGTTGAGCCTCTGCTTGCCACACAGCCTGAAACGGCTCCTGGCTTGTCAAAAAGTCAGGAGGCCTGGGTAGTAAGTCAGGGGGCCCAGCCTCGATATGCCCCACTGTAGCTATGGGCCTGGTTCAGTTCCTCATATTCATAGGTTTTCAGAATTGTCTTCCAACAATAGCTTGCTATCCCACTTAGAGTTGCCAAGTCTACTTACCTTGGCGGTGGGGGAGCCTCGTCGGGTTCCGGGAGCTCTCCGGCGATGCGTGCGCACGCGAAGCGCGCACACACCACCAGCATGTCACAGGAAGTGACGCGCCACGTCACTCATGTTGAGGGCGTGGCCACAATTGTCGGAGGAAAAACCATGGAGATTTCCCTCCGACGATCAGGGCTACGCCCCCAATGTGAGTGACGTGGTTGCGTCACCTCTGGTGATGCAGCCATGCTGCGCTTCGGGGGGCGGAGTTCCCCCCGGGGCCTGATTCCACGGCGGTGGAAATCGGGCCTCCAAAGCGGGGGTTTACCCACCCCCACTTGGCAGCCCAAATCCCACTTGATAAGGGCAGATCTTCCTGGCTGACTAATTAGAACTTCAAACACTACGCAAACTTATCTATTCCCAAATATCTTCTTAAAATAAACACTGTTAATTCATTATGGTGACTTCATATCAAAACAAGGAGTATCTAAAATAGTAACGGCAGGTTTCTCATATGCATGTGATTAAAATTATTTTTATATTGTTAGCTTTGAATGCCCACTAAGTGAAACGTTCATTTTAGACTGCTCACTTTTCTCTCTATTGAATTGGGGGAGAAGCAAGGTAATAGTTCACCTATAGGACCCCCCAGAAATCTGAGTATTGGCCCTGCAAATGTCCTTTAGTGCTAGAGCAGACCTCTGCCAAAATCCATGGAGTCACACTGACACCTCACGCTGAAGAACGTCGATGGGCTGCTGTGGGAATACTGTCAGTCACCCCAGCTTCACCCTACCTCTTAAATCAATATTTGCTAAAAGTGGAGTTTTAAAGGGCAAGAAAGAGTCATTGCTCACTTTATATACAAATGTCCAAGGAGAAGCACGAAAAGAGGGAGAGAAGAAAGTGGCAGCAAAATAAATTATACATCAAAGTTATGAGAACGTGAATAATGCATCAGAGTTATGATAAGCAGGTCTCTTCCTGCAGGGGTTCCTCTTATTTGGGCCATTCCCTATGAAGTTGCGTGTGTGTGTGTGTGTGTGTGTGTGTGTGTGTAACAAACAGTTCATGCTTCTGCAGCAAAGCTGTAAGACTGGGAAGGGAAATGTTGTATTGTGGAGGGTGAGAGCGATGCTTGGCCGTTGGTTTGGGGTTGCACCATTGGCGTTGCTGCCCAAGAGCTCCAGTGAACAGGCCCACAGGCAGAGGATGGGGCTCCACCTGGAATGCTGGTTTGCCCAGCCTAAAGATTTATTTTTAGAATGAGAGCTTTTAAACTAGGGATATGACAACTTCCGTATAAAGAACAAGAGCCTTTTTTCTATCTACAGGAACAATTAGTGTAAACCCCCCCCCCATCTCCCTCAACGTGGCAATACCTTTGCAGAACGGATATCCAGAGAGCACTTTTATGATGAGAGGCATATTATATATACTCCATTGGGACTATTCCATTGGGACTATTCCATTGGGACTAAAGGATTAAACTCTGAACTGGACTTATCATGTTTTTTATGATACAAAAATTTTAGACTATTCTAGCTAATCCATTTATAACTCATTCAGGTTCTCAAATCTCCAGAAATATTGTAACCAAGAGTTGGTAACTTTTAATATTGTAGTATTATGGGTGCTTGGAAGAGATGTGCAGCTGTACCCAACGTAAAGGTAAAGGTTCCCTTGCTCGAAAGCCAGTCAAGTCCGACTCTAGGGTTCCGGTGCTCATCTCTGTTTCAAAGCTGAAGAGCCAGCGCTTTCCGAAGATGTTTCCGTGGTCACGTGGCCGGCATGACTAAACACCAAGGCACACAGAACGCTGTTACCTTCTCACCGAAGTGGTACCTATTTATCTACGTGCAATCTCTTCCTTTCGAACAGCTAGGTTGGCAGGAGCTGGAACTAGAGATGGGAGCTCACTCTATCATGCGGCAACTCGGGTCTCGAACTGCTGAACTACTGACCTTCCACAGCCTGCAGTTTGGCATCTTAACCATTTGAGCCACCGCAGCTCCTTGTACCCAATTTAGACCTATGTAATAGACCCAACAGGCTATTCCATTTTTCAAATCTCCAGGAATTCTGTATCCAGGACAGAATTGGCAACTCTCAATACAATGGCAACTTAGACATTTGTAAAGGTTGTTTAGCTGCAGCTATTTTAGACTCATATAATAGACTCATTAGAAGAAGAGAAGAAGAGATTGGATTTACACCCCGCCCTTCACTACCCAAAGGAGTCTCAGAGCAGCTTACAATCTCCTTTCCCTTCCCCTCCCCACAACAGACACCCTTTGAGGAAGGTGACCAGCTGAGCTCTGAGCAGGAGCAGGAGAGAGAGCTGTGAGAGAGGTGAGTGGGTTTCTTTTACTTGCTTTCAGCTGAGAGAATTCAGCTAAGGATATTTTGTGGGAAAACTGTGTTTAGCAGTGTGTGGAAGCACTTAGAGTTCTTGCAGAGTCCTGGCTGATTGAGTGTGGGAGAGGAACGGGCATTGTTTGACTGGGATTGCCTGTAATTGAGAGGAAGTGGAAGGGGCATTGTTTTGCCTGTGATTGAGTGCCTGGGTGAATTTGAATTTGAATAGCTGCTGCCTGACCTCTGCTGGGGGAGGCCTCTATTTAAGGAAACACTCTTTGCCTGTGGCTCTTTGCCTGTGGCTCTTTGCCTGTGGCTCTTTGCCTGTGGGGCGAGCTAAAGGGCTCTTTGCCTGTGGCTCTTTGCCTAGGGGCTCTGTAAGAAGCCCAAAAAGAGCCAGAAAGACAAGGCCCTAGGCTCTTTGTCTTTCCCGTAAAATAATTTGACTTGATAACAAAACCCACATAAATACCAAGGGTTTAAAAGGGGGATTATATTTATTTATTTTAAAAGAATTATGAAGCCAGAATGCTAGCAGGGGGTTGGGGGCTATCCAGTGTTTTGCACGGAGTGTCACATGTATGACTATCTGCCCACTGGGCAGAAGTCTTGGGTGTGTCCTCGGTGCAAGGAGCTCCTGGTTCTCAGGGAACGTGTGTGCTCCCTTGAGGCCAAGGTGGCTGACCTGGAGAAGCAGAGACAGTCAGCTAGGCACACAGAAAAGACTCTCGGGGACTTGTTAGCTACGTCCCACTCTGGATCTGGCAGCCCCGCTGCTGTCAGGGAGCATGAGGGTCTAGGGGAAACAGGGCACCGTGCTGAGGATAAGGGGAATGTGCCCTCAGAAGGGACCTCTTCCCCAGCTGGTGAGCGGCTCTCCTTTTGCACCAAGGAACCATCCCTGAGCAGGGTGGGAGGGGGGCTCTTGGTAGTGGGTGATTCGATCCTTAGGCAGGTAGACAGCTGGGTGGCGAACCCGCGTACTGACCGTATGGTGACTTGCCTGCCTGGTGCGAAGGTAGCGGACATTACGCGTGTTTTAGATAGGCTGGTAGATAGTGCTGGGGAGGAGCCAGTGGTCGTGGTGCATGTCGGCACCAACGATGTGGGGAAATGCAGTCGTGAGGTCCTGGAGGAGAAATTTAGGCTGCTGGGCAGGAAACTTAGGTCCAGGACCTCCAAGGTAGCCTTCTCAGAAGTGTTACCTGTTCCACGCGCAGGGCCGGAGAGACAGGCAGAGATCAGGAGTCTCAATGCGTGGATGAGACGATGGTGTAGGGGGGAAGGGTTCAGGTTTGTTAGGCACTGGGATACTTTTTGGAACAAGAGGGAGCTGTACAGGCGAGACGGTCTCCACTTGTCCCGAGAAGGAACCAGGCTGCTGGCACTTAAAATCAAAAAGGTGGCAGAGCAGCTTTTAAACTGAATATTGGGGGAAAGCCGACAGGAGATGAAAAGTCTCTGGTTCGGGTTGGCTCATCTGAGAGAGGTGAGGGGGTACCGGTTGCTTTTCTACAGGGAGGTGGATTGAAATTGTCCACAGAGGCCATGGCTGGTGACATGGACTGCCGGACAACGACTCGAGATAGCAAGAGGAAGGATGCAGGCTTAACTTGTAAGGGAAATTACAGCTGTTTCTATACAAATGCTAGAAGTGTCCGAGGTAAAATCGGGGAGTTGGAGTGCTTGGTGTCGGAGGGAAAAATAGACATTGTGGGTATTTCTGAAACTTGGTGGGATGAGGAAAATCAGTGGGACACAGTGATTCCCGGTTATATATTATATCGGAAGGATAGGGGGGGAAGGGTTGGAGGTGGGGTAGCTCTGTATGTCAGAGAGGGTATAAAGTCTAGAAAGATTGAGAGGCTAAGTGAATTGGATTCGCTTCTGGAAGTTCTATGGGTTGAAATAGGGGGGCCAAAAGGAAACTTAACACTGGGAGTTTGTTATCGCCCACCAGATCAAAAGATAGAGGAGGATTATAAAATGATGAATGCCTTAAAGATAGCAACTAGACAAAAACACTGTGTAATAATAGGTGATTTTAACTACCCACACATTGATTGGGTCAATATGTGTTCTAGCCGGGAAAAAGAGATTGAGTTTCTAGACACTCTAAATGACTGTGCTATGGAGCAGATGGTCACGGAACCTACCAGGGGAGAGGCGATCCTTGATTTGGTCCTAAGTAACACTCAAGACCTGGTGAGAGATGTAAAAGTGATTGCACCGCTTGGAAACAGTGATCATAATGTTGTTGAGTTCATCATTTGTACAAATAGAGAATTGGCCAAAAAGACTCACACAACCATTTTTAACTTTAAAAGGGGTAATTTCTCTGATATGAGGGGACACGTGGGGAGGAAACTGAAAGGAAAAGTAGAAAGGGTCAAAACAATTGGGGAAGCTTGGGATCTATTTAAAACTACGATCCTAGAAGCTCAAAAAATATATATTCCGCAGGTTAGGAAAGGCACAAACAGGTATAGGAAAAAGCCTGCATGGTTAACAAACAGAGTAATGGAGGCTGTAAAAAGTAAAAAGAATTCCTTTAAGCAGTGGAAAGCTAGTCACAGTGAGGCTGATAAAACGGAACACAGGCTATGGCAAATAAAATGCAAGTCTGAGGTCAGGCAGGCAAAAAGGGAATATGAGGAGCATATAGCAAAAAACGTAAAAACCAACAATAAAACTTTCTTCAAATACATTAGAAACAGGAAACCAGCCAGGGAGGCAGTGGGGCCCTTGGACGACCAAGGGGTAAAAGGAGTATTGAAGGATGATAGGGAAATGGCTGAGAAGCTAAATGCATTTTTTGCCTCCGTCTTCACTGTGGAAGATGAGAAGTGCTTGCCCACTCCAGAACCACTGATTTCAGGAGGGGTGTTGAAAGACCTGAGTCAGATTGAGGTGACGAGAGAGGAGGTCCTAAAACTGATAGACAACTTAAAAACTGAAAAATCACCAGGCCCAGATGGCATACATCCGAGAGTTCTGAAAGAACTCAAATGTGAACTTGTAGATCTCCTGACAAAGATATGTAATCTTTCCTTAAAATCTGCCTCCATTCCTGAGGATTGGAAGGTAGCTAATGTCACTCCCATCTTTAAAAAGGGTTCCAGAGGAGATCCGGGAAATTACAGGCCAGTCAGTCTGACGTCGATACCGGGTAAATTGGTGGAAACCATTATTAAGGAAAGAATTAGTAGGCACATAGATGAACAAAACCTATTGAGGCAGACTCAGCACGGTTTCTGTAAGGGAAGATCTTGTCTCACTAACCTGTTAGTGTTCTTTGAGGGGGTGAACAAACATGTGGACAAGGGGGATCCAATAGATATTATTTACCTTGACTTCCAGAAAGCTTTTGATAAAGTTCCTCATCAAAGGCTCCTAAGTAAGCTCAAAAATCATGGGATAGAAGGACAAGTCCTTTTATGGATCAAAAACTGGCTAGTTCATAGAAAACAGAGAGTGAGTGTAGGTGGGCAATTTTCTCAGTGGAGGGTGGTAAGCAGTGGGGTACCGCAGGGATCAGTACTTGGTCCACTGCTTTTTAACTTGTTCATTAATGATTTGGAGATGGGAGTAAGCAGTGAAGTGGCTAAATTTGCGGATGATACAAAGTTGTTCAGGGTGGTGAAAACCAGTGAGGATTGTGAGGCACTCCAAGGGGATCTGTCAAGGATGGGCGAGTGGGCGTCAACATGGCAAATGGGGTTCAATGTGGCCAAGTGCAAGGTGATGCACATTGGAGCCAAAAATCCTAAATATAAATACACATTGATGGGGTCTGAACTGGCAGAGACTGAGCAAGAGAGAGATCTTGGAGTTGTAGTGGATAACTCACTGAAAATGTCGAGACAGTGTGTGACTGCAATAAAGAAGGCCAATGCTATGCTGGGGATTATTAGGAAGGGTATTGAAAACAGATCAGCCAATATAATAATGCCCCTATATAAATCAATGGTGAGACCTCATTTGGAATACTGTGTGCAGTTCTGGGCACCACACCTTAAAAAGGATATTATAGCTTTGGAAAAAGTGCAGAAAAGGGCAACTCGAATGATAAAAGGGTTGGAACACTTTCCCTATGAGGAAAGGTTAAAGCGCTTAGGGCTCTTTAGCTTGGAGAAAAGACGACTGAGGGGTGACATGATCGAGGTTTATAAGATTATGCATGGGAAAGAGCAGGTAAAGAAAGAGGTACTTTTCTCCCTTTCTCACAATACAAGAACTCGTGGGCACTCCATGAAACTGCAGAGCGGTCGGGTTAGAACGGATAAAAGGAAGTACTTCTTCACCCAAAGAGTGATTAACACATGGAATTCACTGCCACAGGAAGTGGTGGGTGCTACAAGCATGGACGGCTTCAAAAGGGAATTAGATAAGCATATGGAGCAGAGGTCCATCAGTGGCTATTAGCCACAAGGTATAGCTAGGGGCTCTGGGGCAAGTGATGCTCTGTCTTCTTGGTGCTTGGGGGGGGGGTCAACAGTGGGAGGGCTTCTAATGTCCTGGCCCCACTGCTGGACCTCCTGATGGCACTGGTATTTCTGGCCACTGTGTGACACAGAGTGTTGGACTGGATGGGCCTTTGGCCTGATCCAACATTGGCGTCTCTTATGTTCTTATGTTCTTAAATGTAGGAGCAGGACCAGGGTACTTTAATCCATCAGGGA
>NW_015164184.1:367459-397441 GCF_001447785.1 Gekko japonicus
GATTGGGGGGGCAAGGCGGGCGACGGAAGGCCGATGCCTCCGTTGCCCGGCCCTCTACAGAATCCACCCCCCAAACCTCCAGGTATTTCCCTCCTTAGAGCTGGCAACCCTACATTCCCCTCAGTGCCTGTTGGTAGGCAACTAAGCTTGGTCCTGTCACCTACTTTGGCCTTTGGGAGAAAACACATTGGGGCCAATCCTGATAGGGTTGCCAACTCCAGATGGGAAATTCCTGGAGATTTGAGGGATGGAGCCTGAAGAGGGTGAGGTTTGAGGAGGGGTGGGACCTCAGACAGGTACACTGCCATAGACTCCACCCTCCAAACCAGTCAGTCTCACATAGGGAACCATTGTTGCCAATCTCCAGGTGAGGGCTGGAGAGCACTCAGTATTACAACTGTTCTGCAGAAGGGAGGGCAGAAGTCAGCTGAAGTCAAAGGGGCAGATAATGGTAGGTTGGTGGCTAGCTGGGAAGGAGATGGGGTTGCCAACTACATGCTGACAAATTCCTGGGGATTTGAGGGGTGGAGCCTGGAGAGGGTGGGGTTTGCAGAGGGGTGGGACCTCAGACAGGTAGAATGCCATAGACTCCACCCTCCAAACCAGCCATTTTGTCCTGGGTAACAATTGCTGCCAATCTCCAGGTGAGGGCTACAGATTACTCACAATTACAACTGCTCTTCAGGTAGCAGAGATCAGTTCCTCTGGAGAAAACAGTGGACTCTGTCATTATACCCTGCTGAGGTCACCACAGCAAATTGACACTGTTTGCCCAAAGCCAGAGCACTCCCCCAGAGCTTCTTTCTAGATCTCGTTGTATTGCTTTCACAACGGGCTTTACTGCTAGTTTTAAGATAAAACTCTAAGGATAAATTCTCTTTTACAGAATAATGGAAAAGCATTATCTCATAAGGAGATGGAATGAGACTCTCAGTAGTTGGTAAGATCCAATGTGACTCTAATTTTGAGACTCTATGGGTGCAGTCAGACGGCGTGCTGAGAGCGGGTTAAACTGCTCCGGTTCTAACCGGATTATATTTGATCTGGATAATCGTGATCACACTTACCTCCCTTATCCCGCCTCACCATGCAGTCATGTCGCTCCCCGGTGTCTACACTACTGACACGTGGGAGCGTGCATCGGTGGGTTTTTAAAAAAATCTCAGTTTGCACATGCGCATAGACGCTCCTCTGTAGAAGGGGGGAACTATCATGGCTCATGCGCAGAACCACCATGGCGAATCAATCCAACTCCTCCAACAAAAGACTTCCATTTAAATGGCCTCCGTGAGATCCCAAACTCATCTAAACGCTAAAACAAGTGACCGTTTAAATGTCAATTTTCTAAACGTGGTGGCGGAGCTCCGCCTATGTGCACACCACCAATACATAAAAAAAATGGCGGGCGAAAGGCAGAGGCCTCGGGCAGCTTTCCAGAGGGGAGGGGGTTGAGGCACTCGAAAGTGGCTCGACACCGCAGGAGCGATCAGACGTCAGAAAAGTGCAGCTAGAACTGGAGAATCAGGAAAACACCACTTGGGGACCTGGTAGCAAAATACTCCGGTTTAAAGGGGGCTTGAGCCGGAAAGCGATGGCTGGGGACGGTACGCAGATGTTGACCGTGTGATCGTGCATATAAAATCCGTTGCTGAACTGAACCGTCATGATACCAGATCAAACGGGACGTCTGACCGCACACTATGTAACAGCGATAACAATGTAATGATGTTAATAATGTAAATGTTTTTTTTTCTGGAATATTGTGATTATTCTGTATGGAATATTGTTAAAATAAGTGTTATTGCATTTCGTACTTTTTACAGTTCTTTGTCCTGAGGAAGGACCAGAGATCTGAAACACTGGAAAAATTACCTAGGAAAAGTGTTGGATTATATGATTATTTACTTCAGCTAATAGATGCATTTCACTTTAAATGAATTCTCCTTTGTGAATATTCTGCAGGAAATTCAGCAAAACAAATGTGAACACAATCTTGATGCATGCTACTGCACTTGAAGCCCCCCCCCCCATGTTTTAGATATACAGTGTGTGAATCAGTGTTCACAATCAGGGTACTAGCAGGAAACCTTTTGTCTCCTAGCTGTTGTTTGCCATGTAGATTCCATAATGGACTTAGAAGGGGGCAACTCTTAGGAAGGTGCACTATTAATCTTTTCCTGTTACTTTTTCCCCTGTGACTTTATTATATAATGCACATGCCAAATGCAGAAGGCATACATATCCCAGAAAAATATCAATACTAATGATGTCACATTTTTGTTTTACAAAAGTGAGAGAGGGTGACAGATTGAGAGGAGACATGTGGGGACAGACAGAAGCCCTTTTCTCAGACTGAACATGCGTGGGCTGTCAGGCTGTAGTCAGTGAGTTAGTGGCGGTGAGTGGCTCTCTTCTTTTGTATTGCACAAGTCTTATTTTGGGCAGGGAGGGGTGTTGGAGTGTGTGAAGATCTGAAATGTGGTGGCAACTCTTGACCATGTGCATTCAGTTTTCTGTGTACAGTCCCCATAGCACGGACTGTACATGCAATCTGGGAACCTTGCACAAAGATCTCCAATAGCGTGAACAAGCCTATATGCAATGCTTGTATGTGGAAGGGAGCTGTGCACACAGGAATAGACATAGGGCAAGGGAGGGGCTTATTGCTGCAGTCCCACTTCCTCCTATGTGCCTTTACTTTGTATGCTTAAATTGTTTGGAAAGGGCTAGAGTAGTGTGTCTTATTGCATTTTTCAGCAGTAATGCTTCAGGGAAGAGTGTTTTGTGTCAGGAATATTGAGTTCAAGCAGTTTTGTAGCACTTGAATTCAGCTTATATCTACACTGCTTTCAGGCAGTAGTCAGATGTGTCATGATCATCTCAGGGACGCAGGACTGAGCTAGGGCCCAAACAACTATTTGAGATAAATATATTGTTGTTGTTTTTTATTGCTCCAGCCCCAGTTTTTGGCCTTGAATCTTCCAGACTTTCTTTTTTTTAATCAATATTTCCAAGTACAGTGCTGGAGTGTCTCTGAATGTTTCTACTGTTCTGGTAGACATAATACCAAGATCTAAAACAGTTGCACCAAGTTAAGTTAAAGTTTCCTTATTTCCTGTTTCCATTGTTCCGGCTAATAATGTTTGCAAGGTTTGCTGTTTACTGGGCTGATTCAGCACAGATGGGCTGGGATTGCTAATGCTGTGCAAACAAAATTTCATACTCTGCACTGCTGTGGAGTTTTCTTTGTAGAATCTCAAAATACTTATGTAAATAATGTCAAACTGAACAGATGAAAAAGGTGGAGGAAACCAGTTCAGCAACAGGGTGCAGCATAACCCAACTCCAATCAGTCCAGGAGATGAAAAGAAAAACTGCTGAAAATTTGTTGTGGGAATATTTGTCCATTAAGTGCGTTTTGGGGGATGTTCGGGTGTGTGGTCTCCTCTCTGATTCTTCTGGAATGGATGTTGTTTAGTCTGAGCACTTTATTATTATTGTTGTTTTTAAATTGTATATTGTGTTTTTAAAACTTACTAAAGTATCGATGTTTTATGAGCAAGTTTCTTGCTGTGTAAGCCGCCCTGAGCCCTACGGGGGAGGGTGGGGTATAAATTTAATAAATAAATAAATAAATAAATTTGTGCTTACATATGGAAGAAGAAGAGATTGGATTTATACCCCGCCCTTCACTACCCAAAGGAGTCTCAGAGCAGCTTACAGTCTCCTTTCCCTTCCCCTCCCCACAACAGACACCCTGTGAGGTAGGTGGGGCTGAGAGAGAGCTCTGACAGAAACTGCTCTTTTTCAAGAACAGCTGTGCCAGAACTATGGCTTGCCCAAGGTCATCCAGCAGGTGCAAGTGGAGGAGTGGGGAATCAAACCCGGTTCTCCCAGATTAGCGTCTGCGCACTTAACCACTACACCAAACTGGCTCTGAAGCATATTAGTATGCACATAATAGCGTCTTACTAAGAAGCCCTGAGAGCACAGATAGTCTTAAGGGATGAGGATCTTTTTACCAGAAAGAATGCACATATTATGTAGTCAATGTGCTTTCCTTGTGCTAAACAAGACTATATTAGCAACACACCTAGCTATTAATCATGTATTTGCAGTGGGTGGCACCTCCCACATCTATTTCAGAGTTTTTGTGTAATTTGTGTGTGTGTACATTTGCAAACACAAGATATATGAGCATCCAATGACAGAAATATGTATGTTGTATTTATTTTGATCTTCTGCTTCAGTCTAAATATAACTGTCTGCCAGATTTCTTCTTGTGAGATGTCTTGGTGGCTAGACATGCAAATAGGTCTGATATGAGGATGTGGACTGAAGTAGCAGCTACTGATGTCCTAAAGGCACAGATATAGTTGGGGAAAGCCGTGATATTCGTCAGAGGCAAAGGTCCCTGGGAAAGGTTGCCTAAACTCTTAGCTTTCCAATTATAACTTTCTTACCTATGCCAGCAAAGCCACTGAGGAGCAGAAGGCTGACAGACTTGTAGTTATAAATACTGAAGAAGTTAATCCCTGTCCTGTCCCAAAGGCTCAACAAGAAATGTTGAAAAGTATCTGCTTTTTACAACCAAATAAA
Organism: Gekko japonicus; assembly: GCF_001447785.1. Classification (NCBI taxonomy): domain Eukaryota; kingdom Metazoa; phylum Chordata; class Lepidosauria; order Squamata; family Gekkonidae; genus Gekko; species Gekko japonicus. The sequence continues at coordinate 372,059 of NW_015164184.1, forward strand.
ACATGACTACCCATGTAAGAATGTTGTCTATGGCGGTCCCATCCTCAGAGAACGGACTGTCGGTTGAAGCGAGGGCTGCCTCCTCTTTCATTCACTTTAGGCAGCACTGTGTTGTTTAGGATGTTTGGGGGTTTTTTGCCCAGCGTGCTTTTAATAGTGTTTATAGAGCACTTGGCACAATGAGGAAAAACAGTGTAGAAATATACTAAATAAATAACAAGGAATCTAGAATTCCATTCATGGAATTGCAACATCACGCATAGCTTGGCATTACTTCTCAGCTGGATCGCACAAGTTGAGCATCCTACTGGTCTTACATCCAGTCTGATGTCTTAACAAAAATGTGTTGTTCTCACCTCCCCCCCCCCATAATATTTAGGCAGCCTTACCTGTGTTATGTTCCCATGTTTCTGTGATATTGGTGGCAGCCAATGATGTGGACTGGGGTTGGAAAGCGCATGATGTAATGCTGTCATGACCGTGGGTAAATCTCCATTAAAATTATTTGGAATGGGGTGGGTGGGTGCAAGGGTGGGCAGAGCTTGACATGGGGCAGCCAATCCCAGCAGCACAGTTCGTGGTGTAGTGGTTAAGTGCGCGGACTCTAATCTGGGAGAACAGGGTTTGATTCCCCACTCCTCCACTTGCACCTGCTGGATGACCTTGGGCAAGCCATAGTTCTGGCACAGCTGTTCTTGAAAAAGAGCAGTTTCTGTCAGAGCTCTCCCTCAGCCCCACCTACCTCACAGGGGGTCTGTTGTGGGGAGGGGAAGGGAAAGGAGATTGTAAATTGCTCTGAGACTCCTATGGGTATACATCCGATCTCCTCCTCCTCCTCCTCCTCCTTGCTGTGGCAACGTATGAGTGGAGAATAAAAACAAACATGAAAGTATCTTTGTCATCCAGCATCCTACAAGATATGCCAGTTCTTTCCTATGTCTTCCCCCCCCCCCTGCTATTTCTCTGCCCCCATCCCACTCCCTGACCAGGCCGCTTCTCAGATCTGCTCCTGAATGTATTTTGCCGCTTTGTGAAAACATCAAGTGTTGCCAACTTGTGTTGAACTCCGTGCTCACACTGAATCCCTGCAAACTTTGGCTGGGATGTATACGAGCCCTAAGGGCGTAATTCCTGGTATCAGCTGCCTCGCTTATATTTCCATCCTTTGATGCCTCCCTTTGAAGTTGATATTACGTCCAGATTCTGCCGAAACATCGCATAGCCTAGACAGATAGTGACTGGAAGTGAATGCCTAGACCCTGAAGTACCACTCCTGCATATATTTTATGCTCATCTATTACCTCCAAATAACTATTTTTGTCTCTGGCCAAAAATGATGATTTTGAATCTACAAGAAACATTCATCTTCATGGCTGAGTAGGGATTTGGACTTAGGCTATTCCCAGCAGGAGCCTGTTTTCAGTCCAGCGTGTTCATTGGGGCTTCCTCCTAGGTCAGCTGCATAGTTCTGGGTGAATTTCTGGAAAAACAGTCCTGTCAGACTGACACAGCAGCACCTCCAAAGGCTGCACCTCTCCCCTCTGCTCCTTAAGCTCCTTGGCAGCTTCTTCCTACTCATCCCTTTATAGCAATCCTTTTAACCACCTCCTCCTCACATGAAATAATACAATCATCTCCTCCTCTGTGTTCCCTTGGTTAACCCAAGAAAACATTGTTGGTTAGAAGTAGGAATTCTATTTCTAATTCCTGTAATTTTGGTTGGGTTTTTTTTGGGGGGGGGTGTTTGAGCTGAGAGTTTTCAACAACTTCTCTGTTTTGGTTGTTCAGTGAATAATTTAAAATCACCTTTATACCTACCTTTCATATTAAAACAAATAGTTTGTTATGTGCCTGCCTGACAGTTTCCCCCTGCCTTGGTAGTCTCAAATATCAGAAGACTAGAGAATCAATCCATTCATGTCAGAGAGCTAATCAGATGGAATGACAGGACAATCCTAAACTGAATTAGATTTAGAAGGGTGTAACTGTGCTTAGCTCCGGCATTCCCCTACAGCTTCCCTCTCAGAGCAGCTTCTGATGTGATGATGACCTAGGAAAACAGGAGGCACAAGTACTCTGTGGTTCCTGTTCCTTCAGATTTCTGTTAGAACCTTTGCACTGTCACCTTTCTCACAGGAGATACCTTTGCTAGGGCTGAGAACAGACCTGAAGAAAACTCTGCTATCCCTTGAACAGAGGCTTAATGTGTGTAAAGGAGCAGCTGAAACTTTTGCTCTCCAGGCCTGTTGGCAACACTAGCAGTTGGCCCTTTCTAATTCACATGCTTATGAGGAAGCTTTTGTCCCTACAGATGGCTCTTCAAGACTCTTGTTAGTCAGCTAGGTTCTGGCAGGGGACTGTGGCTCAGTGGTAGACCATCTGCTTAGCACACAGAAGGTCCCAGGTTCAGTCCTCAGCATCCCCAGTCAAAGGCACCAGGTATTAGACAATATGAAAGACCTCAGACTGAGACCCTGGAGAGCCACTGCCAATCTGAGTAGACAATACTGACCTTGATGGACCAATGGTCTGATTCAGTATAATCAGCTTCATGTTTGAAGTGAACCCAATTGGGGAAAACACAGCAAGAAAAAGGATGCAAAGGGGGGGGGAACGCAGAGGGGCATTATGCCACCCTCTGGATACTTCTTTAACCTGCATTCCCCCAAATATAAACAGGGGTGGGGCACAGAAGGCTCTAGAAAAACTGGTTGCAAATTCCATTGTTATAGGAACGAGGATTTTTTTGTATTTGTGTGTGTGTGCCTGCCTGGAAGTCATGGTTGACTTCTGGCAACCCCTAGTGGGGCTTGGATGTTTCAGAGGGGTGGCTTACTATTGCCTGCCTCTGCATCACAGCCCTGGTAATCCTTGGAGGTCTCCCTTCCAAGTACTTGCCAGGGTCGGCCCTGCTTAGCTTCCGAGATCTGGGGAGATTGGGCTTGCCTGGGCTATCCAGGTCAGGGCAGGAACACGGATTTTGTGATAGGACTGTAAATGGAATGCACATGGAGACACTTCACACTGTCCTGCTTCTGGACAGGCAACGGCAGAGAGAATTTTGCCCTGGTCTAGCCTGAGCAAGAGTAGTTTCGCTTACTGCTGGGATGGAGGATGAGAGTGAGTAAATGAGGCATCAGCAACCACTTGCTGCATTGCTGAAATAATAGTCTATGCTGTAGGACTTATTGTGAATGAAATCTAGGGAAGTGAAACGGAAATCTCTGGGCAGAACACCCAGCATCCCTTGAGACCCCCTTGGAGTCATCCCTGAATCGGGCAGGCTGGTCTGCTGCTATCACCTATTTGAGGGGCTTTTCTCTCAGCAAAATACACTTTTATCTTACACTGAATGATAATGGATTCTGTCTAAGACAGGAATAAGCCATTTAGCTCTAGCATCTGAATACAATGGAGCAATCTAAAACTGTTCTGGCTGAACCAGAATTATAAATATATCAGCTTTGCTCTGGACTTTCCTTTCGATAACATCTTTCCAACATCCTTATGTAGTCCTAGTTTTCATTTTGAAAGCTATTAAATGCCCACCTAAGTCGGTGATAAGTTCTGAGAAGTAGCTCTCTATAAAAGCAGCTCTTTATGTGGTTGTACTGTAGAGAACTATCATCCACTTGACCAGACTCCAGTCCTACTGGAAAACAACATCTTTTGTCTGTGTAGAAAGTTGGCAACAGTAAGCCCTTTTGGTATTAGACCAGAAAAGAATGAACACATCATCTCTCTGCACACTAGAAAAATCCAAGAGGCAGACCAGCTGTTTAATGTCCTCAATTGTCTAATCATGCCCAGGGCATGCAGTGTGTCAGAATCCAGATGATACAACATAAACTGGGAGGTACCTAATGATGAAAACCCTTGGAGGTAAACTGGTCCCCACACAGTAGAACTGCTGACATCAAGGATAGATGATATAATTGCTTATGTCAACATGTAGTCAAAATACCACGCGAAGATCCATTCTTATTTTTTGGTGCCACAGCACCTCATGATAACATGGCACTGTACACAAGACAGGTTTTCGCCCTTAATTTTAGCCTTCAAAAATGATTTTCCCACAAGGTACTTCTTGAAAAGGTAATTCCTAGATGCGGAAATATCACAAATTGCTTAAGAACAACTCCTTGGGTGTGTGTGTGGGGGGCCTCTGGCCAAAATCAGTGCTGTTGTAGACTTGGACACTGGCTCCTCCTCTCCAGTGGGAGAATCTGAAGACTCTGAGTAAGTGGAAGTCCTGGAATCAACCCAGGAAGTAGCCTCCATCTGAAATAATAGCCTTTCTTTAGGGTTATTCTGAGGATCACAGCAGGAGCTGTGGTGGCTCAGAGGTTAAGATACTGAGCTGCAGACTGCAAGTTCAGTAGCTTGGCAGTTCAAGACCCTAGTGCTGCATGACGGAGTGAGCTCCCGTCTCTGGCCCCAGCTCCTGCCAACCTAGCAGTCCGAAAGCAAAAAACTGCAAGTAGATAAATAGGTACCGCTTTGGTGGGAAGGGAACAGCATTCCATGCCCCTCGGCATATAGTCATGCTGGCCACATGACCACGGAAATGTCTTTGGACAGCGCTGGTTCTTTGGCTTGGAAGCGGAGATGGGCACCGCCCTCTAGAGTTGGATTCGACTGGCTTTTGAGCAAGGGAAACCTTTACCTTTACCTTAAGGATCGCAGCAAGACAATATCACGTGTGAAGAGCTCTGAACACTGAAAGTGCTATGTTAATCTTTATAATTGCTAGTGAATACTTTGAACATATGAAGATGCCTTATATTAAATCAGACCACTGGCCCATCTAAGCTCACAATTTCCTACTCTGATTGGTAGTTGTTCTTCAAGGTCTCAGCCAGAAAAAGGTATTTGCCAGCATCAGGTACCTGAGATCTTTTGGGATGAAGATAACAGGAACTGAACTTGGGACCTTCTGCCTATGCTTTACCACTGAGCCATAGTCTCTCCCAGGGGTCATTTCCTGCAGGAGCTCTCAGGAGCGGAGCTCCGGCAGTAAAGAGCCCAGGGGTTGGGCACATGCAACAAGCACCACCCTCTGTTCCCAGCAGCCCTCAGTCAGAGCAAGAAGCAGGTAAGTTGCAAAGCTCCCCCCGGTCCCCCGCCCCAAAACAGTCCAGTGGCGCCTTTAAGACCAAGTACAAGTTCTCCCTCCTCTGCGAGGACAGATCTGCACGTCTCCCCCCAATAGCTAGCAATCCAAAACAGTCCAGTGGAGCCTGAGTGGTGGGTGTTGCCTTCTGACACACTTCTGGTGAGGTCAGGGGGCGTGGCATATGCAAATATGTTATGCTAATGAGTTATGCTAATGAGCTCCTGCACCTCTTTTCCTACGAAATGACCCCTGGTCTCTCCCTATGAACCATAGCATCTGGTTTCTTGACAGCGAGAACTGTAACTGGGTAACAGGTATGTTATTTTAATCCAGTGTATGGCTTTACAACTTTTTTTATTATTATTTAAATAGACAAGCAGTTTGACTGCCTCTTTTCCTGAATATTGAAGACACTTTTTAAAAAAAACATGCTGAATACATTAAAAAAAAATCTTCCCAAGGGTTGTTCTCAATTCACAATGAGGTCATCCTATCTTGCCAGGGAAAATCAGGAAAAAGTATGACAACTAGATTAGCAATATCCCTCTTTCAAATAGAATGTTACTATTAGTTACCAAACACTGAATCTGGCTTTGTGTCATGAAATGTTAAGGTCCAATCACACCTTATCAAATATCTGAGGAATCGTCGTAAGGAGGAAATTGATTTGCTATACCTTTGGAATCAATGTCTTTGTATCTCGTCTCATTTCAAATGTACAATTATGTCAAGTTATTTCCCTGGGAGATGGTTTGCATGGAAACAGATTTCTTTTTTTTAAAAAGCACACTCGCGCAAACACACACACATTGTGAAGTACATTGTCTATGAGATATTAAAGGCAAGGACAGCACAAGCCAGTGCAGTTATGCAACCATCTGAAAATCTTTTGATCCATGCATGTCTGACTTTGAGCTCCTGCATAAATTTCCACAGATATTGCTTAGGAAATAGAGTTGAAGATTAATTCTAATGCAAAAATTATTTAACTTTTAACTGATTTAACTGGTTAAAATGTACCCTCTCCTACCCAAATCTCATTATTGGTTCTAGGACAAACTATACAGGGAAAAGATCTTTTTAAAGAAGAATGCCAGAAAATGGAAACTAATGGTTTACTGGAGGAAAACTGACATCACTTGTTGCTGCCAGTTTATTATTGGTTGATGATGACCTGCCATTGGGCAACTGATGGTCATCCAGCACTTGTAGCAAGTACTGTCTGGGTGATGTGTGGCTGATTCTGCACGGAGGAATTTCCCGTTTTCAGTCACCCAATTTCTGTTATTGTATTTGCTTGCACATGACGCCATCCTCCATTTACACTAGTCAAGAATGACTTACCCTTGCTGCAAAAAACTCAGCTTTAAAAAACCCTAACCCTCCCCCCTCCTCCCATGTTTCCTGGCATAATATTGTCAGTAATGTTTTTCTTTTGTCCAAAAGGGAAGGTAAATCGTGTGTTTGAATTAAACCAAACATCCCCTTCCCCTGCATTTTCAGTGTGAGCTGCCTGCCTGAGTTTACTCATTTATTGGAGGAGGATGTCAGGGCAACCTTGCAGTACAAGTTGAGTACAGCAATACAATCCCAGGGAGATGGGGTAGGGAGTGTACCGGCACCAGTGTCTTACTCAGCCCAGCACTGAAATGGAGCTCAAATATAGGTCGATGGGTTAGGGAGGGGGAGAATCAACTCAAAGTGTTTGTTCAGTGTGGCAGCAGAACCCAAATATATAGGAGGAACAAATTCATACACAGTGAGATGTGGGGGAATGTGTCCCAGTGTCTTGTTCAGCGCGGCAACTGAATGAATGCACTTTAAAAACAGTGAGGAAGATTACAGTATCCTCAAGCAGCACTACTTTGGACCCCAAACCTTTTAAAGAAGGGTGTGTGGAGAATACAGAGAGCAGAGGGAAGATGCCGACCCGAAGCCGAGAAAGCCGAGCTGAGCTGAAGACACGTCAACTGAATCCCACCGAGTGCTGTTAGGTAGTCCCGCCCCTAATACGATATATATATCTGCCCATAGATAGGGATAATGCAAACTATGTAAGCCGCTCAGAGACCCATTGGAGGGGTTCGAGCGGGGTAGAAGTTGAAGGTAAATAAATAAATAAATGACAACAGCATGACAACAGTGGGGGTCGGGGGAGGTATAAAAGGGAAACCATGGCTACCAATGGTGAAAAAAACAGGTTACCCTGGGCTGTCTGGAATCTCTGCTGCACATTCCAATTGACCAACAATTACACTGGTAACATGACCACCATGGGAAAAAGCCTTGTGTGGAATCAGCCACGTTAATCCTAGCCACAGCTACTGTTTTTTGTTTGTGTTTATTATTTATTACTATTGTGTTTATTATCCTGCCATAAGACTCAGTACTCCAGTTGCAAAGTTCTGATTTGGAGGCTTCCTGGGGGAAACGCTTCCAGAGGGAAGCAGTGGAAATCCTAGTATAAGAAGTCTTTCCTTACCATAACTGGCCTCTAGCTACAAGGGATGTGTTAATCTCTAGGGAACTGCAAGACTCTTTACTGTTTTTCCTGCAACCTGACTAGCCTTTCATAACTCGGCCTTGTGGAACTTCAGTCTGAAGTCCTGCTCTGTCTGTCTTACTTTTATTCGCAGTGATCCTGGTCTGGAATACTCATCCAGATTGTGGCTGCTGGTTATGATTTGGCCCTCTTGAGATTAATTTGTTCTCTCTGTGTCAAGGTTTGATTGCAGAAATGATCATCATACAGACTTCAGTTCTCAATGTGTGGTCCAAGGCTCCTGCCTAACATCTCAGAAATCTGTTTCATGCAACAAAATGATATTTTGGGAAAGGAAAGGAAATCACAGAAGTAAAATAGCAATGATGGTCTCTTTGTAGCTGGACATTCTGTGCAATTTGGATTTCTGAAAGAGAAATTGGGGCATTCTAAAGTTAACCTGGAAACTTAAAATAGAGAAGAAAATGTCATTTAAAAAATCTCCAGGAGGTTATCCCAGCAGACCTCCTACTTCAATCTTACATCTGGTCCTCTGTAACCTTCATAATGAGACCTCTTTCCTTTTGTGCATACTTTTCATCCCAAAGGACTTTAGATGCCTGCTGATGTATCAGATCTTAATTTATGCCACAGCAGTGGGAGTTGCAGATATGGTTTGAGGGCATTAAATGGCTGGGTGTAGGCACCTGAATCACTTTTCCTTTTGTTCAGGAACAGTCAGAACAGAAGAATGCGTTTGGCAGGCATTCTTTACTGGCAAAATCATTTGATTCAGCTTCTTTCATGAAATGCCAGGAAATTAGAAGGGTATGTATTATGCTGCGTCAGTGGAGTTAAAGGGAAGCCACTTCTAAAATGGAAAGCTGACTAGTGATGTCAGTGGGAGAAAGTGATACAGAACAAAATGAGCAGTTCTCCTATGGAGTATTAAATTGTACTTGCCTTGGCATAATCATGAGATGGAGCACACTTTTTGTTGGCTACATCTAAATCATAGATGGCAAGGATGGGTAACCTGTTCAGCCTGGAGGGGCTGAATGGCCCCCCAACAAGTTTCTCAGCAATCATGGACCCCCCTCCCGAAAAGGTTAGCCAGAAATTCTGGCTCCCTAGACTGAAGAACTTCTTATGCTGGGATGGAGGCCTAGTGGATGACAAGTAGCCTTTTCCATAATACAAGGAAAGGTAGAGGCAAATTTATCTTGGGGCCTGACTAGCCTTTGGTTGCCAGATGTCCATTTCCAGCATAACCCAGAGATAGGGTTGCCAAGTCTGGGTTGGAAAATACCTTTGGGGGTGGAGCCAGGAGAGGGCGGGGTTTGGGGAGGGGAGGGGCTTCAGCATAGTACAATGCCATAGAGTCCACCCTTCAAAGCAGCCATTTTCTCCAGGGGAGCTGATCTCTGTCGGCTGGGGATCAGTGGTAAAAGCGGGAGATCCCCAGGCCCCACCTGGAGGCTGGCAACCCTACCCAGAGACCTCTTCTGCCTAAATAACCTTATTAATTGTTATTCAGCAACTAGACTTCTGATTGTAAAGGCAAGCAAAGATCCAAGAAAATGAAAGACCTGCTTATCTGCTATGATACAGAATTTAGAGAGAAATTTAGCTGATATTATACATATCTAACAACACAAGTCTATGTTTGCAGGCAGGATGCTCCCATTAGAATGCACCCCACCCCCAGCTTGGCCAAATTCAGTTCATCATTGTTTACAGGAAAAAGCCCATGTATACCTGGGCTTCCGTCTTACTAGTATGTGCGAACTTTAAAAAACAAACCCTATGTTTTCTGCTGCATTTAGCAACAATACAATACCAGCCATTCTTGCCTAAGCGGTTAGTTCCTACAAGCCTTTGCAATTCAATACAGGAGAGTCCAGCTGGCTTGGAGGCAGCAAGGTTCTTGCTATTTACCACCCACCTATTGCTATTCAGCATTCAGTGCACTGTTCAGTCTTTTTCTCAGCATGGTGAATGGTCCTGCGGTTGAGTGTGAAGCCATCAAAGGATAGCTTCAATGTGTCCCACGCTGTGACACATGCCTCTTATGATGGGAAAGGGTTCCTAGTGACCTGCCAATACCACATGCTGCAGCTGGTCACTAATCTAAGGATAAATTAATTTAATAAAAATGAGACTGTGCTCATGCAGTTCATTTCTCCCTCCTTCCCTCCTCTTCAACAGCCTACCTAACTGGTATTCTACTTGCACTGGGACAGCCCATCTAATGACTGCAAATGTAGAGTTGTTCCTAATTACTCCTGGAACATGATGGGCTTCAACAGCTTATTAATTATAAATCATTTCTTACCCTGCCTTCGGGTAAATTCTGCTTTAGCGTCTTCAAGGAAGACATAACCAGATTTCACAATGCTAACATAAAGGAGAAAACACAACTGAATTCCTGCTTTCTTTATATGTTATGAACAAATTACATATATTCTGCCAGCAATGCTCCCTCTATTTTTTTTAAATCTGTACTTTTCCTGGCCCACAGAACATACTTTCCAAAAAGGAAGGCATATGACAGAAGAGTCAGATTGAATATTTGAAGAGAAGCGAATTTTCGCACCTGAGTTCCCAGCAAAAATTATTACTTGTCAATGGAAAGACTGCATAAGAAGAAGGTAGCTGTGCACACATAGACAAAAGAGTTGTTGTAATGCTAAAATGGAGGAGAACCCCAAACCTTGAGCTCCGCAGAGGAAGGATAACATAAAAATCTAACAGATGAGACCTGAAACACTTAAGTTATTATTTATTATTTTCAATTTATAACCTGCCTTTCGCAGGCAGGCTTCTGAAAGCAGCAGTTTTTGCTTAAACTGATGTAAAGTTGTCATAAAGCAAACTGCTGAAAAATGCAGTAAGACACTTGATCCTCTTAGCAAATGCATTTTACCCTCTTGCAAGCTGATTGTTTCCAGCCTCCTGATTTTCTGTATAATTTCTGTTCCTGGCTGGGCCTCTGCATGTCACAGACACACTCTCTGAGGACCCTGTGCCTGTTTCCTTCCTTACCTTATTTGTGATCATGGCAATCAAGACATGAATTCTGTCATTGAAAGTATGATGTATGGACAGACTGTCAAGGGTTAATGCCTAACACACACACACACACACACACACACACACACACCCCACAACTGTGTGGGACAGCCAGAGACAAGCCAATAGAAAATATCTAGAAAATAGAAGGAGCTGCTCAACAAAAAAGAAGACAGAAGGGGAAAATCCTGTGTTTGAGGAAGGGAAGAGGGAGAGATTGTCATAGATGTGTATTTGTCCTCAATGGAGACCTTATAACATCATTGTCCTCTCCTCCATTTTATCCTCACAACAACCACCTGTGTGGTAGGTTAGGCCCTAGCCTAACTCTGGGCTGGAAATTTCCTGGAGATGTTTTTGGTGGGATGGAGTCTGAGTAGGGCAGGTTTTGGAGCTGGGAGTCTGCCCTCCAAGTAGCCATTTTCTCCAGAGGAAGTTATCCATATAGCCTGGAGATAACTTGTAATTCTGGGAGATCTCCAGACTCTACCTGGAGGTTGGCAACCCTACTCTACAGCATGCTGGTTGTCATGATGAAATTAACAGAGTGTGCACAGTTCAGCTGTTTCAAAAGCTCATACCTTGAATAAAATTTTGTTGGTCTTAAAGGTGCCACTGGATTCAAATTTTGTTCTGTTGCTTCAGACCAACATGGCTACCCACCTGAATTTATCTTGCAGTTCGTGTTATTCACTTTGCATTAAAAAAAGATTTCATTATTTCCAGTCATATCGCATAAAATCTTATGATACAAAAATATTAAATTAAAATGGGATACATATAAACATAATGCAGGACTTGCCTAACTAGCCAGTCTGGCATTAAACATATGTGAGCCAGGAGAAAAGAAAAATAAATATAACTATCCTGGCCCGTAGCTATGGCGGGGGTATTGGAGGCTCCACCCTCTTCCTTAAAGGGCCAGCCCTCTCCCTTAAAGGGCCAGCCCCCTTCCTTAAAGGCCTCCCCCACTTCTCCCCAAAAGCATTTAAAGGGATCCTTTAAATACTTTTGAGAAGAAGCGAGGGGTGGCTGGCGCCCCTCTCCCTCCCTCCTGCAAGATTTAAAGGGCCCTCCAGTTGATCTGTGAGCCACATGCTCCTCGCTGATCAGCTGAAGGACCCTTTAAATCTGGCACGAAGGGAGGGAGAGGGGCACGCACCACCCCCCTTCATTATGGCAAATAAGGGCAGCCCCACCAGAAAAATGTTTGCCCCAGAAGCCACAAAATCCTGGCTACGGGCCTGTAACTACCTATCATGAATAGTAAATATAGTCTGTCCATCAGTTTACATGGAAAGGTTAAAAAAATGTTCAAGTAATCTGAATCCAAAAGATGCCATTTGAAAGGACAATGTGATACTTACATGTTTTAGTTTTAAAAGCAATTGCTAGTGAACCTTGACGTTGGAATCCAAATTGCCAGGGGCCTTCAGCTGCCTCGCTCAAGGCTATGCAGTCTCTCCATGACAAAGCTTCCAATCCTTAATCAACCACAGAGCATATGACACTTCCCGCTGACATCACAGCAGTTCAACCACTCACAGCTGGGCAACGTTTAAAGTTCTTGGAGCTGTGGGCATGTGACAGCCACATCCTAGACAGAGATACATCCTTCTAACCCCATTTGCCTCGATGGATTCAGAAAGGTGCACTTCTGTTTAGGATTGCACTGTCAATGGGTGCGTTCAGACGGGGCGTTTCTGCCGGCAGAAATGCGATCACACACTCACCTCCATCTTCCAGATCCCTCCGGTGGACGCCCGCTTACACGCTGCGGGTGTCGGCGTTTTTTTAAAAAGGACAGTATGAGCATGCGCATAGGCAGCCATTCAGAGAATGGCGATTTTTGCGCATGCTCAACCCTCCCCATTGCATTTAAACTTTAAAGGTAAGGACTTACCTTTAAAGTTTAAAGCCCAACCTGGCCTCCCTGTAGTCCCGGACTCCTCCAGGTAGTTAAACTAAGAGCTTTTTTTCTTTCTTTACAAACGCTCGGGGCGAAGCTTCGCCCGAGCACATATCGCTTAGTTTAAAAAAAAAATGGCGGGGGAAAGCCGGAAGCCTGAGGCTTCCGATGGAAATGGCTGTGGAACGGAGGAGAGCGATCAGACGCCGGGGTGCACCGTTTACAACCGTTGCACTCAGTTTACCACCACTTGGGACCTAGAGGCAGAGTGCAACGGTTTAAAGGGATTTACAACAGTTAGGGACGGGAGGCAGATGTTCGCCGTGTGAACACCCGTAAGTACACCGGTTGGAACCGGGACCCTAACCGTTGTAAATCCCCCGTCTGAACGCACCCTATGAGTAATTAAAAGAGGAGATATTTTAAATTTAAACTTGTTTTCTGTTAAACTATGTCACTCAAACACTTGAAGAATAAATTCTCTAACACTTGAAGAATACATGCATCAGTTTTTTTTGATTTGGTTTTTTTGGTGGGCTTTTTCAGTTTTTGTTTGCTCAGCCATAAATGTTGGAATATATATTGTGATTTATGTATTTAATTGTCCTTTCATTGCTTTGTTATGATGGGAGTCTTCCTTGGAAACTGAATAGCTGAGTGTGAGGGAGGGTTGTGTTTGTTGTTGTTTTTTTGCTGTCAAGTCGCAGCTGAATTATGGTGACTGCGTAGGGTTTCCAAGAGACCTTCAGAGGTGGTTTTGCCATTGCCTGCCTCCGCATCATGACCCTGGTATTGCTTGGAGGTCTCCCATCCAAATAGTAGCCAGGGCCGACATTGCTTAGCTTCCAAGATCTGACGAGATCCAGACCAGTGCTGAGGGAGCAGGCTGAGAAAATTCATGATTTACAAAGATCAGGCTTTTCCTACTCGTACCACTTTCTGTCATTAAAACCATTTAAAAAATAGGCCAGGATATAAAAATCCATAAGTGTACCTAATCACTTGTACACACACAGTGGAACAACTGCTGTTTCTGATTAGAACAACTTAACAACTGATTGATTTTTTAAAAATGTTTTCATCCCTCACACTCAGCTGGTCAGTTTTCCAAGGTGAACTCCCAACATAATAATGCAATGAAGCTACAATTAACCACAATACATATTCCAACATCTATGGCAGAGTAACACCTGGGCTCCTCTCTGCTTGGCTTTGAGAAAAGGATTACATTATTGACTCAACAGTGGGGACTAATATATTGGGAATGGGAGGAAGAAGAAATCGTTTAGAGACAAACAAGATTTGGGAGGGGTATTGAGAATCAAAATATCTGACAGAGGGAGTTTTGACTCTCAAAAATTTATACCTCTAAAATCTTATTGGTCCTACTGAACTTCAATCTAGCTGTGACAGGGAGTGACTGTTGAAGATCATAGTCTGATTTTTCCTTCGGTGTAATATGTTATTTATGTATAATATAAATATACATAAATATGTATAAATATGTAAGTATTCTATCATAAGTATGCAGCAGACGTAACACACAATTCAGATCTGATGTACATTTCCCTTACATCTGGACATTTATATCTGCAATGTTTATCATTTAACACAGATAGTAGTGTTTGAGAGCTCGGTAATGTTTTCTGGTTCAATGCTGAAACTGCTTGGTGGTTTGGTATAGTTCTTAACCAAAACCACGATAGGTTTCTCTATCCTCTTTCATTTCCTATATAGAAATGTGATTGGTTTTTGCTATATTCGAAAGTTTACAGACAAATGTTATACAACAGTGTCAAATGCACCGGGCCATTTTATCAAATAATGGATTGGATCCATTCATCTTTTCCACTGGTGAAAGAGGAAGGTGAGTGGTCCTTTTGATTACTGAAAAATTTATGTTGGGGATCTTTAGTTAGTTTTATTACAATCATCACTCAGCCAGCAACAGAGTCAGCAACACAAAGGAAATAAGTACATGTAGTAAAAAGAGTCATAGCCTCATAATAAAACTAATTTGCATGATACATGCATAATTAATAAAAAGACTTAACCAGATGCTTCCTTATTAAACAGGCTGAAGCACAGAAGTTAGCCACCTTGAAGGTAGTTTCATTAGAATGATCTGAAAAAAGAAGGGACAAATAAAATTTGTCAGATCTGCCTGGAAAATTAGAAAGAATTAGGGTCCTCCTCCTCCTCCTAATGTATAAGGAACAAAGGGTCTCATAAAATAAACAATACAATAGCATGTTTAACTATTTCAGACACATTCGACTGGCAAGGGCAAACACATTGAGGAGGTATGTGAATATCTCTATACCAGAACAGCTGAAGATAAAGCATTAAAGCAGGCCAAAGTGAACACTCTTTGAAATTTGGGGAATTCCTAGGCATAAAGGTTTTTTTCTGGGACAAATTTTTTGCTGTGGTTCCCAGCTGCCGATTAGTTTAAACCCATGCTCTATCAGCTCTATTATTTAATATTTTTTTGCTCCCCGTAAACCTAAGATGATGCAGAGCTGTGGAAGCAGTAAACTCAATAAGTTATAATTTCTCCTCGACAGCTCTCATCTGTTCTGAATGGAAATCTATATGAATTACTGAAGTTAATCCACGAGGGCCGAATTTCGATTTACGCCAAAGACATATTGCTCAGAACCATTCGTGTGCTTCAAGCAGCACCATCCCCATTTCTACTCTGAGAAGGGCATTAGGAAGGCAACATAGGGATACCAAATATGGATCTGAGAAATCTAGTTCATATTGCTTCCAGGAAATTAACATCTTTATAAAGGCATATCTGTGAGCCATACCTGACTTGAGGTATCACCTTGCCCTGGAAGGCTTTAATGCTGGGGATCATGAGATTTGCAAGAACAAAAGCCATACGTGACAGAGGCTGTAATAAGTAAGGGAACTGGGTGAGAGTGAACAAAAAAGGTTGGTTGGATCCAGCCTAGAGTCACCATGTTATATATGCAAAATGAGATTGTGAAGAGGCTCACACTACAAACTGTTCACAGAATACACAGCAATAGCCAGAAAGCATGACAAGAGATGCTGTATATGTCAAAAGCTCATATTTGCCCTCAGTGTCTCTCTGATGCTTTTGCCCTACCATACCTCTGAGGGCTCAGCTTTATGTTCCAAGTTGGCAGAGAACCAAGGGGGGCTGTTGTTTGCAACCTTACTATAACGTTTTGCTCTCTTCTGAGACCTCTTAAATGTTATACCCTGTAAAGGCACCTCTGTGTAGTGTTCTGAAGTGGCATATGTTATGCTGCTTCCATGTCTTCCTTAGCATTTCCTACTTCTTTTTGCTGCCCCCCAAAGGCTTTTGCCTTAGAATTCTTAGGTAGACCCAAAGAACAGGATGGCTTTAGTTATATTTGGTAGAATGACAGCAGGGTTAGCATGTGGAGTAGGCTCTGAGGCAAAGGGGGATCTTTTACTCTAAATAAACCATTTGTTTTCACTTAAACATAAATAGTTTATTTAGAAGTAAAGCAACATAATGGTTTCAGTACCGTTCATAAGTGTAATGGTTTCAGATACATACAGTTTCTGAAATAATTGAATAGATCTAGCCACAAACGTCCATTTTTTTCCCAATTGCCATTTTGGCTAATCACTTCCAAACCGGTTTATTTTCCTCACTTGCCACTTAGGTTAATAACCTCCACAAAGAACACAGATGTCTCTCACACTCCACAACACATCAATCAAACTCTTCCCCAGACACTCTGAACAAACTCTCTCTCTCTCTGCACCCTAGGGTATAGCTATCACCAGGGCTTTTTTTGTAGAAAAAGCCCAGCGGGAACTCATTAGCATAACAGGCAACACCCAACAGCAGGAACTCATTAGCATAGTAGGCCACACCCTGACAGCACAACACATTAGCATATTAGGCCACACCCCATGTCACCAGAAGTGTTGTCATCCAGCCACACCCACCTTTTGCTTCTTATTCTGTTTACCTTGTTTGTTGTCAAAACCCAGGGCTTTTTTTGTAGCAGGAGCCCTTTGCCTGTTAGACCACACACCCCGAATGTAGCCAGTCCTAATGAGTTTCTGCTGTTGGGTGTGCCCTATTATGCTAATGAGTTCCTGCTGGGCGTGGCCAACTCAGGAGCCAGCCGGAACTCCGTTCCTGCCCAATAATGGCCCTGGCTACCACCTAATCATAACATACTTCAATCACCCATCCAGCTCCCTCTTCTTACTCTAGAGCAGAGATCCCCAACGTTTTTGAGCTTGTCAGCACATTTGGAATTCTGACACGTCCCGGCTGCTGCATCCTTGTGCTGTGGTGGCAGCTGCCGCCAAAGCAACTTTTTAAAAAACCTGCGCAGCGAAGCAAATCACCAATGACAATCAGAACTCATACTGGGCAAAAGCCCCACTTGGCATCACTCATTTTCTAAAAACACTTGGTGGGGCCCCATGGCGCACACAGGCACCACGTTGGGGACCCCTGCTCCAGAGATCTACCTTTTAACCCACAGCAACATTCATATAAAACACCACATTAAATCACAGAAATAAAACACACATAAAATATTTACATAGCAAAACACCAAAATAACTTTTTCCCCCCCCCCCCGAGACCTCTGTGATTGGGGGTTTCTTTTTTAGTACAAGCTGCTACTACAAAAGCTGTACAAAAGTACAAGCTGCCGCTGGGCTTCCCTTTACTGGACCTGCCCCCCCCATCCCCTCTGGCCTCCTTTGGGCTTCCTTTCTCCTCTCCTCTCTGTCTCTACCGGCACTGTCCTTATCAGCGCTGATGGAGTTGCTTAAGTGTCATGAGTAGGATTCTGCCAAGCAGTCCTCAGTAAATCACACCCACTGCGATCCTGAGTGCAAAAGAACGTTATGAGCACGCATCCTAGAAAAGCACAGACACTTGGGAACAATCTATATACACATAGGACATTTAGGAAAAGAATCAAAGGGTAAAATGTTATTTATTTTTTTACTTACAGCCTCTATGTTTCTGTTTCTGGGAATGGGTCCAAGACAGAGCTTCTTGACCCAACCTGACATGGCCTGTTATCCTTGACATCAGAATCTTAACCCAGAAATGCCACCCTGGCTAACATATCTTCTGGTTCCCTGCAGCCTGGGAGTTCCTTCCCTGAGCCAACCAGAAATTATAGTGCAGGCTCAAAGTATAGTGCAGGCTCAAAGTATAGTGCAGGCTCAAACCAGTTCTTGACCAATCCCTGCAAAAGGTTTGGATGAAGGGAGGTTAGCCTGCTGAAAGAGGAAACCAGTAAGTAATCCATCACGATCACTTGAGAGCTTGGCCAAATGGTGACACTGAAACTGGGATTCAGTTTCCCTTCCACAATCAATCAGTCATCATATACCTGTCCCTCACTTCCATCCTGGGACACTTTAGGGTTTCATTGTCCCATTCCAGTAGATAAATTGGTGTTATTTCAAACACAGTTTATTCTTTCCAAACAGGATGTACCACAGACTAGTCGTTATTCCCTTTCCTCAGGGAACTTTGGGAACTGTAGTTCTGTAAGGGTATTCATGGATCTTGAACTCTGAGCACCATTACCAGACTACAGAATTCAAGATCTGGGGGATGGAGGTAAGCCATCACAGTTAAGCTGGTATTAAAATTATCCAAGTATCTAGTATATATATATATATATGCCATATAAGAAGCAACAACAGACAGATGCATTTCATTCAAGACAGCACTAGCTGCTCAGATCGTGAAAATAGGAAGTGAGGCAGAACTAAGAATAGAGCACAACAGGAATTGCAGTGGGACATTGTGCAAGCAATGATTCAGAGTCTCTAAACAGTGAATATTTGAATAAAGACAAAGCTAATGAAGACAAAATTAAAGAGAGTAATTGAAGTATCTGAAGGGGATGATAGGATTGCCCATTGGAACCAATGGGAGAGTCTTGAAGGCCCTTTGGAAATAATGGGCGTCAGGAAAGGCAATTCATGTGCGTCTACTGAAATACATTACGGCAGCAGAAGAGTTGCAAAGAAAATGCGGAATGGATTTTCCATTAAGGTCTCTGGGCTCAGATAGACTATTCTGGGACTGGAATGACAGGCCCCAGAGTGGAATGACAGCCCATGGGGGTAGCTGATATGTTCTGGGACTGGAATGACAGCCCCCAGAGCGGAATGACAGCCCCTGGGAAGAGAATCTGTGTTCTGGGACTGGAATGACAGGTCACAGAATGGAATGATAGCCCCTGGAAGTAGCAGAAGCATTCTGGGACTGGAATGACAGCTCCCAAAGTGGAATGACAGCCTCTGGGAACAGAATCTGTATGCTGGGACTAGAACAACAGGTTGGAGAGTGGAATGACAGCCCACAGGAGTAGCAAAAGTATTCTGGGACTGGAATGACATCCCTCTCCCAAGTGGAATGACAGCTCCTGGGAGTAGCAGAAGCGTTCTGGGACTGGAATGACAGGCCCCAAAGTGGAATGACAGCCCCTGGGAGTAGCAGAAGTGTTCTGGGACTGGAATGACTGCAGTGGTAGGGTTGTTATCATTGATGGGTGGAAGTTCACATTTCCATAAGGCAACAAAAAGACCTGAGGATGACTCAAAGTAGTCAACTGAGGATGAAACATTGTGTCTGAATCCTAATTGTGAATACAGGGAAATTATTTGCAGGACTCCTCTGTATGTGTATATTAATATGGTCATACATATTTTAAAGTTGTGCTACTGCTGGTAGCTAGAGGCATTTTCCCTTCAATATTTAGCAAAAGACACACAGAAATATTTAATCAGCATTTTGTACTGCCAGCTGTACAAATGGGATATTTGATTGTTCCAGAGCATTAGAATTATGTTGGAAAATTACAGTAATATTGTACAGCCAATCTTCATGTTCAGAAGCATTACATGGAATAGTCCTCTTGGAACTGTATTACTTAAGTATGCTGGTAGAGAAATCATACGTTTGAATGTTCTCCCACATAAAACGAAAACAAACAAACAACCATTCCCTAGACCTAACAAAACAGCCTATTATCCTTGACTTGGTACTTTTCTAATCTGAGGGTTGTTTTTTTTTATGGGAGAGCACTCAAATACATCCTTATCTGCATTCTGAAGTAGTGCAGGCCACAAAGGCCTTTATCATGTGATTCTTTTGAACATGTAGTTTGTTTCATAATTTCTAAAGCATATGTAGGAGTAGCGGTAGAGTGACAGAAGAGTTGGATCTAGTCAGCTTTTCTGCATGTGGAAAGAAAGGAGTGCCCCCCCCTAAGTCTCGGGGGGGGGAAAGCAAAGTTGTGGACCCTGGGATGTTAATGAACAAAAGTTGTGTGGGTTGGGGGCTGTAGTAAACAGGGGGGTTGGGTAACATTGAGTAAAAAAGATGGCTATGTGCCAGATCCAACACATGTGCTAGAAAAAAACAAGGCCTACATTCTAAGTAAGAGCAATGCTTTCTGAAGCACTGCCATACGTTCAGCCATTTATTTGTTCTAATGATGTATTCATATTTGTTACACTTTTTTTGTTATTGACATTTTTATTCCAAATTTTCATGTGTAACCATCAATTAACAGTATGAAATACAACCAATTACACTGAAATAGTATAACAACATACAAATTGTAAATTCAGTGCATGTACAATGATGGGGGATTCCCCTAAATTCATCTTCTGTGTAGTGATTACAATACATTTCATAGCAACATGTTATAAATATCAAAAGTATGCAAGTACTAAATCATAAATTGTTCTATTGTATTTGGAGAGATATCTTGACATACTCAGGTATACATTTAACTTGTTGTTGTTGTTCAGTCGCACAGTCGAGTCCGACTCTTCGCGACCCCATGGACCAGATCCCTCCAGGCCTTCCTGTCTTCCGCCGTCCTCTGAAGTTTGCTCAATTTCATGTTCGTTGCATCTATGACACTGTCTAACCATCTCATCCTTTGCCGTCCCCGTCTTCTTTGACCTTCAATCTTTCCCAGCATCAGGGTCTTCTCCAGTGAGTGCTCCCTTCTCATTTGGTGGCCAAATTTAACTTAGTATGTTTTAATTCCAAGTATGCAGGAATAGTCTTTAGGGTGAGGCAGATTTCACAACTGTTTGTTGTATTGAGACCAAGATGCGGGTATAACTTCTCTTGTGAGAAAATCTAGTATGTCATTACATTGTGGGAATCTCTAGTGAATGCATCTCTAGTGAATAATGCATCTCTAGTGAATGGTTCGCCGCATGCGCAGTGTTCAATCTACTCTCTGGCTGCAATTCTAAGAATGCTTTATTGGAAGTAATCAATATTACATAATATGGGCCTTATTTAGAGTTGCCAGACCCCCTAGTGGAGCCAGGGGTCCCCTGCTGCCAGGCTCCACCTCCACGCTGCCAATCAGTTGGCACCCAATCACCCCCCAAAAGAGGAAGATCTATCCAACATGCAGTGACATGTCTATATAACTGCCCATGTGGTCCAGAAGTGACATCATCACATCCAGAACATTGGGGCAATGCTCTGGTATTTGGGCAAAAACTGTATGGTAGAAGCCAAATTTACCATAGAGGTTTTGCCCAAATACCAGAGCATCACTCCAACATCCTGGATGTGATGATGTCTCTTCTGGATCACAACATGTTGCTGTATGTTGGATGGACAAATGTTTATTCACTCATAAAACTGGGTTCCATGTGGATATCTGGAGGTGACTGTTAAAAGTTACCTCACAACTGGATGAAAATTATTGTACAGAGCATCCTAAGGAGAACATATTTGTTTCTCTGATTAAACTGGGTCCTAAAAGTTTATCTATCTATTTATTTTGTTTACATTAATTATAGACTGCCTTTCTCTCTGAAAGTCAAGATGAATTACTCAGTGTGAAACAATGCAATCAATATGGTGATACACCTAATAAGCAATTAATACGGTTAGAATTGCAGAAATTTGAGACAAAACTGTCATCTGAACAAAGCATAAGTACTAAACGTGACATTTTAAACAATGTAGAACATGGTACTACATACATAGAAACCCAGTGCATTTTCTGGACCAATTTGTTATGATGTAGCCCTATTTCCTTTATAAAAATTCCATCCTGAAAAATTCTGCTTTACATAGTTTGCGAAATATCAGGAGCATGGGAGGCTTCTCGACCTCCTCAGGCAGGCCACTTCAAAGGCTGATGGCCACTACATGGGCAGTTGCTGATCTTGCCTGTTTGCAGAACGGTACCTGCAGAGGGCCCTGTTCAGATGAGCGAAGTTGTCGTGGCAGGACATAGGTGGAGAGGCAGTCTTGCGGATATGAGGGTCAAAGGCCATGATGACCTTTGTATGTGACAGCCAATATCTTGAACTGAACTGGATAACTCATGGGCAGCTAATGGAGTGATCAGAAATTGCCTTCAGTAACCAAGACTCCTGGTATAATTTCTTAAACTTTGGTGTAGCTCAGTTGTCATTTTAGATCTCAATTACGTCTTCCTCTACTACCCAAGTTCCTCAGTATCTGAAACAGTTTTATCATCCAATCTGGAATGTCCATTGATCATCAAATAGCTCAGACATATCCTCATGCATCATATCCAAATGGTGACAAAAAAACTTGCAGATCATTATTTATTTATTTATTTATTTAACTTTCGACTTGCTACCCCGCTCAAACCCCCCACAGGGGGTCTCTGAGCGACTCTACACTTAACCATTATCCCTTACCTAAGGCCACATATATATAGGGGTGGGGACTGTCCTAGCAGCACCCAGTGGAGGGACATATTGTATAGCTCAGACAGGTTCAGGAATTGGTATAGCTTGCGATGACCTATATCGCCTTTGAATAGAGTTAACTTTGGAATAAAGGTAGAGACCACATAATGAGATTGACCTAATTTCCTTGTAACTGCAAATTCATTTCACTGAACTTTGCAAAGTGTTCTGAAAAATATCCAATGTCATGCTTGATCTATTTGAGTTCATCATTGAGCAAAGTATTTGTGTCTTCAAAGAACACATTAGTATAAAATAGGTCATAGAATCATCTCACATAGTTGCCTTTTGGTAGCCAACGAACTTCAGTATGAAGTAGCAGATGTTCAGAATCATCATTCTCAACACAGAGTTCCCAATATAGCAATAGCAAGTCATTAGGGTTGCCAGTCTCCAAGTGGCGACTGGAGATCTCCCAGTATTACAGTAGTCTTCAGGTTATAGAGATCAGTTCCCTTGGAGAAAATAGCTGCTTTGGAAAGTGGACTCTATGGCATTATACCCCACTGAGGTCCCTCCCCTACCCAAATCCCACTCTCCCCAGAGCTGGCAGTAATATTAATCATTCAGAGTGTGGGATTTAATTTTATTCATTGCAGTAATAACAATGTGTAATTACTTGTATAGGAGATCACTGAGGGTTTTTTTGCAACCAGATGTTGATAATGAATGACACAGGACATTTGGCACTGCTTTTTTCAAGTAATGCTCTAATCTAATCTTGTAGCTAGAAAATGAATATACAGCAAAGAATATTGCATGAATAATATTTTTACACATTCTTGCTAGTGAAAAAAGGGTGAAGGAAGTTTATAGTCTAAAATATTTATATATAACTACTTACCAATTAAGCACAATGCTTCACCTCCCACATAATTTAATAAAAAGCAACAGCTATTACCAATATTTATCCATCCATCTATCTATCTATCTATCTAGTTTATAGCCCTCCCTCCACAGTATAGGGCTCAGGGTAGGGAACAACATTCCCGTAACAGCATTAGCAATTAGATTAAAATTAGCTATGTTTGACTTGCTCAGAATCATTAATACTAACCAACATTACCCAAGGGGATAACTTTGAAAGCAGCAAGAGCAGTAAAACTTTAAAGATGAAGTGAGGAAGGGGTTTCACTGTAGGTTCTAACCTAGCCAATCACAAATAAGTGAACAACATGGTCAGAGGGGTCCACCTCTAGTGCCCCGGCCACACTTTGCTTCTTAGTATTCCTTTACATAATCACACTGCCCCCCAGGGGGCAGTACCACCCACATTGGGAACTACTGACCTTGCTCCTAGATCTGGAGTTGGTCAGCTACCGCTTTGTCCTTCACATCTACTTATGAATCACTGCAAAGTCTCAAATATAATCAGAAAAATAAAAAAATCCAGTTAGGGAAATGTCCAAATTCATTCAAACTCAAACTTTCAGATCCCCCTCCACAATTGATCATATTTATAAATTACATAAGTGTATAGAAAATAATTACATAGAGATTGTTTTAAAACAGAGATGTTGCTTCAAAAGAATTTGTTATTTAGGGCTTATCTTGGTTTTTTAATGTTACATGGTTACGTTATCGTGAAGTTTTACATTTTATTCTGTAGTTATACAACTGAAAAATAACATTCAAAAATGAAAGCCAAAAGTAACAATTTTATTACAAGTGTAACATCCTTAATTTTTTAGATTTCTCTGTGTTTTCTGCTCTCAGATCATGGCTACTAAAGAAATGCGTATTGAAAGATTAATGCTATTTGGGAAATTACAAGAAATCATTAAGGATGTCTGAAATAGTTATTTTAAAGGGCCTTCAGCTCTAGTGGGATTGTTGGAGTTAAGTCATAAAATTAATTTGTCAGAGCTGAGAATATGAGTGGGAGGGAATTTAATTAAGAGAGAGAAGGTGAAGAGAAGGGAGTGTTAGTATTTAGAGGTCAGATTTGTGTAATAGAATGTCATAAAGGGATGAGAGAAACTAGTATTTCTTAGAGCTCTGATGGTAGGGGATATTCTTTTCTTCAAATCTGGAGCTGCCTTATGTCCTCCATGACTTCCTGTCTTTGTCATTCAGAATCATCTGTGAGGCAAATGGTCTTTCAGCAGGGTAGCAGGCAACACCGAATGACTAACAGAAACCAGGAAAGGGAAATTAACAAGAAATTAACAGGAGAATAAACAAACAGAGTGCTGATATCTAAGGAAGCTCAAAACACTAGGTTTTTGGGATCAAGTAAAAGCAAGGCTTTCCCCCCCTCAAAAGAATAATGACTGATCGTATAAGACAGAGTATCACCCAGACCCCCCTCATGGATCACTGCCTTGTCGTGGCGAGGGGGCTTGCATAGTTCAATGAAGCTGTGGGCTATGCCGTGAAGGGCCACCCAAGACGGACAGGCCACAGCAGAGAACTCAGACCAAGCGTGATCCCCCTGGAGAAGGAAATGGCAACCCACTCCAGTACTTTTGCCAAGAAAACCCCATGGACAGTATCAAAAGGCTAAAAGATATGACACCGGAAGATGAGCCCCTCAGGTCGGAAGGTGTCCAATATGCTACTGAGGAAGAGCAGAGGACAAGTACAAGTAACCCCAGAAAGAGTGAAGCGGCTGGGCCAAAGCCGAAAGGACCCTCAGTTGTGGATGTGTCTGATGGTGAAAGGAAAGTCCAATGCTGCAAAGAACAATACTACATAGGAACCTGGAATGTAAGATCTATGAATCAAGGTAAGCTTGACATGGTCAAAAATGAGATGGCAAGACTGAACATCGATATCTTCGGAATCACTGAACTTAAGTGGACAGGAATGGGCGAATTTAACTCAGAAGACCATTATATCTACTACTGTGGCCAGGAATCTCGTAGAAAAAATGGTGTGGCCTTTATAGTCAACAAGAGAGTGCAAAAGTCAGTACTGGGATACAATCTCAAAAATGACAGAATGATTTCTGTCCGATTCCAAGGCAAACCATTCAACATCACAGTAATCCAAGTCTATGCCCCAACCACTGATGCAGAAGAGGCTGAAGTCTATGAA
>NW_015164184.1:398664-402177 GCF_001447785.1 Gekko japonicus
AAGAGGACCTTAAGAGCCTCTTGCTCAGGGTAAAAGAGGAGAGCGCAAAAGTGGGCTTGAAGCTCAACATCAAAAAACTAAGATCATGGCATCCAGTCCCATCACTCCTTTGCAAATAGAAGGGGAAGTCGTGGAAGTAGTGACAGACTTCACGTTCCTGGGATCCCAAATCACCGCAGACTGTGACTGCAGCCATGAAATTAAAAGACGCCTGCTACTTGGGAGGAAAGCGAAGCCCCATCACTTCTTGGCAAATAGAAGGGGAAGTCGTGGAAGTAGTGACAGACTTCACGTTCCTGGGATCCCAAATCACCGCAGACTGTGACTGCAGCCATGAAATTAAAAGACGCCTGCTACTTGGGAGGAAAGCGATGGCGAACCTAAACAGCATGATAAAAAGTAGAGACATCACCCTGCCAACAAAAATCCGCATGGTCAAAGCAATGGTATTCCCAGTAGTCATGTATGGCTGCGAGAGTTGGACTATAAGGAAGGCCGAGCGCCGAAGAATAGATTCTTTTGAACTACGGTGCTGGAGAAGACTCTTGAGAGTCCCTTGGACTGCAAGAAGATCAAATCAGTCAATCCTAAAAGAAATCAACCCTGACTGTTCCCTGGAAGGCCAGATAATGAAAATGAAGCTCAAATACTTTGGTCACCAAATGAGAAGGGAGCACTCACTGGAGAAGACCCTGATGCTGGGAAAGATTGAAGGTCAAAGAAGACGGGGACGGCAAAGGATGAGATGGTTAGACAGTGTCAGAGATGCAACGAACATGAAACTGAGCAAACTTCAGAGGACAGCGGAAGACAGGAGGGCCTGGCGGGATCTGGTCCATGGGGTTGCGAAGAGTCGGACTCGACTGTGCGACTGAACAACAACAAATCACCCAGACAGAGAAGCAACTCATATCCCATCACAGTTTCAACTTGTTGAATGTCACACTGTTTATTATTATAATCCAAGGCAATACAATGTTTTGAGATGAGAATATTTTTGACATGGACACAATGATCTGGGGAGCAATATACAATCCTCAAGCCATTTGAACCCACATACGCAGGACAATCCTAAAGAGAATTAGACCCTTCTAAGCCCACTGACTTCAATGGATTTAGAAGGGTGTAACTGTTCTTAGGATTGCACTGACAGGCAGTTGAGTGGCTTGGCTGATGACTAGGCTATAAGTGGAAGAAAATTTGTAGCAAACAAGACTAAACACAGACTAGGGCATATCTTCACGATTGTGGTAGTGATGGCAGTGAAGTGCTCATACTTGTCTGTCACCATCACGTCTGTGTAAATTCATCCCACTGAGCTTTCTGAACTGTGACAAGGCTTCTCCATCTTGTTCCTGATTATGTTAACTCAGATACTTGCTCTGACTTGTTTGCTAGGCATTTATATACTAGAACATGGACATCATTCTTTTGGCAAGATTAGCTAGTTCTGTTTCAGTCTCACTTTCAGGCTTGTTTTGGAATTGAAACTGCCACTGTTGCCTTGACTGATGACTTTTGCTAGGCAAGAGACAAGGAGAGTGCAATCTGCTGGAACTCATGGTGGTTTTTGGTACATAGCCTGCGATATTCTTCTGGATCAGTTGACAGAGGTAGACGCATCCAGTGGTTCCATTTTCATCTCATTTAATTATCCTCTCCAACAGCAGTAATTATCTCCAGCAATAACCATAGTAATAAAAAAGTTCATTTTGGAAGATGAGAATACACTAATGTGATCAAAAGTCCTCCTTGTGGAGAAAAGTGGCTTATAAAATAAATAAACCTTCGGTGCACTCACTGTATCAGCTTCTAATGACCACATGAGCAACAGTTTAAATGCTTTGTGGCTCACAGTCAGAATGTAAAATATTTGGATGGTACAGAGATCAAGTAAATATAAGGAAAAAATGCCAGAAATCCTCATCCTTATATTTAATAGTTATATTCCTGGCATAGACCCTTGTTTTCTATCTTCTTCAATTAGATGACATAGCTGTGTTTAAAAAGGGAAAGCAAGGAATAATAACTATTGGCCTCAATTATTGATTGCACCAGAGAAGCAACATCACAAATATTGTGTGTTTTATCACAGATATCCTTCCTCGCTTGCTTCACCGCTGCTATTCTTTCTCTCTCATCCCTTTTGATACCTGACACATTTTATGAATGACTCCTTTCTTGGTCTCTGCACAGGCCTAGTTCTCATGGAAATGGTAACTTCTGCCTTGGAAGTACCTTTTCAGACTGCTGGTGGGAAAAATTTAAGGAAATTTTCAATCAGACCGAAAAGAAAAGAAAAAAGAATCCTGCATACAAAAAACCTAACATCTGGGGGAAGAAGGCAATGCTAAACCCTCTTTGATATCTAGTTTTCTAGGTGTAGGGATTAAAAAAATATATTTTACAAAATTTGTATCCTTCCATTTGGCCCACACAAGGGCCATGGAGGTGGCTGTATGGAGCCTTCAGTAGTAGTAGGGGCCATAGTTGAGTGGTAGTAGGGTCTTTCTGCTTTGCATAGGGTTGCCAGATATCCTTTTTTTGGTGTCTGTTCTCTTTTGGGCTCTTTTAAAAAAACTGATGAAAATGTATTCTTGGAAGGTTGGGAATATTCCTAGAAGAAGAAGAGATTGGATTTATACCCCACCCTTCACTCAGAGTCTCAGAACGGCTTACAAACTCCTTTCCCTTCCCCTCCCCCACAACAGACACCCTGTGAGGTAGGTGGGGCTGAGAGAGCTCTGACAGGAACTGCTCTTTCGAGGACAGCTGTGCCAGAACTATGGCTTGCCCAAGGTCATCCAGCAGCTGCAAGTGGAGGAGTGGAGAATCAAACCTGGTTCTCCTAGATTAGAGTCCACACACTTAACTACTACACCAAATTGGCTCCTAGTTATTAGCAATTATCACATCTTAAATATGATTATTATTTAGTACTACAATATATTTAGTAGGAGTATTTAAAATGAGATTGCCATAGTCATCACTTGTTTGAAGTAGTCAGTTGGGAAATAAATCCTCTTTTTTGCTTTTCAGAATATGGTAACCCTAGTTTTGTAGGCAGAATGTCCTGGGTCCAATTCTTGGCATTTTCAGTTAAAGGGATGAGGTGGCAGATGACGTAAAAGCAGGGGTCATTTCGTAGAAAAAGAGCTAGGGGAACTCAATAGCATAACTCATTAGCATACGCCACACCCCCTGACATCAGGGGCCCGGCGGTGGACTTGCAAGGCCAGCGGGAGTGTGAGGAAGCCCCGCGAAGGCCCTCCCTGGTCCGAGGCAGGCAGGGGTGGGGAGAGACAGGGAGGAACTAACTTACCCTCCCTCTTCTCCTGCCTCCTCCTGGCTGAATGAGGGGTGGAAGCGGGGCGGCCGGAAGCAGGGCGCGGGGCTTCGTCATGTGCCCCGCCCCCTGCACCTCATCGGGGGAACTCCCCCGCGTCCCCCCCCCGAAATAACCTCTGCATAAAAGACATCCACCTGCGACCCCTGGAGAGTCACTGCCGTTTA
>NW_015164184.1:402276-504943 GCF_001447785.1 Gekko japonicus
ACACCAAAATCCAAGAGAGGTAAACCACTGCTTCCTAAATATCAAGAGGATAAGTCCAGTAAAAAGCCACATACACAAGATATACAACACTGCTTCCCAGAAGGATTGTTAGCAGATACCCAGGTTGGGTTCTATCCTCACAAATTATTAACGAAGATTAAATCTTTCATAAGCCTATTTTGGAAAAAAGTGGGGATATCATCCTCTTTGGCTGCGGAAACCCTGTCGACAGGGACGGGATTTGCTTCCTAAATCCTGCTGCAGCCACTCAACGGGAATTAGTTATCTCAATTCCAGTCGTCAGATGAGGATGCTTAAACCTCAAGGTCCCAACGAATGGGTACGAGCAATTGGGCTCTCCCGGTTTAACCACGCGGATACTCAATAAACAAAGGACCAAGAAAAAGTGATTCAAAAACATGAACTAATCCGCATACATTGATGGGGGTGGGGGTGTGTCGTTTCCAGTCTGCCGTACCAGCGCCCAGGTTTGCCGGGGGGCTGATACCGGATCCCGCAACCACAGACGCGAGCCTTCTCCTGGAGAGGGTGTGGGCACCGCGTGACTCCCAACGTCTGCGGGCAGCTCTATCAGATCTCCCCTTTCAAAAGAGGAAGTATTTATCTACAGTTCCTTGTCTAGGCATGGCGGAGTCCTGTGGCGGCTAGGCTGGATTTAATCCTCCTCCTGTGAGAGGTTTTACTGCTTGGAGGCTTATTACCAGCGGTGTGTTTATTGTGCGAACGTGCGGCGTGGGCGGAGTATGTGGGCGCCCTGCCGTGAGGGACACAACGCAAAAGAGGCAGCTTATTACGGGGGCCGTGTAGTGTGTTTGTGCGGTTGCTGATTTTACTTCCACCAAGGTTTACTTATTGACCCTTCACGGGAGCCTCTCGCTCAAACCTCTCAGAGGGGGAAAAAGCGCGCAGCCGTTTTTGCAAAGGCGACAGTCCTCCCCACCCCCCCAATACCTCACTTCTTCCCGCCTATTTCTTCCCCCTCCCCCTCCTTTTCACCTTTGCCCCGCCTTTCCCCCCTGGCACGTGACGAGGACCTCTGACGCCGGGCCGCGCGATGCCCTGGAGCTGACACTCGGCGCGGAGCTGAAAGGGGCGGGGCCGTTGGACTGAGTCGCGGCTGGCAGAGGAGGGAAGGAAGGGAGGGAGGGAGGGAGGGAGGCGAGTGGAGGCAAGCAAGGCACGGCGAGCGGAAGGAAGCCGAGGAGGGTCGGAGCCGAGCCGCGCGCCTTGGACCTTTAACTGAGGTGAGGGGCTGTTATTTACCGGGGGGGGGGGGGGGAGGCGGAGGCGGACCGTTGAGAGGCGGAGCGCGGTCGAAGAGCACGCCAACAAGCCTCCCTCCCTGTGGGGTTGTGGGGAAGGGGCGCCTCACATGGCTCCGGTCCATTTGTTTGCGAAAGGGGGGATGGATGAAGGAAGAAGGGGCGACCTCGCGGACTCCTTCCCCATCTCTCTCTCTCTCCCCTTCCCCCTCCTCGTAAGCGCAACATCACGTCGTTGTACTCCGTGTTAACAACTCCGGAGTAATCTCCCCCCCCCCGTTTCCTGAGCTCCTTGTCCTTTAAAGTGGATTATAGTAATAGATGGGGGAATTGAAAGGTGGCGGTAGACGGTGGTAGACGGTGGTGGTGGGGGGGAGGATGGGCTCACCAACGGCCCTTTAAAGAGCTCGGTCGTCCTGCTCTCTTCACTGCGGGTGGGGAGACGGTGGCATATGGGTGCCTCTGTGGGTTTCTTCTTACCACCTGTTGGGCTTAACTGGCAGGAATGTCAGAAATCAGGCCCGTGTGGAGGAAGCGGGGTGGAGATGGAGAGGTATTTTAAAGATAATGGCTTTTTGTTTGCTTGCTTTTAGATTCCACATTGGTGGGGATGTAGGTGGTTCCTGGAAGAACTTTCTTGTTGTGCACGTCGGTTGGGTTCGCCTTCCCTGCGGTGAGCCTTCACCCTGCTTGTGAGCTTGGGGGGGGGGACAGAGAAGACTCGCCCTCCCACCCTGCCCAGGACTCCTCCGAAGTCGGAGTTCAGTTGCTGGGACTGGTGCAACCTGCTTCCGGAAATATGTAGGAATCGGCGTCTTAGGACGTCCCCATAAGCAGCGGTGTCGTCTCAGCTGCCTGTGACTGGTTTGTGCCCGGAAGCGTTAATGTTTGTGTGGTTCATACACAGATGGAATGCCACCATGGTAGTGCAGTTGTCCGCCCCCTTCCCCCTGGGCCTTTTCCCAATTGAGCTTCATACATTCCTGGCGAAGTGAAGGCTTATTGCTGTGGTGTATTTTGCTTTTGCTGATAGATAGAGGTGCCACCTGCCTGTGTACACACAGCATGCAGGGTATTTACTGTACCATGTATATTTGAGCAAATAACAAGCACCTATTGGGTGGAATAATTAAGGAAACATTATGTAACTTTGTTCTACCAGTTAAGACAAACTGCAGAAAGGTGGGTGGGTTGGAACTAGTAGCTAAGCTTTAAGTGGAAATTTGGCATTTTCTCTCTTGCTCCACAGATTGCCTTTGTAGACCTTAAACTGCTTTGAGCCTTGCTTAGTATGAGTTAACCACACTGTGTTAGCAACAGATTTCTTTCTAGTTATTCATAGTTGTGGTGAGCACCATTTCAGGAGCATAGAGAAGACAAGTGCCTGGTATTATGTCGCCTGTGTGATTTTTGTTTAGTTGTTTGACATTTAAATGCACCATGCCTTGAGAAATTGACAAGAGGGATGAATAGTGAATTAGTGAGATGTTTAAAAGTTAAGCTTTGCCTTTCTTTCTGAAGGAACTGACGGGATGCTCCCTAATGCTACTGGGGGACAGTGGGTGTGCAGGAGGAATACCATGCTTCTGGAACTGGACTCTACTGTCTGTGCTTGCTATCTGTGGCTTTTTGTCTTTGTCCTCATTTTGAAACTATTTCATACAGAATTCAGTACAGATGAGTCATGCAAGCTGTCAGGCAAAATTATTCTGATGAAATTTCACTGTGTGAAATTGATTTCCCTCAGCTAATGTGAGGAGAATGTTTATGAAAGCTGGGGACTTGGCATTCTGTGATGTGTTTGCTTTTCTGCCATGGTGACTAGAAACATTTCTGTTTTCTCTCTCTAGATGACTCTTGTTTTCTTGATTCTTGTCAGAAGTGCAGATCTTCAGTGGTCAGCCCTTTGTATTGCATTCCTCTACTGAACAGAATCTTTGCCTGAAGTATGACTGTAGGCTGTAGGAAAAAATCAGTATGAAGGACAAAACTGTTATGCCAGGAGAGGTGCCTTTTGGTTCTCAAATGAAATTGTGGGCTTAATTGAAATGATGTTTGAATCAGAGCTTGTTCCTTAGATGCTGACAAGTCACAACGTAAGAAAAAACATCTATTGTGTAGAGAACTGTTGGCTGGATTTTATTTCATCTGGCCTTGAATTAGTAAGAACTTATGACGGGGGGAATCTAAATGTCCTCCAATGTGGCTTCAATGACTAACTTTGTTTATGCCTCAACATCATTAATGTGTTCATTGCAGCTGTAGGGAATAATGTTTGGCTGCACAATGGTCTGTGGTGAAGAACAAAGCAATTGTGCGTGCTTTTTTTGGGTTACATAAATGGTAGTAAAACCCTTTTTTCCTCTTGGTTTTCGCTACACTGAGTTTTGACCACAGAACTTTGATGACTTCTAATGTTATGTTT
This sequence comes from Gekko japonicus, assembly GCF_001447785.1. NCBI lineage: Eukaryota > Metazoa > Chordata > Lepidosauria > Squamata > Gekkonidae > Gekko > Gekko japonicus. Next base: position 405,985 of record NW_015164184.1, read on the forward strand.
TGGGGCCTTGTGGATTGACAGCAAATTATGCATGTGTTTAAAAAGCTTACAAGAAGGGAAATCCATCAGACCAGAAATGCAGCACACAGTTATATCGTAGTAAGGTTATAGAGATAGCTATCATGCTAGATTTTTTTTTGCTAATTTTGGACTGCTTTGAAATTTGGAGAAGTAGATGAGCTGTATTGCTTGTTTCAGAGCATGCTTGTGACTGCATTGATTTGAATTAGCTTTGTGAAGTATATGGGCTTTGAAAAAAATATTTTGCTTTCAGTGTTTTCTACATTGGAGAAGTATGAATTAATAAGCTGTATTAAAAATAATCACACTGAGAGATGGCAGGTGGATTTTGACACTTTATGGGTATCTTGTGTGTTCTGAATAAGATGCTGACTGTTAGACTAACATACAGTAAGAAAAAGGACTGGGCTGCAGAATGCAGTAGAATGAAAACAAACCAAAGGCTGCATGACAGGTTTATTGATCAGCTAGTTTCCAGTGTGTTTTGAACATAAATGTTTTTCCATGGGGGAAGCTGCTGACATATGAGCTTGATTTCAGCAGACTTTTAAAATCTTCAGTTTACTTCAGAATAAAAGGGTCATTTTAAAAATATTTTTTGGTATTTTTTCATATGTGCATGTGTGTGCTAGTGTGTGTGCACGTGGAAGTCATGGTGGCCTCTGATGACTGACCCCTACTGGGGGCTTGGAGGATATTCAGAGAGGTCACCAACCAGCAGTAGTATTAAAATACTTCCACTGAGTTATACAGGTGCTGCAGGCTGCCTCTGCACCCACAATTGCACCCTTCTCTCTGTACTGTGTTGCAAATGGTTTCTAAAAACAAAAGAATGTCTGTAAAGCAGCTTTCACTTCTCTCTCAAGAAGAATTTGTTAAGACACAACTAGCCTGCAAGAGATGCCCCACACTTCTCTGGATCACAGCCTATATTGTCAATTTATTCAGTTTTTGTAGCTGATACCTGAGAGCTGCACATTGGATATGCTTATGCAGTTATGGTAGTAAGTTAAGAATTTACCTTTCCACAATTCAAATCAGGAGATCTTCATGCAAAAGAATGCTTTGGCACACATATTGGTTTGAATGCACCAGAAGAGTTCACAGGAGGTTTTGAAGGAGCAGGTCTTTCCCCACTGTCTTCTTCCTCAAGCATCCTGGTGTTTTAACCCCAAACTCCTCTCTGAGGATTGGAAGAGCCTTATAAGCAAAATGTGCCAAAGGACACAGGGCTACAACAGCAATGAGCAATGAAAATAAAATCTTTCTCTCTTCTTCTGGCTCTGGCTCCATGAGGAAGATGTGGGGGAGACTAATTCAAGTTTATTCCATATAGTCACTGCTGTCCCTCCATCCTGTGGTTGCCAGGCTCTTGTGATCCTCAGAGAGGAATTTCAGGTGAAATGGAAGATGGGGGAAGATCTGCCTCACCAGCACCTTCTGTGAACTGTTCTAGAGGATCCAATCCATTCTTGCTGTCTTGGGAACTGCAGGCATAAGTGGGATGTGTGTTCAGATGTGAATTCTGGCTGCCCTCCCTGCTTTACATTCAGTTGAATGCATAGCTAGCCATGTGCAACTATATGTGGTCACAGCTGGATCAGGGCTGCATTTCTGCAGGCAGACAGGAAACCTCAAATTTATTGATCTTCTTAACCTACAAATAGTTTTTGCTTTTAACAGTCTAGTTTCCTAATAAGATTTAACATATTGTACACTAGTGTCTTGACTAATTAGAACTGAAATGACAGTTTTAACACCGAAAGGTACGAACTGTTACGTGCATCTGTTTATTTTTTATTCCACATCTTTCTCCATTGGGGGTTACATGGTGCCCCCAGAATAGTACAGAAATTGCCCATTAAACCTTTTTAGTGAATATCTACTGTTCATGTATTCCTCAAGGGTAATAGGGTAAGTTGTGACCCACTGGCTCATCCCCCCCCCCCGAAGTTTTTCTTTCAAAGAAAATATATTTTGAAAATACTTTCAAAAATAGTTTGCTAGAATGCCATTAGGGTATGGTTGAGCTCCATTGGACTGAAAGAGTGAAAGAGACTGCTAATCATTGAGGTTTATGGGTCCCACTGACCTTCCTCCCCACATGACAAAATGTTATAGCATGTTATCATATTATGCCACTTTACATATATAAACATTTTATTAGAAACTAGAAATAAGGCCCGTTGTGGAAATAAATACAACGGGATCTAGAAAGGCTCTGGGAGAGTGCTCTACCACAGTTCATAGTGTATAGCTTCAATACAGGCCTTTTTTACTTCCAATCAGTGCTGAAAAACAATATCCTACAGAATTTTCCTCCTCTTTGATGAGGCCTCCTTGTGCCTTCCTATCCAGTAAGTTTGATCAGACAACCAGAATGGTGCCTTGCTGTCCAATAAAGTTACTAAGACCACAAGGCAGCTGAACTCTTGTGAGATGTGAGGGTTGCTGACCTTTGTTATTCTCAGATTAATGTGTATTAAGGACTTCCTCCATTATAGGAGGGCCATTTTGAAGATTCCCCTGGTTACATAGAACTTTCTCTCACAATTTGATATTTTTAGTTTAAACTCATTTTCAGTCCACTGCATTAGTCACTGTGGGCCAATCCCAGATCTTTATCATTTTGTAAAACGTAAATTTTGTGTAAGCTCTGAGTTAGACAGGGACTAAGTGAGAGGGGAGGGGGAATTTATAGTATAGTATATTTTTATCCTGTTCTTCTCTCCAAGCAGCTCAAAGCAGTGTATGTGGTTCTCTTGTTCTCCACTTATCTTTGCAATCGCTCTGCAGTAGGTTTGACCACACTCCCTGTACTATTGGCATTTTAAAGGGAAAAGATGGGGGTATGTCTTCTTTTCTTTTCCAACTCTAGTAACTGCATGGAAAGATCCTGTTTTGATCAGGGGTTTTATCTTATTAGCTTTTTAATGGTCTTCTGTTTTATAGATAGAATTTGTGCTGCTTATGTCTAATCACTTTAGGTTTTTTGTCCTGTGGTTTTTGATTATAAATTGCCTCGGCCAGGATTCTGAAGAGGCAACATAGAAATATTCTGAATAAATAACTAATATTTCCTTCCCTCTTCTTGTGTGGGCTTGATCCAAATTGGATGTACACGCACCCACTACCTTTTACAGACTTGGTCCCTTCTGTTTTGACTCTATGGCGTCTACCTACTGATTATGTGAAATATTTTGCAGATTGAGCCAGGTTTCAATTCTGCAAACTGCACTGGCTTTGCAGGGTGTTAACTGCTATTAACTACTATTAATGACCCTTAAATGCCCTTATGTATATGACCTTCAAGACACTCCCCAGGCTCTGATAATGACGTGCAGGTTTTCAGCTAATGCATAACTACATTATAGCTACTACACTCTCTGCTGCATGTAAACTAGGTGCAAACGCCTTGAAAAGATTTGAGTGACTATTGACTAGAGATGGGAAGGCTCAGGGAAAAAATTGAAAAATTGGGGGGAAACCTGTTTTTCCCCTGAAGCTGTTCTTTTTTCCCAGAAAAATTGGGGAAAAATGTATTATGGAATATTTTCTTTTACAATAACATGTTTATGACCAGGTGTTCATATATTTAATCCTCCAATAATTTCTCTAAATAAGACTATGTAAAGTATCAAATCATTGCATTACCTGTACGCTGAGGATTATCAAATGCTGGAATACAATTCATATACTGAGAAAATACTGAGGATACATTTCTTTCTCTAGGGGGCACTACAGTTGTCACAAGAGAAGGAAAATGGTTTCCTTTTGCTTTTGGGCCTTTCAGGACCTCGTAGTTCCATTTGTAGCAGAAAATAAAATTTAAAATATGTATTATTTTCTGAATAAGCTGTACTTTTAATATATCAAAGATGATACTATTATGCCAAGCCAATCTATGCACACTGCATTTTACGTTCACAAAGTAACAACGTGACTGTCAATCTGTTAAGAGTAGTAATATTGAGTTTTTTATTTTTCTAAAAAAATAATTTCTCGAACCCCCCCCCCCTTTTTTCCCCGTAACGTCAAAATTTCTGGAAATTTTACATCTCTGCTATTGACTCCAATGCCTTTTGTGTTAGGTTTGTATTTGTGTACAATAAACAAACCTTAAACAATTTATGTTAAGTTGGAGTAGTTTTCAAAGCAATCACATGCAACGTTTTTGAACTCTAACGTAATTGGAGCATATCACATTACTTGTACCTCACTAATTTAAGATGGAAGGGGTTAAGAAAAAAAGTACAGTACAAATCCTGAATAGCTAAAATGTTATAATTACCCATATCCATTTAGTCCTGAATGCTAAAAATCCATGACAAAATAATCAAGGACTTCCAGGGTTAGTAGAGGTATTCAGGCTCAGATTTTGGCAGAGTGCTGTGGGAATGGAGCTAATAACTGAGCAATACCTCTATCTGCATGCCCTTGCTGTTTGGGTATAGTTCCTAGGTGTTACATTAAACCCTCTGATTTTGGACAGGGAGCTTGTTAAGCTTGTGGGCATTTTTGGGATTCTAAAATTACAATTAAATAAGATGTTAATGGGAGAAATAAGATGTCAGTTTTGTAGGAGGCCAAGAAAACTTTCAAGTAATGATGTAATTATCCAATTATTAACTGTGATGGGTGGTCTTAGTTACCACAAGCAAGGCTTTGCAGGGTCAGGAACTCTTAACAGAAGAATTCAATTTAAGCCAATACTGGGAAGTTTATATATCTGTGTATCATTAATGTTGTTTGGAGTATTGTGAAGGTGGTGAGTAGTGGGATGGGTTTCCCTGGCTGAAACTGGGGGAAGTATAAACCTTTCATTCACTGTCTCCTTTTTTGACTCCTCTTGTGGTAAGTGTTGAGGTGAAGTCGTTTTAAGCAAACATGCCCTCTCCCTGCCCCCAAAGAAAAATTGAGCCCTGTTGCTCTTTAAGCTATGGCTACTCTTTTGCAGTCAGTGATCGAAGCTTGGCTGTATCCCTGGCATATTGTTTTCAGCACATCTTTTCATCTCTCTATCACCTTTAGTACACAAAGACAATGTGGGATGATATTAAGGGCAGGGAAATTCAAGAGAGGAAGGGAGCAGAAAGTGAAAGGAAGGGGCGTGAAAGGTGACAAAGGGAAAAGTAGAAAAGGAGAGTGAACATATCAAAGGAAGACAGAAGAGCAAAAGGGAACTTAAAGAGGGATAATGAAGGAATGTGGAAGGGGTCAGGGAAGAGAGGCCATGGGCACTGTGCTGGGGATTGCTGATCTTGAAGGTTGCGTTGCAACAAAAAGGAGAATGCCGTCTCTGAGGCTGCATTAATTCATTAATAATTAATGCATATAGCTTTGAATTATTTCCAGGAAGTAATGGGAAGCGACTGGTTTAATGTGCTTTCAGTTATGCAGGTCTTTCAAGAACAGCCCCACCTAGTGTGCTTTCTGCTAGTCTGAAAGTTAGGAACATACAAATGTTTGTTAGTAGGTTCAGGCTAGGCAGAACCATTAGCAAAATAATGCATCATGGTACTGGAAAGGAATATGGGCATTTGTATACATTTAGTTCATGCCACTGTCCAAAATAGCTTGAATTATATATATGGAAACACATCATGACTTCTGCAAGCCTATGGTTGTACTAACAGCATCACCTTAGGAAAGACATTTTCTGAACACTGAATCTGTGTCACCAGATTCCGATACACAAATCTGTGTCTGTGTGCTCCCGTGCCGAATTGGAAACACACAGTCTGCGTCCAACGAGTTAGATGAATATCTGTTTAATATTGCAACAGGGAATACAGGACTGAGTGCCTTAGCACTCAGCAATTCCAAAGCTATATTCTGCCATAACTGGGAAGGGCAGGAGGTATTATACCCCAAATGACATCACATATAGTTTATACATTGAAGAATCTCTAATTGGTACCAAGCAGTTAACATCATACCTTGCTATTGGTCCCTCATGTATTGTCAGTGATTACATTTGCTTATCTATTCTTCAGAGCAATGGGAACATTAGGGAACATTGAGAACCTTTCTGACCTTAGTGAAGCTAGTCCATCTTTCCCTTGTTTCTGGGGAGCTGGGTGGTAAGGATTGTGATTCACATTTAACTTCGCTCTTGACATCCTTGCAGCTTCTTGTGTACCCATTCCATTCTTATTGCATCCTAATTCTATCCCCAGAGGCCTCTTAATAATACTTTTCCTTAATATATAGCTTCATATACAAAAAGTGCAGTTATAAAATATATATTCTGCTATGTTTCTCTAATCAGAAAATTCTAGGTTATATACCAAAATCTAGATCTATTATAATTAGACTTTTGAAAGCACAGTGACAACTGTCAATATATAAACATGTCAGAGGAAATGTCAGACCCCATATTCAGAAATCACATTAATTTTTCCCTTGTCCTACAACATAGGATGATTAAAAAATCTTTTATGACTCCCAGAGGTTTTTGACAAATGTTAAAATAGGATAATAGAATTCAAAAGGGACAACTTACAATGCCTTTCAGTGATTATGGTATAATTAATATTTTTAGGGTGGAACTAGTGAAGTTAATGAAAATTTAATGGCAACTTCTGAATTCAGAAAAATACATTGAAGGAGGTGGGAGGTAAATGAAACAAAACAATCCTTTCTTTCCCCAAGATTTAATAATATCTGAGCTATGTAAATAAATCCTCTATGTAAGCAAGAGATTGTCTTGAGCTAAAAAAAGATCTGATCCATTTTGTTAAGTAACTGAAACAATAGGCTTAGTAGATAGTGGGTAAAATGTAAGCAGCTAACAGTTACATGTGTTCGAAAAGGTTATATTGCTTTAATATATAATGTTTACCTATAGAATATATGGGCAGAGAAATAATAGTTTTGTGCATCACTGGACAAAATGCATATGCACCAGATTTTAAAGACCAAAGTACAGTGGTGCTTAAAACTAGTGTCAGTATAGCAAGAGGAAATCCAGTTGCTCAAGAACATTTGGTAAATTGTGGGGAATAATTTTGGAAATTTATTCTGATTATGGGAATGTTATGCTAAAGGCCTATTGGAAATGCTTAACTTGAAGCTGAAATTTGTTAGCTTATATAGTAATACTTATATGTTTCTTTCCTTATAGCTGTGCTGAAGAACTGGAGAAAAGCAACCATAATGCAGCTTACCTTTCACCTGGAAAGGTGAATACAACTTTACAAAGAGATGGCTGACAAAAGTGGAAAAATTCTTGCAGGGCCATTGTACATTGAAGTTGAATACGACTATGAGTATGAAGCAAAGAACAAAAGGATTGTGATAAAACAAGGGGAGAGATACATCTTGTTGAAAAAGACAAATGATGACTGGTGGCAAGTCAAAAAGGATGAGAATTCCAAGCCTTTTTATGTACCGGCACAGTATGTGAAAGAAGTAACTCGCAAAGCACTAATGCCACCTGTTAAACAGTTGGGTGGACTGCCAAACAGCTCGCTCAAACTTATGCATGGTTTACAGAAGTCTACAGAAAATGTGAATAAGTCTCCAGAGCTTTCTAGTTTTGGAAAATCATCTCCAGTTCAAGTGTCTGGCCTAGTTCAGGATGCCAATCAGAATCTGGGACCAAATAGTAGCCCAGGTCAGACTTTTGGATTGAGCTTGGACCTTGCACAAAATAATGGAAAACATAATGAGTTACAGTTCCCTAAAGTTTCCACTCAGAACAGAACCTTTTCTGTGTCCTATTTTCCTTGTTCTGAATGTATGGAAATAGAAAAGACTAGCTTTTTGCAAGAGCAGGCCTGTGATTCAGCACAGGAGAAAGTTCAGAAAAAATCCACCAGGACTCAGAATCTGGAGATGAACTCAGCAGCAGTTCCACAGAACAAGTGCAGGTAAGATGAGATGCATTGCAGTAAATATTGTCCTTTCAAACAAAAGTTATGTTAATATTTCTGAAACAGTGAGGAATTTCAGACAGACAATATAATCCGGAAGAGGAACGGTTCCCAAACGGTTTCTGTTCTGTCATTTCAGACAGAACCGTTTTAGAACTGGTTCCCTACCGGAATATATTTGTAATTTCAGACACAAACGCTCCTGTCCCGTTTAGGAAATGGGGCTGAAGCATTTTACCTGTCAACCGCTTCCAAGTAGTCTTCAGTTTCCTCTCCCGGTCCGATGCGCTTTTCCCCGCTGTTTTTCGCCCACGCAGGCGATCTCCGGCTTTTTTATGGGAACGTTAGCTTTATAGCGCTATAGCACTATAACGCAGCAGCATTATATCAACCCCATTGGAGTGCCTGGAGTGTTTTGTTATAGTGCTATAGCACTCTAAAGCGAATGTTCAAAAAAAAGCAGCCGGAGATTGCCCGCATGGGTGAAAAACGGCGGGGAAAAAGTGGTGCAGTCTGAAATGGCAAACCGCTTCAGATCCAGCTCTTTACCGGAAGGGGAAAGCCATGTGTGAAACGGCAGTCCTATACTGGTTTACTCCATGACGGATCAAAAACGGCTTCAAAATAAGTTAAAAAGGGTGATGTGAAATTCCTCTGCATTACCAAACAGGCTGCTGTGTGAATACTCAAGTCTTAAATATGGCTAAAGTTCTGTCGCTTCTTTTTCAAGCGTAACTAGCGTGGGTTATTGGCCTGTCATGCACCAGGGCAGTTAATATTAAATTTCTTTGGTGACTTTGTTGTTGTTTTGTTTTTCAGTGGTGACAAGTCAAAATTTCCCCCAAATTTAGCATGCCTAGGAAATTAAAATGCGTGCTTAATGTGGGACATACAGTTGAAAGAATTAGGTTGAAAGAATTGGCAGTACAGCGGCTTGTATGTTCCTTCTACCAAAGTGTCAGAAATTTGAAGCAATCAATATATACTGAAGTAATGCTTTGTGGTCTGTAGCATCTGGTAGTGGCCATTAAAGAGTACTGGATACTGAGCTAGGCAGACTCTTTTCACTCTAAACGTCTTTTCAGGGCTTAACCAGATGTGATACTTTCCACATGTGCACTTACAAGTAATCTGTAAATGCAGTGTCTGTCTGGGAGGGAGACAGGTTGTGAGGGAGGGAAAGGAGGAGTGTGCTCAGGCTGCTTTGTCAGTTTCATAGCACAAACTGAGGTGTGGAGAGGAAAAGGCTGAGGGGGGGAAATATTGCAATGGCAGAGGCAAATGTCAGGCAATGTTAGGCAAAGGCGACATTGACATTTCACATGATACTTCCCCATTATGTTGGGGGGGGGGCTCTTACCATTAAGGCGCAGTTCTGTTTGTGGGTGTGTCTCATTGATCTCAGCTTGATAGGCATGCTCCATCTGGACTGCATGAGAACATCTCCCAGGTGATCTGTGAATTTAGTATATGTAAGCAGCCAGTAAGATCAAACTGCAATATTTTGGCCCTATCTGGTATTAAACTCCTGCTCTAAAATAGTGTCTTGGGGCTGAATAATAGATGGCATGGCTGCTGTTGGCCTGAGTTCTTTTTCTCATGGATGGCCTTTTTGCATTTTTGCATTTCTTTTCTACCTGTTTCCCGTCTTTGGGTCAACCTGTGTTTCTGCACTTGCTTTTTCTACTCCCCTTCCCATTTTTCGGTTCAGGCTGTTGGGTGGCAGCGCCAGCATTCCTTAGGAAAGAAGAACATCCTTAGTAGCAGGAAATGAACCTATAAAATAGTTCATGCCTGTAAAGTTCGTTTTGCACACCTGAAAAAGTTTCGTTCCAGTGTTAATGTTGAAAAATGTAGTAGTGTCTGGGAGACCCAGGTTTGAATCCCCGCTCTGCCATAGAAACTTGCTGGGTGCCCTTAGCCAGTCACATGCACTCAGCCTAACCTACTTCACAGGGTGGTTGTTAGGATAAGATGGAGGAGGGAAGAATTTTAATGTAAGCTACTTTATGTTAGTCCCCATTGGGAAGAAAAGTGGGGGATAAATAAAATAAAATAAATGTGCTGGTTTGCATATCTGATGTAACTGATATTGTATACTAAAAGTGATACCGGACTTGTAGAAAAGCCTGGAACGTGTCCAAGACGCTGAATCACGATAGTGTAAAAGTGAAATAAAAAGAGAATATGTTAAAAACAACTTTGATCTTTGTTGTTAGATTGTAGGAAGATGTAATATGGAGAAACATAATGCTAACGGTCTCTTCCCCATATTCATTCATACAGCATGATTTTTTAATTCTGTTTTTTGCGGCTTCCTGTCTTCATATTAAGTTTTTGTGAACTGTAGCCTTTTAGTTACAGCTCTTTATCTTGTCTGCCCTAGCGATTGGCAAAGTAAAAATGTCTGGGCTATTCCAAAAGTTGTATAAGAGTGGATTTGATGTGTTTATGATTCATTGAAGTTGTGTCCGGAGGAGAGGACGTTCATTGTACCACCATCACTATGTAGTGTGATCTGTCAAACTTCTGAATTGCTACTGTTGGTTCTCTTTCCCCCTCTTTCAGGTTCAGTAGAATTTTTCTCATAATATTGCTATTTCTGTTTATGGAAGAAAATTCCAGTTTGGTTTTTGGTTTAGGTTTGATCTTGAGCTTCAGCTTTTTTCCTTTTATGTACTTTTTTTTAGTTCTGTCCTGAACAGTTCAGGACAACAGTTCAATACACTGCATAAAGAAAAGTGACTTTGTACCTCATTAAAATGTGGTTTAACTGTTCTGTAGCCTCTTTCCATTTATGGCTGTGTGAATCTGTATTTTAAAAAGGGTTATTAAAGCTACATAACTTCCATATTAGAGGGATTTTGACCAGAAGTAGACCCCTTTTATTTTAAAGTTTTAATTTCTAGTATTAGCCACAAAACGACCCCTCATTTTGCCTAGTAGGATAAACAAATAGTATCCCAAGATAGAAATAAATGTTAACTTTTTAAAAATGAATTTTAACTAGCAAAAAATTATAAGTGTTTAAAAGTTATGTGGGAGTCAACACTTCTGAGTAAATGGGGTGTCATTCGTAAGGGCCAGTCCAGTGTTTTTTCTTCTTGTAGATCTGTGAGCTCATTTACTTGCGTGGCACAATACTAGCAATTGGAAAGAATTTTGGTATCCATCTTCCCCATAAAATCAAACCGTTGGAGCCAAGCTGAGCCACTAGCCCTGCAGTGAGCATCTCCTGTGTTCACGTGGCAGAAGAAGCATTTGCTGTCCTCCTCCTCCATGCCTGGCCATCTAAGAACAAGCAAACGTTGCTGAATTAATCAGAACTAGGGAGTGTGCCAGCCAAATGCACTGCTTTCTATAAATCTTTCAGTAATGACCATTGTTTGGCAGCAATTGGCTGTGTAGAAATTAGGAGTTTAACAAGCTGTTCTTATTGGTGCCAGAACGTGAAGTTCCAGACTGCATATTGTTGAAAGTAAGTGTTAAGCCAAATGCTGAAAAGTGAACTCCATATGATGTTTGTGTCTTTCATTGGTAGGCTGAAGGAAGAAAGATCTTGAACAGATTCTTGTAACATATAGGGATTTGGTGTCTCATTCCTACTTGAAGTAGTGTGTGTGGAAGAACTAACTGGAAATGTTTGGGGGCGGGGAAGAAAAGGAATTGTAGCTCACTTTTTAATAATTGAAACACAGTATTACAGCGTTTTAGACAATAAATCTTTTAGTACTTCACCTTTTATTTCTAATGATAGTCGGTTACAGGATGTTCAAAGTACTAAAATATGTACCTAGCTGGTCACACTGCTTCCCTTTTTGCATGATTTGCTTAGCTTGCCGTAAGGAGTCACTGGTCTTTCCCTTTTGGTTCATTATATTTTCAAATGAGCTGATACAGTCTAAAATCAGTATAAAGAGTATACCAATAAAGACCAAGTACAAATACTCTAAGTCATTGAATTTATGTGTTTTTGCTCGTATTACGTTCATAGTGCAGGAAAATATTTACTATAATAAAATGTTCAAAGATGGCTTAAATGCTGTGCGTCTCACAGACATTCTAAATATGGATGGGGCTTCTTACAAGAGATGGTCCCAACCATTTTTCTGATACTTTCTGACAGGAGATGTTCTCTTGTTGTAGAATTCTGCCAATTAGCATGTTGGTTTCAGGGCTTCTGTTTATAAATTAGTAATCTGTTGGCATTTCCCAGGGGTATGGGTGTCTGTGTAAAGTGCCATCAAGTCACAGCCAACATATGGTGACCCCATAAGGTTTTCAAGGCAAGAGACTAACAGAGGTGTTCTGCCATTGCCTTCCTGTGCACAGGGACCCTGGAATTCCTTGGTGGTCTCCTACCCAAATACTAACCAGGGCCAACTTTACTTAGCTTCCAAGATCTGATGAGACTGGGCTAGCCTGAGCCATTCAGGTTAGGGCTTCCCAGGTCTGCAGTCTGCAGAAATATTCTCTGGGGAAAACATGAGAATTCAATAAATGGTAACACGACTAAATATATTCATGAGTGCCTTCAGCTCTGTTTGTGAATCTTCATGTGATGTAAGCATTGGCTCTTGTTGAAAGTCTTAAGCACTCAATAGCAGCAAGAGATGAAAGCATCAGAAACTGTTATCAGATCAAATTCAGTGTTCAAAAAAATGTGACCTGTTAGTAGCGGTGGTTTTTTTTAAACTCCTTAAAGGGAATCATATGCATTCATGCTCTTCTCTTATGGCACCTTTTTAAAGAGCTGTGTTCCAAGTCCCAGCTACAAACTGTCTTGTGTTCATATGAGAGTGATGTGAGTGCAGTTTGCACATCTGAACATATGGCTGTTGGGACAGGCTTGGTGTATGAAGGTTTATTACCATAGCTTTACTATTTGATATTAAGCATGTTGTTTTCTCTTGGTCTCAATCTCACATCCCCCCCCCCATTTCTGTAAAGGGATTTCCTATGATTTGTGTAAATTTAAAAGGATTTTCTGCCACAGTGACTTGTACGACATTGGCAAGTCATCTTTAGCCTTGGTGCTCCATTGTTATGTGGGAGTAAACGCCTGACCTACATTTGAGCATGTTTTTCAGAGCTGAGAAAGGTTAGAGACAGTAATGTTTGTTTGTGAAGATGTAATTCTTTTCAGTTTCTCTTTAGTTCTAGTGGGGAGGGAAGGAACACAGAACAAGAACAGCACTGGAATTTCCTAGGAATCGTACCTGTAGGTTTTAAAAAACCAGTTTAAACATTTATATTCCACCCTCTCAGCCAGTATTTGGTTCTCAAAGCAGCTTACAATGAAAATGGAAAAAACAGTGGACAGGATAATAGCTAAAAATAGGAAGTATCACAATATTAATACACCAGCAGAATCTGAAAACAACCAGTAGGTATAGCTGCATCAAACGGTAAAAACTGGTACCATGTTAGTCATATAATGCTCATGGTCTAATTGATTTGGTTGGATTTGTGCATGGTTTGGGGTAGGTATGCTCCATTGGATTTCAAACTGCCACTGTAAAGAGTCAGTTATCACTGATCCATAAAGATATACTGATTGGAATGGTTGTAGATGAGTCTAATTGGAATGAGTTTGATTGGAATGGTTGTAGATGAGTCTTCTCTTCTCCTTTTGCATTGTCTTCCCATTATTCTGTAATAGGACTGTGCACTTGGATAGATGCAATACTGGTACCTGTGACTTATAAATCAAGAACCAAGCTCATGAGCCAGGCCTTGATAAATTTTCTTTAGCTCTAAAAGCAGAAATTTATGTGTCAATCTTCAGGGCTATATACTATGATAGTTTCTAATTATTGCTACCCTCCCAATATTAGGCACTTGTAAAGAAATGCATTTTTTCTTTGGAGGTTGAAATGAGCAAAAGCTTCACTTTTAAAAAGTTTCCCCCCTCTCTTTCTGGGTAGAAAAATGGAGGAAGTCAGTCAGTGGATTTCCAGGCTCACCTCAGCTACCTATTAAGAAATGCTAACAGGTCTAGCTAAAGACAATAGGAAGGTCCAGCCCCCCCCCCCCCCCGCAGGGAAAAGAGATTTGGTGGAATTAAATACTAGGGAGACTTCAGGAAGGAACGCCAGTAAGATCCTCCAGGAAAAGCTTCTGTGATCCGGCCTGACCTGGTCAGGGGGTGGGGAAAAGAGAGGAGATAAGACTTGGGAGCATATGGACCAGCATTTTGAATGGCGCTCAAAACAAAGGGGTAGCCAATGCAGATCTTTTACCACAGGTGTTGATACAAACAATCCCTACATCTAGCCCCCAACAATAACTTGGCTGCTGCATTTTATAAATGGTCCAGAAAATTCAGCAGGTCCAAAGGCAGTTCCACAAAATGCATGACAGCAATCTAGCCTGGATGCAATGAAATCATGCATCAGTCATGTGCCATGGAGGAGAACTAAGCCTCCAAACATAGGCCAGGATCTGAAAGCACCTCCAGCTACAAACCTGCTCCTTCAGGGGGTCCAGGACCAGCTGGCTCCTCAGTCCTCCAGCATCATAGTCATTGACCTGACCGACAGCACCTCAGTCTTGTATGGACTGAGTTGCAGTTTATTAGCCTTCATCCATCCCATTACCCATATTCAGGACTTCCGCAGACCCACCTGACTCATCTGTAGAAACAGAGCTAGGTGTCATTCTCATATTAGTGGTGCCTTACTCCAAATGCCCTGATGACTTCTCCCAGTGGTTTCATGTAAAGCATGGGGGACAGGTTTGGACCCTGAAGGACCCCACAACATTTATGCTGAGCACCACCTTCTGCAGTCAGCTAGTGGAGCAAGAGCTCCCTGATGATAGGCCTAGCAAGAAGAATGCCCAGCAGCATATATTGCCTCCCATAAGCTCTTGCTTATATTACAGCTTGGAAGAAATAAACAGCAGGAGTCTCTGGTACCTTATCTTCCTCAATCTTAGAGTAAATTGGATAAGACCCCAGCTTCCCCCTCCAGCTCACCCTGGTACATTCAGAAATTTGGAGAGCTGCAGGGGTCTTATTTCACAACAATCCAACAGACTTCAGCTGTTTCTTACTTCTCTCACCCCCTCATAAATAGCGTTTTTTCTGCAAGTTCTCTGCACATACCATGGAACTGAGGGGAGAAGTGGAAATCAAGAGGAAGTTTGTGGCAAGCAGAAATAGAAGCTGGTTAGTAAACCAACCCAAGGAATAAAAAGGTTTTGCAATTTTTTTTTTTAAAAAAGTACCTCTCACTGTATTTATTTATTTATTTTATTTTAATTTATATCCCACCCTCCCTGCAGATATATGTACATGTATTTTAAGCTGACAAAATTGTTAGAAAACATAATTATGTTCAAGTGAACCTAACGGAGATGCAACTACCTTGCAGCTTCCTCTGGCTGTCTAGGCAAGCACACGATAACGGCCTCCTCCTCAAGACCCCAGTTAAGAGGTCTGTCTCCTCTGATGGATTCAGCACTAAAGAAACCTTCCTTCGTGCCCAGGGGGATAAAAAGCAATGATTTTTTAAAATCAAGAAATAGGATTTTAAAATTCAATTTGGATTTTTTAAATAAAATGCTTTTTGATGAAAAATCTAAAGATGGTTTTCTGTTTAAGATACCCTATAGTCCAAAGGCTATTCATCATGAAATAAGGATTAGTTTTTAATTATGTAGCAAGAGGCTGTCTATTCATGCAATGTTTAAATTTTTCGATAAATGAACCTTTAAAGCCCTAAATGGCCTGGGGCCAGAGTACCTGAAGGGCTACCTTCTCCCATATTGTGCGCTCTGCCGGTTAAGACCTGCCTCACAAGCCCTGCCATCTGTGGCCCTGCCTTCAGAGGTGAGAGGGGCGGCAACCAGAGACAAGGCTTTTTCCGTAGTGGCGCCTCACCCAATGCATTGACCTTTCCCTTGAGGCTTGGGTGGCACCTATGCTACCCTCCTTTAGGCCAAACCATTTCTGTTTACACAGGCTTTTAATTAAAGAATTGATCTTTTAACACCATTTTAATAGTGCGCTTTTAGCTTCAAAGTGTTATGCATTTTAAACGTATCAGTGATTTATGTTTTATGCTGTGTTTTAATTAACAACTTTTAAAGTTTTATACTTTTACGTTTTGTTTTATAACCTGCTTCATGAAGGTTCCCTGGAGAGGTGGCATACAGATTTTCTAAATAAATACGGTGGAAATGACTTCCTGAGAAACATGCTATGTCCCTCACCTGAAATCTCAACTTTCATTAAAAAAAGAAGTTCTAGTCCTTTTAATTGCGGAGATATCAAGAAAAATGTGTAAGCAGCTTTTATATGGAATGTCTTGGCAGGAAGGAGAAACTGCTGGATGACTGGTGCTGAGCCTGCCTGTGGCGGGGGGGGCGGGATAAAAATTGAATTAAATAAATAAGTTAACCCCTTCTTACCTGGTCTATCTTACAAACTTTTCTCCATGAGTCCTTTGCTTCTTTCTTGTTTGTTTCTCTCCTCTTTAATGTCTCCAGTGTCAAGTAGTATAGTATTAGGCATAATGTTGGGGTGAGATTTATACTACTTTGGGGTAGTCACCTTGTGTTTGCTGTGGGAAATTTGCCTGAGGAATAGATGAAGCCGTGGAGTGGGGTTAGGAGTATAAAAAATGAAAACCTTTCAGCCTGCTTTCTGTCTTAAAATCATTAACCATTAAAATAATTCTTTTCTGAAGGCTGTACATTGCCTTTGTGAAAGAATAGAGGTCTCCGAGCATGTGCAGAATGTCTTTTTACTTAGTGAATAAACACTGTCAAGCTCCTGTTCTCACCTTCCTAAATTTTTGGATCAGGGCTGAATGCCTGAAGAGGCAAAGTCCAGCATCTGTAACTACAGGACCAAAAAAAGTAGTACTTCACTGCTGGAGGCCAGATGGACTAAGGGGCATAACATCCAAGCAGCCTTAAGCCACATCATCTCTTACTGCAGGAAAAAACGTATTTGGGAAAGTCTAAATAAATAAAGAATAATTACTTTGTGGAATGCTGAGACTGCAGAACGGTTACACAGTAACCACAAACATCCCCTATCTGTTACTGAGGGATAATTTCTAAATTGGAGGAAATGATTTGCAGGCAGATATAATGTAGGAATCTCCTGTTTTAGTCAGTAAAGCGCACCGAGTAATCGTCATATTCCCTACTCCTTGGCTTTCCTGACACAATTTTGAGTTTTAACCATTGACCTTTATGCCTTGCAACATCTTAAGACCCAGCACAGCGCAGCAGTTGGAGTGTCGGACTAGGTCTGTGAGACCGAGGTTCAAATCCCTGCTTTGCTATGGAAGCTTGCTGGGTCACCTTGGGCAAGACACAGTCTCAGCCTAACTTGCCTCACAGGGTTATCATTGTGGGGATAAAATGAAGAAGAGAACTATATAAGCTGCTTTGGGTCCCTATTGGGGAGAAAGATGGGCTATAGAAGATGTAAATAAGCATCTCAAGAGAAGAATATAGCTGCATTAATTAATTAGATCAACAGAACAGTCATAGCATGCTTATAATCAAGTCACTCTTTCCTGGATAGCTGATGGCATGCCATATCAAAGATATATGGTGGCTTCTAAGACTTAAGCATGCTTGCTCATGGTGACTACTGCACATGTACATTGGAGATGGGAGGCAATGAGGCATGAACAACTGCTTTTTATATCTAGCACACAGCTAGTTTCCATGTTTTTATTTTTTAGTCTGGTAAATAGCCCTTCTCTCCCAAGACATGAAACTGTGACTACAGTCAGATACCTAGTGGCATGTACAAATACTGCTGTGAATGCTTCTAATAAATGTGACATCATGTGTTTCCATCCCATGACTTCATGAAGCCCTGCTGAATGGACGTCAGAGTTTGAGCTTATGAGAAACAGTCAACTCTGCCTCCCTCTTCTCACGGTCTCTTCTCAGTGTACTCAGCCCCCTCACCATAAGAATTCTGGCTAGGGGCCTGCTTCTGGCCAGAGGGCCTGGGGCACTTGGTGAATGAGTTTGTTGAAAGCTATTTGCAAATATGGTGCAATAATTGGAGGAAAGCTTTCAGTACCACTGCATTTGCAGTGCTCCATTTACCGCTTTGGTGGGAAAGTAACAGCGTTCCTTGCGCCTTGGTGTTTAGTCATGCCAGCCACATGACTGTGGAGAAGTCTTTGGACAACGCTGGCTCTTTGGTTTGGGAGCAGGGATGAGCACTACCCCCTAGAGTTGGATTCGACTAGCTTTCGAGCAAGGGAAGAACCGGTTTGGTGTAGTGGTTAAGTGTGCAGACTCTAATCTGGGAGAACCGGGTTTGATTCCCCACTCCTCCACTTGCACCTGCTGATGTGACCTTGGGTCAGTCGCAAGCTCTGGCACAGCTGTTCTTGAAAAAGAGCAGTTTGTGTCAGTGTTCTCTCAGCCCCACCCACCTCACAGGGTGTCTGTTGTGGGGAGGGGAAGGGAAAGGAATTTGTAAGCCGCTCTGAGACTCCGAGTGAAGGGTGGGGTATAAATCCAATCTCTTCTCTTCTTCTTCTACCTTTACCTTTTAGTTTCCTTTTACTGTATTAAAATAGTATGCTTGCCTTGATTCTGACTATGTTAACCTTTTTTCAATCTTTTTTTTTTTAAACACACATGCTGATTGCTTGAGAGGAGTCTTTTAAGTTTAGCTTGCTTTGCATTTAATTCCATTTCAAATCCTTATTTTGCGTGCTGAAGGTGTCTGTGCCTATAAGATCTAATAATTTATTATCACACTTAAACATCACCTTCTCCCATTAATAGAAAAGTTATTATTAGTCACAAGCTGGGTTGATCATTACAAATATAACCACTGACCTATTTACAAAGATTGCTCTGTCTTTCATCCTCTTTAGTAATTGACTATTGCATAAACTGTGAAGCGCTAAAGGGGATTATCACTAAGAAGACAGTATCTTGCTTTCATAACTTTTGTGTGGCGATGATCTCATTCTACTTCAGGTTTATATTGAAAATCTGTAGCTTTGTTCAAATCATAATTGTTAATCATTCTTAAGGAAATGTGTGCCAATAATTTTTGAGGAATTATTTCTCTTTGTCTTCCCCCTAGTCAGTTATAAGTTTTATTTTGGACAGCATTTTTGTGTGGTCCTCTGGATTATAGTGGCTGCTTGGTGGGTGTATGTATGGTAGGTAGTCTGTTCTGTCAAACACATTGGAGGAGTAGCCAAAATTGGTATAAAAGCAATACATGTTCTCAGTATTCCCTAGCCTAATAGGCACATGTATTTGAAATACAAAAGTACTTTTACAAAAATTTGACACACCCTGGTAGGCAGAGGAGCATTTCTCACTCGGATTTTATTGTACTACATTTTCTCCATATCACCTAGCTGATAAATTCTTTCCTATATCTGAGTGTGATTCTGTATGTGCTATGAGCCAGAAAGAATGCTAATTATTATCAAAATTGTTGATGTTGACATATGGTTTAGAGGAACTGAGGAACTATCCTTAATCTTGTATCAAATGGCAGATGGTATTCTCTTTCTGTCACAAATAATATTGTGGATAAAAATGATGGGTTTGAAAGTAGAAAGCTTTCATATCTCATTACTAATCCCTAATTCTCAATTACATTATTTAGTCTTTTTTTTGGTATATTTATTAATCTGCCTTTTTTTTCCTTCAGTGATTCCAGTTGCTTTGGAGAGTTGGGGAGGTACCAGTTTGTTGGTTGCTGGACAAATTGGGAACAGAGAAGTTTCTTGTTACCTTTTGTATGCTAAACTTGATAGTCTAGAAAATAAGTTCTTGGCATGTGTAATCATTTGAAATATGTTCCTTTATGGGATTATGCACGAAAAAGATCTTTAGGATAAATTGAAGCTAGACAAAATTGATGTAGTGTTTCCAAGCTAACTTGGGTGTCTTAATTTGGTTAACTTTTTTTGAAAGAAATTTAAGCTCTTCAGTTTAAAAGGTGGAATAATCTAAAACGAACACAGTCTGTTACAACTTCATCCAAAGCATTTCCAGAATGGGTGTAGTGAGAAATACGTACCTTACTGGTTTAGCTAAAAGCAGCTGAGTTCCATCTGGGCTAAGGGGTTTTTGTGTGTGTGTGGGTCTTTGTAGGTATTTAAAGCCTGGGCGGAAGCTAGGGTTGCTAACTCCAGTTTGGGAAACTGCTGAAGATTTGGGAGTAGAGCTTGGTCAAGGTGGGTTTGGGGACAGGAGGGATCTCTTCTGGTTATGATGTAGAGTCCACCCTTCAAAGTGGCCATTTCCTCCAGAGAAACAGGTAACTGTGCTTTGAAGATCAGTTATAATTTTGGGGGGTCTCCAGGCCCCACCTGGAAGTTGGCAACCATAGTGGGGACAGAGATGTGAGCCAGAGGGCTCTTAACCATTGGTTCTTAGTCTGGGACTCATGGCCTGTGGCATTGTCAGCAGACAGAACCTATGACCTCTTATTTCCTCCCCAGTTGTATTTCAGTAATATCATGAATTGCTTTTGGTTACTTTGGAGAAAAGGGTTTTTTAATAAATTCCATACATAAAAAAAATAGTAAGATCAAAATTTGACTACCAAATGAGAAGGGAGCACTCACTGGAGAAGACCCTGATGCTGGGAAAGATCGAAGGTCAAAGACGAAGGGGACAGCAAAGGATGAGATGGTTAGACGGTGTTATTGAGGCAACGAACATGAAATTAAGCGAACTCCAGAGCACGACGGAAGACGGGAGGGCCTAGCGAGATGTGGTCCATGGGGTTGTGAAGAGTTAGACTCGACTGTGCGACTGAACAATAACAACAAGATCAAACTTACTAACTGGAAGGTGCAGTAAACGTTTTCTGTAGGCTAGCACTTGTGCTCAGCAATGGATGACCAGATTGTCATCCCTGAATGATCCTGTGTGTTGGTTTAGGTTCCTTTATCATACTTTGTTGGCTCCCTCTGTCTGCTGTGTGTGTACCTCTGCAATGAAATCCTTTATCTGCTTTATGGAATTGGGGGGGGGGCACCATCACATGAAGGCTTCCATGAGACCTGTAAGGATGTATTTTTGTTTATGGATGCTGCAAATCTGCCTTAGCCTGTGTTAGATTGTTTAATCTGTGTGAGATTCCAATTTTATTAGGTTATTCATATTTTACCTTACATTTCATCTCCAAAAGAGGTCCAAAGAGCCATAATTCTAATATGCCTCTTTCTTGAACATAGGCAAAGTTAGGATATAAACTTCTTTTTCTGTAAATTCCATTTACTGGAAAATACCATTCTTTCTGGTCGCTAGGACAAATGTGTGTTCAGGAAAGCTGTGTGTGTAAACTAAGCTGCAGGAGTTAAGGAATTGAGCTAGCCTAATTTTGACTGACAACAGATGTGCCATTGAAGGTAGCTTGAAACATATCTTTTTCAAGTGTAAATATATTAAGAATGCAGGCTTTCCTCTAATCAGATTCCAAATTTGCTGTGTGCGAGTGTTTTAGTATTGTTATAATTATAATTTTTTGCAACTGGTTTTGATTTTTGTTTTTGTTTGGGGAGGGTTAGGTAGGTTTTATTTATGCTTGCTTTCTAAAGCTATTTTTATTAACTGTAACTGCTTTTCTAATGTGTTTTATTGGACATGTATAAGACATTTTGAAAACTGTGTTGACTGTATGGTGGGATAAACATATTTTAATCTGTTTCTAAAATATTTAGCACATTTTCTTATGCAATGAGTTAACTAATGAGCATGTGAGCAAATGCAGTTTAATTTACAGAAGTATGTGCTTCAGGGTAGGCTGTGTCTTGAAGTTACTTTGCCTTGTGGAATCTTCTCTCAGTGCTAGACTTTGGTCATACTTGTATCTTGCCTTTCAAGTTGTTCAGGGCAGTGTATATGAGGTTGTCTAGTTTTAGCTTCTAATATCTGAGACATATTATTTGGAAAGGTTGACTTCCACTTGTACAGTAGTTGCAATTTACTAGGTGTGGTAACCATATTAGGCAGCATTTGTTAATTAGAATATGGAAAGAATACAGATCTTGGTCAGTACAGCAGCATCTTAAGGGGGTGTGAAAACTGCTTGTACATTGTCTGGTCGCGGCTGGTTCATATTTCTTTAACATTAAAGACTACTGGGGCAAGGGAGCATGAGGATGTTTGCTGGCATGCTCAGCTTGTTTTATTATGACTCGCCAGATAACCTGTTCATAACTTCTTTAAAAATGCTGAACTCAGCAAGCTTTTCAGTATCAGAAGGTTTAGAACTCTGTAACAAAGGTTTTATGCTAGAGTCCAGGAAACGGACTTCCTGAACTTTGGCTTTCTACCTGATTGGTAATTAGGGTTATATAAGTTTTTTTCCTTTTAGTTAAATAGGTTTGTGCCACATTGTTTGAAACAGTTTCCACCTGGCATATGTGTTTTTCAGTAGGCAGTGTTTTGTCGTATAGTCAGAAGAATATTTTGACATAACTTTAAGTGAACGAATATGAAAAAGAAAAGTGAAGCAGCACTAGAAATGCGAAACATTCAAGTAAGTCTGCTGACTAAGCTTTCTTGTTTTATGTGTCATGTTAGGGCTTGAAGATGGGATTTTTTCTCCCCTGATTCTTTGCTGTCTTATGTCTTTGAACCTTAACTATCTCTTCTTTGAAAAACAGTATTGGGAAGGAGCAACTTGTGGGATGAATGTTTGCTGGAGGGATGTCCAGCACTTGCACTCCCTTCCCTCTGTAGGCTTCAAAATATGACTATATTGGAGAGGGAAATAAACAATGATTTGCGTAGTGCCTTAGTTGGAATAACAAGATATTTCATTCTACTGATATTGGTATAATTCTACCAAACAGTTGGCGGGGGGGGATCCTATATCTGTAGGATTTGAGGGAGCAATTGTAGAGAGAAGTTGTCCCATCTTCTTGCTGAGTCATATAGCTGCTTCCTTGGGGTGCTGAAGAAGCTGCTTAGCTGTTTTGTAATTTACTTCATAATCATTAGTGCTGGTATGTTGCTCCCACTTCCTCGCCACATACCTTACAGAACAGTAGCATAGCATGTCATAAGAAAATGGCACAGAGAGACTGATAATTTGCCTAAATATTATATACTTCAGAGCAGAAGCTCTCTCCCCTGCCCCCAGTTCTTCGGAATTTCACTATCATTTTTTCTTCAATTTACTCTACTGATTAGCAAGAGTCTTTTGACACCTTAAAAATAAACAGATGAATTGTGGCACAAGTTTTCATGGACTAGAACTCACTTCATCAGATTTATGACATATCCCTGTGCGTGTGTGTTATGGTGGGGGAGTTGTAAAGAAAAGCATTGTAAATAGCAGGTTTGTCACTCTTGTGTGTGAAGTAGTAAGCACTCCTAAAGTCTGCAGTTTGTGGTGGTCATTTTGGTTGGTCCTAATGAAAAAGTATGATTTGGCATTTCTTCTTGCTTCTGGATTTTGTGTTAGACTAATGTGGCCATCTATAACTTCTTTCTTTTGGTGATAGCTATCTATTGGGGTACCCTGAGAAATCAGTGCACTGGTTTTGTTGTTTAAATGCTTCCCACAGTAGAATCTACCCTGAGTTACCTTGCAGTTCTGTGTTGTTTAATACAGCTGACAAATTTTAATTAAAAAAACTGGGAAGATTGTTCAGCTTGCTATTTTCTCCATTCCCAGAGTTCCTGCCAGCAGCGGTGGTATGAAGAGTTAAAACATACTAGCAGATGTAGGATCTTAACCCTCTCTGAATTGGAAGTTTGGAAGAGAAAAAGAGGTTGGGATGCAGATTGGATGTAGTAAGCATCCAAGGCAAGAATAGCAGTAGCTTACTGGAGTAATGAAAGTTTTGGCTTGGCACAGATCAAAGCAAAATGCAGGTGTACCCTTTACTGCTTGAGTAAGTCACTTTTGACATAGAGAGGGGCTCAATAGATGAAATCAAACAAAGAAATAAAAACATACTTTGGTCTAATGTGGTACTATGTTTCTTTAAGAACCTCTGACTCTGAACCCTGGTTGCTATCTCCTCTGCAAAAGGGCACAGGAAAATTTTTTGTTGGAACAAGATGGTGGTAAGAATGTTCAAGTCTTTCACCTGCTCCCCCCCCCATCAACAGTGGCTCCAGACCCATATTTGTGACCTATGGTTGCCAACAACTGGGGGGGGGGGGAATTCTGTCCCTTTAATAAAGGCTTAATGTTTGGAATGGGCTGTTAAAGCTTTTCATGGCATGACAGTAAATAACATCCCATTAAGCCTCTGCTAAAGGGGCAGGATATTTTGTTCTCCAGACTACTGGCAGCCCTGTGGTGACTGTCCTGGCAGATCATTGCCTCTGTTCTAGGACTGTAGTCAAGGATTCACCAGGAATGTTGAATGAGAGTGTGGATCTGAAGTAGCTGCAAAAGTAGTTTTATGTTTAGGTAATGTTAAAATTTCATTTCCATTTATCAGCAGTACAAGGAAAGGTTTGAGGCGGTATGTAATTATAGATTTAGATTGTGATCACCCACTCTCCTATTTTTATTATTAATCATATTAAGTGTTTTAATTTACTTAAAGTCCATGAGCTTTTCAAATGCACAGCTGCAGAGTTCTGAATGCTAAACTGCACTTGGGAATTTTTACATAATAACAAAGCTTGTGAATATGCAGTGTAAAGGCCAAAAAAGCTTACAAATTTACTTTAATAGCGAGGAAAAAGTAAAGGTGATAGATCTTATTAAAGTTGCTGTATACTAGATTGAAAGAATTTGCTTGTGGGCAGGCTACAAATTAAACCTTGAATTTGGCCTTCACTGTGGCACCAGGGTGTGTAGTTATGCTCACTGTGTAAAGTTACGCCTGAGCTAAATGAAATTCATTCCCTTCCTTGCTATCCAACACAAATGAGTTAGATGGAGCCAACTGTAGGTAAGATGAAGGGCATATGAGGGAGCAGAAGGTAGATTAAATAGAGCAAAGTGAACGATAATTGTTACACTAGCCAGAGTGGATAAAAATGGATTTAAATGTTTTAATTATATCAAAGTTCAGAGTTGGTAAGTTTCAACTTGGTAAACATTTTTAAAATCTTCCTGGTTTAAAATGAAATCTTAGTTTAGTACATATGTATGTTAAGGTCTACAAGTTGCATCCAAAGCACCACAAGCAGAATGAAGCTAGCAGAACTCCTGTCTAACCCCCTTCTACAGCAGCCCACTGACATTCTGTGGG
The DNA here is from genome assembly GCF_001447785.1 of Gekko japonicus. Lineage (NCBI taxonomy): Eukaryota > Metazoa > Chordata > Lepidosauria > Squamata > Gekkonidae > Gekko > Gekko japonicus. Next base: position 431,075 of record NW_015164184.1, read on the forward strand.
TCAAGGAACATTCAACCACAATATGGGGTGGGGCAGAGTAGGGACCTGCGGTGGGAGGAGGAATTGATAAAATTGCCTGCCCCTCCTCCACCTATAGACAAGGCGTTCTATCTGCAGAACAGCATCTTTGGATCTAACGCTTTGTTTATAATTACTTTAACTTACCTTTTTCCAACTGCATTTAATAATTTTGTCTTTGAATAAAAATATCTACCTTTATGAAACTGAGCATTACAAACATAGTACAGTGGGTATCAACTGGTTGGTACTAAAGATTAGCCAGTCTTCATCAGGCACTAGGATCTAGTCACCGTCTCCAGGAGCCAACAATTCTATATATTATAGCTGTCTATTGAGAGTACCTGGGTTATTTTATAAATCTAAATCTTGGAATACCTGGGCTATTTAATACCTCCCCCCTAGGCAGTCTTTTCACCTTGTGGCACCTTGTGGCACTGTCTTTGAATAAAAATATCTACCTTTATGAAACTGAGCATTACAAACATAGTACAGTGGGTATCAACTGGTTGGTACTAAAGATTAGCCAGTCTTCATCAGGTACTAGGATCTAGTCACCGTCTCCAGGAGCCAACAATTCTATATATTATAGCCGTCTATTGAGAGTACCTGGGTTATTTTATAAATCTAAATCTTGGAATACCTGGGCTATTTAATACCTCCCCCCTAGGCAGTCTTTTCACCTTGTGGCACCTTGTGGCACACTAATCTGATCTGACTACAAGTCACCAGGTTCAGTCCAGTGAAAACTTTCTGCTGATGGAAGAAGGGTGGTTTTTGAAGGTTTCCCCTTTCCACTGCGAACTCCTCCACCTCATGTTGTTCCGGGGTGAGGCCATCTGACCTCCAAGAGTAGCATTTGAGAGTATGTTTTTTTACTCAGTACTTTGAAGTCCCTTTAATTTCAGTTGCACAATTAGCCATGTTTTTGAAAACTTTGGCTGTTGCATGTTCTGTGCTCAGGTATCTTTTTCAGTAAATATGTGAGTAAGTAGGTTTCAGTCATTGATTTTAAATGTTGGGGATCCACAAAGGAGTCACTGGGAATAGAAAATGACATTTTCTTCTCTGCCAGTCCCTGGTCCCACTGTGTCTGAGGTTACCGGTCTGGTGATTTTGGTTGACTTTGGGCTTGAAAGCTCATGCAACCTACTTTTTGCCCTGAGCCATCGGTGAAGATCTCTGCTGACCAGGTGACTTAAAAAAAATTTCTATGTTTGGTTTGGTTTTAAATTCATGTAGTATTTGAAATTTGTTTAAGTGCAAGCAATATGTTTTTTAAAAGAGCTGGTTATATAGCCAAGCAATTTTTGATTGCCAGTCTGCTTAGGGTTCTGCTGTAAGTGCCACCTTTATCAAGGTGGGAGCATAACTGTAATTAATGTATAAGCCCTGGAAAATTTAATGCAATACTTAAAGGGTACTAAAAAGATTATTTATCTCTTAATATTTAATCTCTTCTACTTGCTTCTTTTAAATGCCATATTTCATATTATCCTTAGAATTGGAGAAATTGCTTTTAATCTTTTCATAACAAAATCAGGTTAGATTGATTTGACATCTTGAGCCACATATTTTTCCCATTTTAAAATTGTTGAGTGGTTTCTGTAAATTGTTGCATGTTCATTTTCTTCAAAGAGAAGGTTTCACATTAAAGGTTAGTTTGATTCCACCGGAGGAAGGTTTGTAGAACTCCATTAGGAGACTGGAACCTCAGGATCCAACCCACCATGTTCTTACAAACTCAGTAGCTATAAATGAAAAATAAAAATTAAGAGTTGGGCTCCATTATTGGGTACCACAGCTGTCAGCTTAAATGCTGACAGCTCTAGAAAACATCTAAATCTTGGAATACCTGGGCTATTTAATACCTCCCCCCTAGGCAGTCTTTTCACCTTGTGGCACACTAATCTGATCTGACTACAAGTCACCAGGTTCAGTCCAGTGAAAACTTTCTGCTGATGGAAGAAGGGTGGTTTTTGAAGGTTTCCCCATTATGAATGGAAAGGTATGCTTTGCTACCTTATTTGTGCATGGTGTGCATGTAAAAGGAAACTACTGTTGTCTCGCTTTGGCCCTGATGGGAATTTTAGTGTTCATTCTCTCTCTCTTTCTATGTTAAGGTTTAGTGATGGTGGCTGTTTGCAGGGTGGATTTGATTTAAATCATGGTTTTCTACATAAAGACTCATTCTTGCTGGGCTTAATATTTACAACCCAGATGAAGGTTTCATTTTAGTATAATAACTTTTCAGGTTAGTTTTAGTTAGAAAATTAATGATTGGTTATTTACCACTTGAAATAGATAATTATGAAATCATTGCAAGGTGAACTGTCTCCGGTTTAATAGGTTACTCATTCATATTTGAACAACTTTTCTTCTGTACTTTACTGGAAGGAGAAAAATGATAATCAACAATAACCATTTAAATTGTTTTCAATTCAATTCAATTTATTACAGGTCTATATGACTGAAGTCTTGACCAAGAGGATACCAAAGGGGGATAAAATAGGTACATAAAATAGACATAAATGTGTCAAGGTACATAATCACAGTCACATAAAACCCAGGCTGAGCCCAGAGATTAAAAATTACCTAACTACACTTGGGGCGGAGCCAACTAACTAAAATCATCCGAAGTGCTGGAATTTTCAATGCTTCTTGAGAGCAGCCACCTTAGCCAGGAACCGCGCCACGTTAGCTGTTATCAGTCCATCAGCATTTTGAGTCAGATAACAGTACTGAAAGCACCCAAGGTTGCGCAGGAAGATTCATCTTCGTAAGAATAGGAGAGATATAAGTGCCTCTAACTTGAGTCCAGTGGGGACAGCGAAACATCAGATGATCTAAGGTTTCAATTTCGACAGAATTGCACAGACAATTGTTTTATTTAACAAAACAATAACATTATACAGCATATGTATTCTTGTCATTTGCTTAAACATCCATGAGGATACACTCACAAACATCTCAAGATTTCTGGAATATTCTGCTCAAAAAGTTTCACTTTTATTTGTACTGCTTGCCCCTCCCTCCTCGGTTTAGCTCTTAATATCTCCTCATTATTCATCTGGAATTTAGCACTTAAGAGATAAGGGGTTGATTCTGTGTGCATAGATTTGCAGAGAACTAATAGGACTGACGTCTCTTAACTTTGTATTTTTATTTTATAACATTTTTGCTGAGAAGAGGAGGCAAGTGATCTCTGCAGACACAAATGCACTGTTTTGAGAACTTTAAAACCAAGCATCTGTGATAATATCTTCTAGATAGAAAACTTAGCCCAATAATCTTACGTAAACCTATGGAAGAGATTGACATTATGAATGGATTAATAGGATTCATTTACCAAAAAATTTAAACATTGCATGAATATACAGCCTCATGCTACATAATTAAAAACTAATCCTTATTTCAAAATGAACCACCTTTGGGTTATACTGTATCTTAAATAGAACACTATCTTTAGATAGGTAAAGGTAAAAGTTCCCTTGCTCGAAAGCCAGTCGCGTCCGACTCTAGGGTTGCGGTGCTCATCTCCGTTTCAAAGCCGAAGAGCCAGCGCTGTCCGAAGACGTTTCCGTGGTCAAGTGGCCAGCATGACTAAACACCAAGGCGCACAGAAAGCTGTTACCTTCCCACCAAAGTGGTACCTATTTATCTACTTGCAATTTCTTGCTTTCGAACTGCTAGGTTGGCGGGAGCTGGAACTAGAGATGGGAGCTCACTCCGTCGTGCGGCAACTCGGGTCTCGAACTGCTGAACTACTGACCTTCTACAGCCTGCAGTTCAGCGTCTTAACCAATTGAGCCACCGCAGCTCCTATCTTTAGATAGACTTTCCCTCAAAAAGCATTTTATTTTTTTAAAAATCCAGTTTTAATAAAATCAAATTTCAGTTTTAAAAATCTGATTATTTTTTTTAAAATAAGGGGTTTTATCCACTCTGGCTGTTTGTTTATATTTATTTGGAATATTTATAGGCCCAATGACTTGAATTTTCCAGTTTTAAAATACTGCAAAGTTGGTAGGTAAAAAAAAGAGACTGAGGCATCTTTTATTGGATAATGAATAGCATTTACACACAGCTAGGACCCATCAGTCTTCCCTAAGTGTTAAAAAACAAAAGCAGAGTTTTATGCTTGGTTGCAGGCTTTTCAGCCACCTGCTGTTTATGTTAATTCTACAAATTCCAGAGAGGTAGCTGTGTTGGGCTGTTGCAGTCGCACAGTGTGTTGGGACACCTTAAAAACTAGCAAATTGGTTGTGGCATCAGCTTTCGCAAGCCAGGGCCCATTTTGTTATGTAGGTTATCAAGATAGTATGTAATGCTAGTTTGTATGTGACAAAGTAGACTTCTGGCTTACACACGTTCTTCAATAAGTGTGTGTTAATCTGTGAGGTGCTAGAGGTTTGTACACAGAATCTTGTGAGATGTATTGAGTGAGACCACTAGTCCATCTATACCAGTGTGATGTACTCTGGCAGAAAATAACATGTTACATTTTAAAATGTTCTTTTAATACCCCCCCCCCATGTGCATGAGGTACATCAGCATTTGAGGTTGATGCATAATTCAGGGTAAACAGTTTATCAGCGTTTCCTAGGAAAGTCCAAAGTGTAAAAAGCAGTTGTCAGTGTAAACCAGGATGTGGTCACAGACAAAATTTTAGGCAGGAACTTGCATTTCAGCTTTCAGTAAACCACTGGAATTGCTGTTAATTGCAAATTACTAAATCTTGAGAAAATTCCCTTCTATCTTTAGTATTTTCCACATTTTTATTCTTTGCTGATGCTCAGGTCTGCAAATGTCTTTGTTGGCTGGCTGAAAAAGGCCCTGAGTCTCCCCTAATCCTGTAATAAATGATCTAGTGCTTGTATTGTAGTAAGATCAGAAAAACAAGAATAAAAACATAGACTGCATAGTTGGGATACTTCAGCCTGCTACTCCAATGAGCTGTAGATTGCTGAAGTTTTCGGTTTCAACAGGTGAAGCTTGCTTTTTGATAGCATGCAGAGATGTAACATTTTCGGTGAAGCCATGTATATTTTGTAGGCATTTTAATAAGTGGAGATTTCGTGCCGCTTCATTATCCTGTTACCAGTTTTAAATGAGAATGTTCTCCAACGATTTGCTGTCCTAGCTGATCCTCTGAATGCTGAGCATCCTATTATCACTGAGCCACGTGTGTGGCGAGTGTGTGTGGAACAGGAAGGGAGAGACAGAGAATGTTGCAGCAACCAATTACTGTATGTTGCTTTGTCAGCTTCCCACTATTCTTGCTATCTCAGCTATGGGGGCACTGTTCATGATTCATTCTCCTTACTAGATCTGTTTGTCTTAATTTCTTTTCAAATGCTGACAACAGGCCTACCTTTTCAAGGGGAAGAAAGTAGGGGGGTGGGCATGGAGGAGAGGCAGGAGCATTTCGTCCTTTTCCGCACTTGCTGTTTTGTCACTTGCAAAAGTCATCTCAAACTTTGTTACTCCAGGTGGGGAAAAGAACAATGGTCTTCAAAGATGAATGCTAAAGAAAACGTAATGTATGGTTTGACACAGTGGGAAAAAATAGAACACTCTTCTTTCTGGAGTTTGAAAAATGTAGACTGATGCTTTAGTTGGCATGGCACAATACAGATGAGATTCTACACCATGTAGATTAACCTGTGTTTAAAAGCAAAACTATATATTGGTCTTCAGGCTTTCCAAATACTGTTTGCAAAATTGTTAGGATGGGAGAATTTTGCACATGAAGTCAATCTCATCAAATAACAAATCAAGAGTATGTTGTATGGAGTAACTTAAAACAAACTGGCTAATGTTCTAGATTCTGAAGCATGCCTTCAAATTAAGTGCACAGTGATACTGAGCATTAACATCTACTGAAAGGTATCATACTGGAAGGAGGAGAGTGTTCTCAGTTCTTTTACTAATTCCTTTTGTGTGAGTTCATAGACATACAGGCATTCTTGATTGTTGGAAATATCACACTCTATTCCTATTCATCTTCCCTAAGCCCTTAGATGGAGCTGCAGTGGCTCAAGTGGTTAAGACGCTGAACTGCAGGCTGTGGAAGGTTGGTAGTTCAGCAGTTCGAGACCTGAGTGTGCCGCATGACGGAGTGAGCTCCCGTCTCTAGTTCCAGCTCCTGCCAACCTAGCAGTTCGAAAGCAAGAAATTGCAAGTAGATAAATAGGTACAACTTCAGTGGGAAGGTAACAGCGTTCCGTGCGCCTTGGTGTTTAGTGATGCCAGCCACATGACCACGGAAATGTCTTCGGACAGCGCTGGCTCTTCGGCTTTGAAACGGAGATAAGCACCGCAACCCTAGAGTCGGATTCGACTGGCTACCTTTTTTAAGCCCTTAGACAGGGCAGCGTGGGATTTTGTTTGTTTGTTTGAAACTACCTCACATGATACTAAGTTATGAAAAAGTATCTACAGTAATTTCGTGAAGTTGTTGGCACAGGGCATGCAGCTTATTTGCCCATAGCATCCTTTCTGTATCATTGATTTTGACCTATTGGTCATGGGTGGGGCTACATTCCATTCACTGTAGTCTAGATACATCCATTGTTTTGATTTCTCTAGAAAGGTAGAACAGAAAACAATCTATTCTGTTTTGTCTTGTATCCAAGCAGAATTCAGGGTTGTGCACATTTGACTAGATTTCACAGCCTAAGTAAAGTATATTTATGTATATTTACCAAATGTATATATTTGCATCTTGAATATGTTTTGCTTCTGCTGGCTTTTACATGGTGCTCTGAAGACTCACCTTGTCTAACCACTGGGAATTCTAACAGTGCTGTCCTATGAGCACTTCCTTAGGGGTAAGCCCCATTGAACAGACCTAAGTAGGATTCTGAGTAGACCAGGATCAGATTGCTTTCCAAAGCTCTCATGTAATTTTTGAGATGTCACTAAGCTCAGATTCTTTTTTAAAAAGCTGTATATGGGGTGCCCCATTCTTGCAGGGTACACTAATACATGAACTTGCATAGTGCAGTTGCAGAAAAGTGAATGTAAAAAGCTTTGAAAATCTTTTATTATTGGAGAATAGTTATTCTCAAATGAGGATTAACTGAGTGTGACTTCTGCATTCTGGGTATGGTTGGTATTTCCATTAGTAAATGTGGGTACTGCTAATAGAGTGCTTCTGTATTTGTATTAGAAAAAGCTGCTTGCAGCAAGGATAATCTAATAAACACTAATAAGTAATGGTAGTAGGGTGTATACTAGGATATCTGTGGAATGCATAGAATTGACAACAACTGACTGTAGAAGACCTTGGAAAACATTAGCAAACCTCTTAGCACATCAGACCAAAAAGTGATCTAGAGCTATTTTAAAAGTAGTGTGACCCTGTAAAATAGTCGGTGTACAGAAATATGCTGTGGTTTTAGGGAGGGTTTTTTGTCTTCCCGAGGTGGACTGAATGGCTGAATGATGGCTAGGTGAAGATATCAGACTGTTAAATAGAAGATGATGGAGGTAACTGTTGTTCAGAACTTGAATGTCCATTCAAAATATTACGCTAACTGAGCTTATAGGGATTTGCTAAGGCTGAGAGGAGGGAGAATATATATTGTTTCCCAAGTGTACCCCCTATGTGTGGATGCCTGAATCCATAGATCGGGGCCACACTTGCAGTAAACAGATTTTCCTGCAAACTTGGAATCACCCAAGTTTGCAGAAAAATCTGAAATTTTCAAAAAAATAAATGGTGAAGCATCCCAGGGGCTGTGGCAGGTCTGGCGAAGGCAATGAAGCAGGCTGGGGGCCACAGCATATCTGGCGGGGGGCAGCAAAGCAGGCCAGATGACTCTGCCAATGAGAAAGTGGGGGTGAGATGGGATCCCCCCCATGAGTCTCACAGGCTCCCATTTGTAGTTAATCTATACATGTGCACCCACAGCAACCCTTCTTTCAGTGAATCAGACCCCTGGAGGAATTTATGGGGCACATGATTATCTCACTGGTGGCAGGCTACCTAAGGGGGTGAGAAAGGACGAGTTCCAGGGTTCCTTACAAGCAGATTCAATCACCTCCTTATGCTTGCTGACGCTCCGTGTCACAGCCTGGAAGCCCGGGAGGGGGAGTGCCAAAGAGCTGGTGATCAGGACAGTTACAGCAAATATACATGTGTCACGTGAATATTTCAAATAGGTTATGCATAACATGACACTGGAAGTTCTGTGAATGATGTGCCCAGCATTTGATTCTTTAAAATCATGTACCTTTTTTTGGGAGGAAGATTCTTGTCAGGATCATGGTTTGAGAGGACTGGGGTTTTTGTGTGTGCGTGTTTTAATAGCTTTAGGGAGTTGTAAAATGGCATGCTGTGAAGGTTCAACCATACCCCCTTGCACATATTGGAATCACCCCTGCCCCCCTTGCATGAGTTCTCATGGGGAAAAATGCTGGGAGTCATGTTTATTCTGCATAGCTGGTAGGCATTTTGTATTTTTTGTTTAATCTGGGCTGTGCTGAACTAGTAGCCTTTTAGATCAGGTGTAAAAATAGCCACCTATCTGGTAGCCTGGTAAACAGAAATATCTGATTGACCAAACAGATCTTTAGAAATTGGTCTGCTGCCCCTTTTAAGTCTGTAAATAAGCATGTGTAGGCTAGGAAGAATTGTGGACTTGTGACAATTCTAGACTTCTCCATTTTCCGTTTGTGATTTCCTGCCTGCTAATAGATAGCTGCTGATTTTTTTCTTGGAAATATGCTTGTGGGCTAATACCATGTTCCTTGCAAACCATGGCAAACCCAATTGAGTCATGAGTTCATTTTAACATTAACACGTGTTATGAACAGCAGGGACTCTCAAAAGCTTATATACCCTGAAACTCTTGTTCGTCTGTAAGGTGGTACTGGACTTGAATATCACCGTGAGAGTTTCTCTTGGAATTCTTGGTTAGCAAAAATGTAAGTGATGCTAGCATGGACCATGTGTTTAATTTTTTTACATCAATACAAGCAGAGGTCCTTCAAGGATTTGCCAGGGGGCATCTCATTCCCTGCCCCCACTTGGCACATGTATATTAGCTGTAGCTGTCCTGATCCCCCAAACCTTACTTCATGCATTATTTCCTCTTTCTGGGCACTGCATAGCCTCTTGTCTTCCTCTGCTTCCTTTTTTCCCTTCAACCCAACAACTTACCTTTATCTACTTTCCCTTCTTCTCACCTACCTACCTATCTTTTCTTATCCCCTCATCAACTTCTTATTTCTTGCCCTCCATCTTTCACCTCTTTAAGGCCCCTTCTCTCCTCTGCATTTATCAGGAACAAAGGCTTGGAAGGCCAGCAGTGTTGTTACAGTTCCCTAGCACCCTCAAAAATTGCCACTGAGACCTCAGATGTAGTCTCAGAAGATCTCAATAGGCATTCATTGCTTCAAGCTACAAATGTTGTTTCTATTATTTGGGTTTTTTTTAAACCCTACCCCTGTGTTTTTTTCACTCTTCAGATTTCATATTTTTCTGCAAACCTGGGACTTGCTTCAGGTTTGTAGACTGCCACCTCTGCCTTCTGTCCCTGGCCTCACTGTGTGGATTTTTTTGATCTACACTCTAGGGTCTGGTTCAGAACCAGGTATAATTAAATAAAAAGTGCTGTTAACATACATAATGGAAAGTTTGCAAAGGAACTTAATTGACATTCTATGACTGTTTAAGAGCTCCACAATGACATCTAGTGGGTGGGAAGGGAATTTGGACAATATTCTGTGTCTGTATCAATCAGTTTAGTAAGTCTAGTGCAAAATATTCATCTGAAGGCTACCATTAATAAAATCTAACAATATAATGTTAAAAAGTTATGCCCAGTTACTGATATGGCAGCTTCTGATACTATAGAGCTGCTAAATTTTAATTACTAATAATTAATTTTATTGATGATAATGTGGAAGGGACTCCATTGGAAGCCTTAAAAAGAGTGGGATATAAATACGTGAAATAAACAAGATGAGAAATGATCATCCTGGATAATACATACATATAATGTATTTTGAAAGTTCTCTGAGTATGAAGCATCCAAACTATCTAGCTGACCACTTGGAGATGGGACCTAACTCTTACTCAGTAAAGCGATCTGGTCTTCCTAGCCACATGGCAGCCATCCAAGCTTTCCTGTGATCTTTTTCAAAGCTTTGCAGCAAAGCAGACTTTAAAAAGATAGCAGAAAGGCTTTTATCTATTTAATGCGGCTTTTGCCATATGTTAGCCGCCCTGAGCCGTAGGGAGGGCGGGATATAAATCTAAAAATAAAATAAATAAAATTTAAAAAGTGTATGAGAGCACCAAGATGCTGTGTGGAAGCACAAAAAAACCTGTTTCCCAGCAGTGATGAACTTGGGGCAAATAACCTGTGTGAGAACAGGCATTTGTAATTTGGTATGGAAGAACCTGAAAGTTGAGGCAAACTAGTTAAGGTACTTTGTTTTAAATGGAGGTGGTAGTTATGGATAAAAGTTATTCCCAGTCAGTCCGGTGCTCAGATGTGTTAATGCTGTTCTTCCTCTTCAGTCTAATAATGACTTCAGTGACTTAGAATGGTGTAACTCTGTTTAGAATTGCATGATAAATGAACCTGAAAGACAATGCAGCTGGTTTCTCTGAGCCTTTGAGGAGTACTAAATTTCCTCAGATCTAGGATGCTTGTCCTGTTTAAGCGCTTAACCTTTGTGACTCCTGAAAATTTGAGTTTGCAACCTTGAGACAAGGAATGATAAATGGTTCCTTGAATCTAATAGCTTAGTATTCAGTCTTTCTTCCTCTGAGGTGGAGGCCATCTTGTGGGTGATTCCCATCCATCACTCAGGGAGGCAGGATTAATTTCAAACTTCCTGTTTCCTGTGGTGGGAGTCAACCTAGGCTCAGTTCTTTTCTTTCCTCAGTAGGGAGAGCAACTAGGTCTAGGCTTTGCCTTATCCTTTGACTACTTTCACTGGCTTACTCTCTTCTTTCTTATCTCTATCTTTAACAAACCTTAACTCTAACCTCCTGCTTAAAAAAAAAGCCTCTATTTGCTATTCTCTCCCCCCCCCCACTTCTGCTGAAGACTGGAAGGAAAAATATTTTCCTGTGCCCTCTTTACTCGGCACGAAACCTAATCTTCCAGGCCGATGGCAGATTGGGAGGACAACGACGATTTTCTCTCCACTCCGGAGAGGGACGCCCTGGGAGCTAACGCTGCGGAGATCGAACGCTCGGCCCGAAAAAGGACCGCAGCCGCGGCGGAGAAACGGGGAGAGGGCGAAGCGCACCAAAACAGGTGTGCAGAAAGAGCCCGCAAAAACTTCGGCGGCCATTTTGAAACCTTCCGGCCGACGTTCGGAGAAAGACGGGCCGGGCCTTCAGAGCCAATTCCCGCAACCACGAGGCCCTGAAAGTGATAGGCAGCACAGAAGCCGAATCGCAGGACAGAACCAGTCCTATGAGGCTTCTAATGAGAATGACTGCATAGAGCATTCAGAGGGTAACGTAGCCGAACACGGTTCCCCCCTATTTCCCCAGCCTTGATGGCATACATTAGACAAGCAATGAGGGAAGAAATCGCCCTTTCCAGGGACACCAGGGGCATGGACTCCCACTTTAACCCCTCTCCTCCGTCACCTCCTTCATCCCCAAGCAAATTCAAGGGAACTCAGCCATGGCCCACCAAAGCGGCTCAGAAGAGGCTCTCCTGGGAGGGTTCTTCACATGATATGCTGGATGAGGAATCTATATCCCATATTCCTAGTGATCAAGAGGAGTGGGAATTCTCTTCTAATGAAGAGGATGAAAACAAATCAGTTCCCAAGGATCAATCCTTTAGATTTTTTAAAGGGGAAGATATTTCATATTTACTTTCAAAGACCTTAGAGAGGATCCTTGTAGAGTCTTGAGATAAGAAAAAGTCTATGCCCAAGATGGTTAGCTTAGGGGACAAGGGAACCTCCTCTTCGGCTTCTTCTTTTTGCACACAACACATGTTACCTAGATTCAGGCAAGACAGAAGACAGTCATGGAACAACAAGCAGTCCTTTCGTAGGGGAGGTTTCAACGCCCGGTTCTCCAGACCCAACTTCAACCGACAGGGAAAAGGAGACAGAGAGACCAAGAATCCTTGGGCATGACTATCAAGACCCGCCGGTGGGAGGCTGTCTTACACTCTTCCACCAAGCATGGATAGCCTCACATGCAGACGTGTGGACAACAGATATAGTCAAAGAGGATTACAAGATAGAGTTTCGACTTCTTCCCCCCCACCGATTTCTTGCGTCTCCAACACACACAAATGTTCAAAAAATTCAAGCAATAGAATCAGTTCTGGCAAAGGAACTGGGGACAGGAGTCTACTCAATCTTCTTTACTGTCCCAAAGAAGACAGGCGACTGGAGAGCAATATTGGATCTGAAGTATGTCAACAAATTCGTGCAACCCAGACACTCCCGAATGGAAACCCTCCGATCAATAGCAGAATCTCTACAACCAGAGGAATTCCTCACATCAATAGACTTGACCGATGCATACATGCACGTCCCGATATTCCCCTCTCACAGGAAGTTCCTACGCTTCAACGTAGCAGAAGAACACTTTCAATTCAGAGTGCTCCCATTTGGGCTATCCTCGGCTCCCCGTGTATTCACCAAAATCATGGTGCACCCAGTGGTGGTCCTTCGGGAAAAAGGGGTACACATTCATCCCTATCTAGACGACCTGCTGATTAAATCCAGATCAAGAGAACAAGCGACATATGACACGCAAAAAACAATAGAATGTCTAAGGGAGTTCGGTTTTCTGATCAATATAAAGAAAAGCTCTCTGAAACCCACTCAACGGCTGGAGCACCTAGGTGTGATCATAGACACCAGGTCCACAAAATTATTTCTCACAAAAGACAAGGCAAAAAAGATTTGCTCACTGGCAATTCAAATAATCTCAGCGAGAATGTCTTCCATTTCCATTCTAACCAAATTGATGGGACTCATGTTGGCAACCTTCGACACGCTTCAGTGGGGAAGACTTCATTCCATACAACTCCAACTGTTCCCGAGACCCTTTCAAAAACACGTTACTCTTTGAATGGACTTTCTGGTGAAGGTTCCTCTACAGGTGAAGATGAGTCTCTGTTGGTGGACACACATCAACAACCTTACTCAAGGCAAGACGTTCTGGATCCCAGACAGGACACAGATACTTACTGACACCAGTTTGTCAGGGTGGGGAGCCACCCTGCAGAACATTACTGCACAGGGAAAAGGGTCACCAGAGGAACACAAACTGCCGATCAACCTATTAGAACTACGAGCTATCAGATTGGCACTTCAACACTTTGCCCACCTCGTTCAGGGGAAACACATCCTCATCAGGACAGACAACATCTTAGTAAAGTTTTACTTGAACAAACAGGGAGGTTCCAAATTGTTAGCTCTACACAGGGAAGCAAAGAAACTTCTGGAATGGGCAGAATCCAGTTTATATTCAATAAAGGCGGAACATGTGAAAGGAGAAGCCAACATCCAGGCGGACTGGCTGAGTCGCCAATCACTGCAGGAGAGCGAATGGTCTCTGAATCGGAAGATCTTTCAGTTCATAACAGAGACCTTAGGAACTCCAATGGTGGACCTCTTTGCACCACCAACCAATGTGCAACTAGTGAGGTTCTTTACTCGTTACTGTCATTCACAGGTGGAGAGCATAGACGACCTAACGTCTCCATGGCCTTGAGGACTTCTGTATGCCTTCCCACCACTACCAGTCCTTCCACAGCTTCTCAGAAGGATCCAAATGCTGAAAGCACAGGTTATAGTATTTATTTATTTATTTATTAATTACATTCAATTTCTATATTGCTCAATCCTGGAGGCTTTGAGCAGTTTTACAAGCATTTTACATTTCCTAACTAGGGCCACATACAATGTATATATATAGGGAGGTGAGTGCCTACCAGGCACCCCGCCGGCGTGTGTGTTCTTTTTCCTTATGGTGGAAGCTTGTCACGGCGGGCTCCGCAGCGGCTCCTTCTGGGGAAGCTCCCACAGTCTGCGACTGTGCGACGACTTCCTACGCTGGCCTCTGTCCAATTGGCTCTGGCCAAGCAGCGTCGCCGCATTGTCGCGTCTCAGGGCCAATCCCCGCCTGGAACGATTGCTGCTTGGTGTTAAATTGCCGCCATGTTCTTTCATCGGATCGCTCCGCCGGCGGTGGCACCACTGCTCCACTCCTCCTCGCCGCCACAACAGCGGAAGGCGGGTGCCCCCTGCACCTAAGGCAGGTACCCATTTATCTACTTGCTAGGTAGGCGGGAGCTAGGACAGGGGCTGGGAGCTCACGCCGGCCGCGGTGGGACTCGAACAGCCTTAAGGCTGTTCATAGATGGATTACCTGCAGGCTCCTTTACTGCCTGCACCACCGCTCCCTAGTAGTAGTAGTAGTAGCGCCGTACTGGCCACGGCGGCCATGGTTTTCATCCCTGCAACAGATTTCGGCAACTCAGCCTCTGCATCTTCCAATGCCTCCAGACATGCTGGTACAGGGCCCACTTTGGCATCCCAGACCAGAGTGGTTCTGTTTGACCGTGTGGAAATTGAACGGAAGAAGTTGCAAAAATTAGGTTATGGTCCTCAAGTCATAGAGACGATCCTGGCATCCAGAAGACTGTTAACTTCCAGGATATATAATTGCACATGGAAAGCCTTCGTCCGCTGGTCCAGAAGAAAAAAGGTGGATCCTCCGCACCCTAAGATTGCGTCAGTACTGGCATTCCTACAAGACGGCATGGCTAATGGTCCAAGAGCGGCGACACTAAAGAGACAGGTAGCAGCTCTAGCCTCAATTCTACCGCTTTACAAGAGATCTTCAATTTCCCACCATCCTCACGTATCACGTTTCCTGAAAGGAGCATCTGCTAAACTCCCTTCAACGAAGCACAGGTTTCCTACTTGGAAACTCAACACAGTTCTCACAGCACTCACAAAGCCCCCATTCGAACTAATTGGAAAAATTTCCTTACAGTTTCTAAGGATGAAGGCCTTCTTCTTAGTAGCCATAACCTCGGCCAGGAGGATATCGGAGCTGAGCGCATTATCCATCCGGTCAGCCCTTTGTGTTTTCCACAAGGAGAAGGTTGTATTGAGGACAGACCCTACCTTTCGTCCAAAAATCAATACTCAGTTTCATAGAGTGCAAGAACTATGCTTACCATCATTTGTTCCAAACCCCACACATCCTAAGGAGAAGCTCTGGCATACTCTGGACGTAAGGAGGGTGCTTAAGTGCTATATTCATAGAACAAGCTCCTTCAGAAAAACAGAAGCCCTGTTTGTGTACATTTCTCCCACACACACGGGAAAGAAGATGTCAAGTGCAGCCATCAGTAAAGTACTTAGATCTTGCATAGCGGAAGCTTATAAGAGCCTAAAACTGAGTCCGCCGGAGGGAATTACGACACATTCCTTACGCAGTGCAACCCCGAATGCTGCTTTTATCAATAGAGCTTCAGTAGAGGAGGTTTGCAAAGCTGCCATGTGGTCATCTGTGTCCACATTCATTAAGCACTATAAGATCAATTTATATGCATCTGCGGATGCAGCATTTGGCAGGAGAGTACTTCAGTCTATCATTTCCTGCGATGACGACCCCCCTCCCAACATTTAGGGACACTGCTCTGGGAGGTCCCACAAGATGGCCTCCACCTCAGAGGGAGAACGACCATTGGATACTCACCGTGAAGGGTCCTTCTCCTCTGAGGCTTGGAGGACATCTTGGCCCTCCCGGGGTCGTCCTCTTTACTTCTGTTATCTTTATCTGTACTATTCCTTATGCCATATCTGGCAAGCAGAAAGAGAGAGTATAAGCCTTACTTCTTCTATTGTTTCCTGTTCCACGTGTCTGTGGCGGTTTCTTTATATGTGTTAACAAGTTGTCAGGGGGTTTTTATGTTACTGTTTAGAAAATGTAGCTATTAAAATACTGCTTCGGGAGCACCAGAACTGAGCCTAGGGTAACTCCCACCACAGGAAACAGGAAGTTTGAAATTAATCCTGCCTCCCTGAGTGATGGATGGGAATCACCCACAAGATGTCCTCCAAGCCTCAGAGGAGAAGGACCCTTCAAGGTGAGTATCCAATGGTCGATCTCTGTGTTCAACTTCTAGCAGTTTTTCTGGGTCAATAGTCTCTACTACAATAAATCTTACAGCAAAATTTGCATTATTTGAGTAGCACAGCAAAGATAATTTATTCTGCAGTAAGACAGGGAAGCTAGCTTTGTTCAAGGCTAAGCTCTTTATCTCTATTTCACTTACTTATCTATAATTTCAACCCACAGCAGACCTACTTGAGCAATACTTGTTGGAGCTAATGAATAAGCAGACTGCAAATTAGCTGTTTTGTTACTAAGCTTTCTGCTTTTTTGCCTGTTGAGTGATAAAAACCCATGTTTTCTAAAAGGCACAGCTGTGAGTTTAAAACATCTTTTTCATATAGCACTGATGTTTTAGAAAAGTCACTCTGCACATGTGATCTCCCTCCTTCATGCTTTGTATCAGGAGAGGCATATTCTACTGCTTCCCCATCCCTACCTGAAATGAGTTTTTCATAATAGGACTGAGTGAGTCCTGACGACTTGTATCTTTATTGGCTAGCTTATTTTATAAAGGTCAAATTATTTTGAGATGATTTTTTAAAAATGTAACTTCTATATTGCTGAATTTTTAAAAGCATTTTATTACAAGGTGTGTGTGGGGAGATTGTGAAGAATAACTTGGGGGGAACTATTTGGAAAATTCTATCCCTCCAATCTAGGATTCTATAAACTCTTATGGGTTTGAACAGGCTGATTTCTTACCCCCCCCCTCTCCTTTAACTTGCACCTAGTTGCTCTCAACTATTGTCCTTTCTGGTGCCTATTTAGTCACGTTC
This sequence comes from Gekko japonicus, assembly GCF_001447785.1. Classification (NCBI taxonomy): domain Eukaryota; kingdom Metazoa; phylum Chordata; class Lepidosauria; order Squamata; family Gekkonidae; genus Gekko; species Gekko japonicus. The sequence continues at coordinate 448,007 of NW_015164184.1, forward strand.
AGGTCATTTAAAGGATTCCTCCCCATCCACCTCCAGTTGATTTACAGATCCATACTTTTCTGCATACCTGGAGATTCCCATGAGGTAGTAGATACCTGGTCTGTGGGTAGTGTGGTTTTGTGTTTCATCATTCACACATTGGCCAGGCAGTATACTATACAGCCAGCCAGTGTAGTCCAGTGGTGTCAGAGCTCAGCTGGGTCAGTCCTCATTTGGAGTACTGTGTACAGTTCTGGTCATCACATCTCAAAAAGGATATAGCACTGGGGAAAGTGCAGAAAAGAGCAACTAGAATGATAAAAGGGTTGGAACAATTTCCCCATGAAGAAAGGTTAAAGCGAAGGCATGATTGAGGTTTATAAGAATATGCATGGGATAGAGCAGGTCGAGAAAGAAGTACTTTTCTTCCTTTCTCACAATACAAGAACTCGTGGGCACTCCATGAAATTGTTGAGCAGTCGGGTTAGAACAGATAAAAGGAAGCACTTCTTCACCCAAAGAGTGATTAACACATGGAATTCACTGCCACAGGAGGTGGCGGCGGCTACAAGCATGGACAGCTTCAAGAGGGAACTGGATAAACATATGGAGCAATCTACTGGTGATTCCTGACCCTAAAGACATCTGTCTGTCCTTGACCAGAGTGAGAGCCTTCTCAGCCCTGGTTCCAACCTGGTGGAACTCTCTGCCAACCAACATCAAGGCCCTGCAGGACTTAATGCAGTTCTGCAGGGTCTGCAGGGCAGAGATGTTCCGTCAAGCTCTTGGTTGAGGGCAATGGTGGGCAATAACATTGTTGGCACTTTCTTCTCCCCCCCCCCTTTCTCTCTCTCCCCCTCCATATCCTGCTTGCTTGGTCCAGAGCTGGTCAATAGTAGACCATCTGGGGATTAATTTTAAGTTTGTAATATTATATTTATTGTATTTTAACTAGTGATTATGACACATTTATGTATATTTTTACTGATGTAAATCACCCAGTGCTCTGTGTATTCAGGGACTGGGCAATTCATAAATCTAAAGTAAAAATAAATAAATAAAATAGAGGAGAGGATAATGATGTAAACAGCTTTGGGTTCCCATTGTGGATAAAGGCAGGGTGTAAAGTAATTAAATAAGTAACAAGTATTAAATTTGCTTGTTAAAAGCACTGAACGTTCCCAGCACTATATGAAGTCAGTGTCTATTGTTGTACAGTCTTAACATGTACTTTTAAGTAACACAAAATTTCTTTTCTCAAAACAGCCAACTACTCCACCAAGCCAAGGAAGGCCAGATTCACCAGTTTATGCTAACCTGCAAGAACTAAAAATATCTCAGTCTTCACTCCCACCTTTACCTACAACCCCTCCAATTCAAATTAATGGAGAGTGGGAAACCCACAAAGATAATACAGGACGCTGTTACTATTACAACAAAGGAACACAAGAGAGAACCTGGAAACCACCACGCTGGACTCGGGATCCAAGCATAAGTCGGGGAGACTCTCTGAATCAGATTGATCAAGAGGTAAGTTTAGTGTTAAGTGTGAATCGTGGAATAAATTTAGTTGGATTAAAAATGTGCAGCTCTTGAGATGATCTTAATTTTTCTCCATTTCTTATTGCATCTCTCCCAGAATAAAGGTCCCTGCTTTAAACAACCCAGGATTTAATCCAAGGATTCCTTTATTCTAAGGGGGAGGGGTTTTTTTTGGCAGAAAGGGGTAATTGGATCCAAACCAAAGAACCATAGAGACTCTTAAACCTAATAGACGGTTAGATCTTACCTTAGCTTATAATGGTCATGTATGACTTCATTGTAAGGAATAAGGTTAAGGCAAGATAGCTGCTTCAGTCTCAAGTTACAAGGTAATTAGCACATTTTATCACTTCTACATTGAAACTAGGATAATTTTGAATTAACTTTATATTTGTGATAAATGTGTATCTTTTTGGTCTCTGCCAGGTAGTCCAAAAGTAGTGGGTTGGGTCCTGTGAAATGGTTCTGCTTACATTGGTATTTTCCTCTGTAACGAGGAGCCTTACACTGGCACAAGAGGTTTTTCCGCTGGTGCAAGGAGGGAATATGAACAGCATAAACAAATAAATATGCTGCTTCAAGTGGAAAAGTTTTGTAGAACCCAAACCAATCCCTCTGTCTCCTAGGACCAGAAAAACACAAAGCTGCTATTGTGACAGACACATCTTAGTTTGGAGGAGAAAGAGCAGATGGCCTCTATGCTGATACAACTCGTCTGTCTAGGACCAAACCCTAGTATATCAGGGGTGATATTAGCAAGCGTATGGAGAGCAGCAGGGGCAGACAAGTGAGTGAGAAGGCAGGTTTAAGAAGAGTGTTTGAGAAAGGAGGATTTGTTGCCAGAGGCTTTTACTTTGTTACATTCAAGAGGTTTCACCTTTCTCTTTTCTTCCCCCTGTTGATTTTGATATCTTTGCTGCTCTTACTTTTTTTGCTTTGGCCTACTGGCATATCATTTGGTAAGCTTAAAAATGGTTGTAATTGTTTTTGTTAAACAAATTTTTCCTGGATTGAACTGAGAACTAAAGAGGTACTTCTATTAAATATGATGGTATAGGATGTTTTTATTTTTATTTTTATTCAAGTATTTCTACCCCGCAAACGGGCTCAGGGCGGCTTAAATCTTTGTGTTCAGTTCCCAACTCCCTGAAACTGGGAATAGAATATAACATACCTGATTCATGATAGCTGTGTTTCTTTATTCCTAAAATAGCTTATGATAAGCATTTCAGCATCGAGGAGGCAGCAATGAAATTCTTGTGTCTTTACTGGTGTTGCTAGCTTGCCGATCCTGTTCACTATCTTTAGTGGTAGCTCAGATTGGCCGTACCCCTGAAACTGGAGATGTATAATCTTTTCCCCTGTTGTGGGTTGATTAGGTGTTGTTTCTTACGTGATTCTGGGCCTCTACTTGGGAAGCTATGGCATGTTGGGGGTTTCATCCTTGGTACAGAGGACTCCAGTAAAGCAGCTTGTGCCTTTGCTTTTGTGACCGTTCCATGACTGCTTGAGCTCTGATACAAGGCTTAGAAGAAGAAGAGGAGATTGGATTTACACCCTGCCCTTCACTACCCAAAGGTGTCTCAGAACGGCTTACAAACTCCTTTCCCTTCCCCTCCCCACGACAGACACCCTGTGAGGTAGGTGGGGCTGAGAGAGCTCTTGACAGAAACTGCTCTTTTTCAAGGACAGCTCTTATCAGAACCACGGCTTGCCCAAGGTCATCCAGTTAGGTGCAAGTGGAGGAGTGGGGAATCAAACCCGGTTCTCCCAGATTATAGTCTGCGCACTTAACCACTACACCAAACTGGCTCTCTAGTGACATTTTCAGTGCAGCTTCCCTTAAGAAATCTAGCTGCGCTCTGGAACTGAAGTATAGTATGGGACTGTTCTTGCTTGCAGTTGGTAGTTGTGGGCAGTGTGGGTGAGCTGATTCTCTCAGGGCAGTCTAGGTGATCAGGTTTGTTTACTCCATGGACAGGGTGAGTTGTGTGTGTTCTTGTAGAAACTGCTAAGTGGTTGTAGTGGAGCGTGGTTTCAAAAGTGTTTAGGATTGGAAAGTTGGTTGAACTTAGCGCTGTTTTGAGTTAAGCATTATTCCAAATACTAACACAGTGGTACTCACTCTGCAACTCATGGAGAATCAAATTCACAATTATCAGGAACCAAAACAGCCAGATGACCACCCCACCCAACAATAACATAATATATATATTTAATATTAAATATAACCTCCTAAATTACCAGGGTACCTCCAAGCTTGTAGGGCTGTCTTTCTCCACCACTGCTGCACCTTAGTCAGTCTTTATGTCTCTTGAGTGAGAGAAATGCCTTCTCACTCTGTTTTCAGCATGAGGTTCATCAGGTCAGGCAAGCCAGTGAGGTTGCCAAGGTGCCAGGAGAAGGACCAGTTAGCTGTGGGGAAAGGGGAGTAAAACCACCACCACCCAACTACGGCCAGCTTCCTCTTTTCCTGGGTTGCTGCCATGGTGGTGGTTTTAATCTCGTTCCCTCCCTCAAGTTGCCCTAGTACTGGGATGAGAACATGGAGGCAGCTGAGAAAGGTGAAGGTGGCGGTTGGAGAGCACAGGCCCTTTACTTCCATCCCTGACACAAGGCTTGCAGCTCAGGAAGACTCACAGTTTACTCATCCTTCAGTCCTTCCAGCAGTGGTGGTTTTAGAGAGGGAACTGTTTACCAACCACAGATACTACCAGGCAATGACCTTGTCCACTTTTCTGGAATGTGGGAAGGGTGCCATATTGGAGAACAGCCACAGGTAGCATGTCAAAGAGCCATGAGTGAGTATCACTGTACTAATGGATCAGTAATAATTCCCAGGAGTATTGAATATTGTATGTGAAACACTGTTGATGGTTTTAGTACCTAGTTCTTTCATCAAATGTTTTGGTTGCTTTTCCTGCTCCAACCGTTAGCTTGAATGTATGAGAAAAAACTATCAATGTGTCATGTAGTTCCTCTGGATTCCAGGAATCATCTGTTTTATTGTTTTTTTCATTAACATTCTCTGTTACCTTCAGCCAATAACCTGCTTTTTCAGTGAATTACTTTGTGTGTGTGTGTTTGTTGGGTAATTTTAATTTCTTCCCTTTCACAAGAGTATCTCAAAATGCCATTGGGACCTCTCGAATTAAGATATTTACTTCTGAGGTCATACTTATAGGTTAACCTATAGGTTTTACGGATAGGCTTAGCTTCTTCCCATTTAATACCAGGAAAAACAAACACAATTAAAAGGGAACTGGTAGCTCAGTCGCAGAATGAATATTTCAACAATCTTGGTCTCTGCCATAAAATTGTATTTGAACGTGTCTGATATTATGAAATAACTACAGCTTAAACACTGTGAATTGATTATCTATGTAAATGATACTAAACATTCAGAAAGAAAATTTCTAGAAATCCTGGTAGTCATTTTCTGCTAGTTTACACTGGGAAATATAAATAAAAGCACCCAAATTGTTGTCTCAGAACTTACACGTCGCATACACAGAATGTTTTTAACATTTGGAAAGAATGCTAGTTATATACATTCTCCATTCAAATTAAAAATTGTGGCAGTTAAAATCCACGAGGGAAGGAAATGTGCTGACTCAAATTAAGTACTGTGAAGTAGTGTAGTTCACATTGTTCCTAGCCCAGTTTCCTATCGTTCATGAAGCTGGGTGCATACTCTTTGAACTTTCTAATTAAAACATTAGAATTGATTTGTAACATCCGAAGTGAAGACTTTGGCAAATTAAGAACAATTGCTTAATAGCCATATGAAACATGTAGTACTCATCCATTTCTGCCATGGTGAAAAAAGAGAGAAGATAATTTATTGACAGCCTGTCTTGCTTGTTGAGGCTCAAGGCAGATTGCATGGTGCAAAACAATGCAGTCCAATAGCATGAAATATCTAATAAGCAATATAATAAGACTAGGATTACAAACATTAGAAACTATGCAAAGAAATATCAAATACCAGTGTAGAAATGGTTTGTTGGTAGGTATAGTTCTACGTTGTCTGAGGAAAGGAGATGTTGGAATGATCATTTCTAATAAGGGAATAGATGGGAACGAGCTGGACTTATCCTCTCACACAGCCATTTGTTCTCTCCTGCAAATGCCCCCTCTGGGCACTTCAACTTCTGCTACTTTGGCTCCTAATTTTGGAGAGGAGAAAAGATTTTTTAAAAGGCCAAGGGCAGGGGAGGGGGGAGCATAGACAACTTAAGTCATACACTACATGTGCAGTCTGTTCTTAACATTTGGAAACAATGCTAGTTGTATATGTTCACCCTGTGAATGTTTCCTTCACACATGCTGCATTTACGTTCATAGGTAATTATGGCACAGTTCAGCCAAGATAAGTTCATTTAGTTTTTCCATTGATTTCAGTAGGATGCAGACTGTGCTGTCTGTTTAAGCTCAGTTAAGAAAATTCCATTTAAAATTCAACATGCACGGAGGGCATAGGAATCTCATCTAGTCCAATAATGAGCAGAAATCAGGGGGAGCCATCTAAAGCGATCTGCTGTCTCCAGTTCTTACCTGTAAAACTCTGAATTCATTTTTCATTTGTAGTGTTATTTCCTAGATTTAATCTTTCAGAATTTGAACTAATATCAATTCTCAGTACTTCTGTGTGTGTTTGACCATTTGTAGACTCTGTCATCACAAGAAAACTACCACAGTTCTTGTAACAGCCAGTCAGATAGTCAGTATGGTTCTCCTCCCAAAGGGTGGTCAGAAGAACTGGATGAACATGGCCAAACGCTATATACCAGTGACTATACTAATGAAAAGGTACATGCTTTTCTTCATCACATTTCCTAAGTTGATAGAAACCTAGTGGTTAAGAATTCAGATAGGTGTGATTTTATTTCATTTGTGGTAGAAAAGTGTCGATTAGTGCCAGCTTCCTCTTCTGTTTTTCACAGTCATGCTTGTTTCTAGCTGCTTTTCTTTCTTTAAGAAACTGTTCTTATAAATGCTACTTATAGAAATGTCCCACACTGCATTTGTTACCTGTTGCTTAGGGGGGGGCTTATTTGATTATAGCTATCATTTCTGATTTTATAATGTGAGATGAGAAATTGTATACTCCCATGTAGGGTAGCAAATTTCAAGTGAATATGTATCAGCAGTGCCATGTTTAGCATAGGCTTTTTCATCTAAGGACAGCCGTACATGTCATTTTATCAACAGCTGTTTTCCATCCTGTGGTGCTAAAACAGCACTGTTGTTCATTTAACAGATCTAAAAATGGTGTTCCTGCATTGCTACTTCTTCCTGCTGGAACAAAACATGTTACTGCCCTCTTTTTTTGGGGGGGGGGAGGATGTAGTTGACATCTTTAAAATTCAGTATTTGAACTGAAGAAGTCTTACTTAAAACTAGAGAATTCTGTGGAATGGCATTTGAGTTGCCTGGAACATAAATAGTTGCACTGGCTCATTAAGAGTTGTCTCCAGGCAACCAGGAAAAGACCTGATAGTTCAGTTGCCCTGAAATTCTGGGAGCAGAACTGAGGTCCGCATGCTGGGTGGGTGGTCTCTCTCACTCTCAGGAAGGGGGAGGTATTTTGTCTCCTGAATGAAGCTCTGTGTTATGTGCACTGGCTGACTGGCTGGACCCTCTCTCCCTTCCTTTGTGGTGGGGCATGGCAGAAAGAAAAGTAGGTTCTAGCTCTGCTGTGCTTGCTGGACTGATCAAATGCAGCAGAGCTTGTTCCTGCTCTTCTTTTGTTCTCCGGTGTCCCCCAGCGAAAGGGAGAGGGACAGAAAGTAAATTTGGAAAGAGTTCCACCAGTAAACAAGAGGGGGAAGGGAAGAAGCAAGCAGGATAGAGCTAGTTTTTTTTGGGGGGGGTTCTGTTCTGTTTTGTTTTGTTTTGTTTTGTTAGGGAGAGACAGAAGATGAGGATCAGTCTCCTAGCTCTACTGCCCTCCCCAGGGCATATTCAGAGGGTGGCAGGTAGCAGAATGGGTCTCTAAGGCAGCACTGTTCTACCAAGGAGATGTGGCATTTATGCAACTGGCCCAGATTCCCAAGTTACTAGACCATGACCAGTCACTTTCTTATCTCCATCTGAAATAAGATACTTTTCACTGCTTGCAGAAGCAGGTATAGCTTTTACTCTTCAGTTCAGGTTCAGGTAGGCGTTCCTCCTCCTTCTCTTTGTATCTTGGTAAATGTATAGCTTAGGCATGTGTGGGGCTCATAATAAAACACCAATTTAATAAAAAGGAAAAATTAACTCTGCTTGTAACGAAAGGAATTAACTGCAGAAAGTGAGGGAAAGCAACATGAGCAAAGTATCTGTCTGCGGTGCCGAAGGGCAATTAAAAATGAGTGAAACGAAGCTTTATTTCTCTATGACAAATTGAGAGCCAGGCAGAATAAAGTGAAGATGTCTAGATTTCCATCTTTTGGCACTGGTGCCTAAGTCATCCCCCCCCCCCCAAGCTAGGTTTCATAGCCTCCAGTTATTCCCTAGCCAGATGAAAAGCCAACCTTTCCAACTTCCCCAGCAACCCCTGTCTCAGAGTCTCCAAGGATGTGCTTATCCAGTTTCTGCCATTCTGTGCCACTTCTGCCTTGTGCTCTTGTTACAAAAACGTCATAAGTTAAATAAATTATTTCTCTAACAAAGGAATCCTGCTTTTAACACACATCACTTACTTTCTGGCGAAGCATTCTGGGCTCTCAAATCCAGAACATTCTTACGAGGGTTAGAGTACTCAGAGGGAAAATCCTCATTAGTACAGTGGTTGACAGCAGTATGCCCACAGATAATATTGCTCTTGGAATTTGCAAAGCAAATGGCTTTCCTCTATCAGCTGAGAAAAGAAAGCTTGAAAAGAAACTTGAATTTAGAATGAATTTTCATTCTCCCTCTGAGGTGGAGGACATCTTGTGGGTGATTCCCATCCATCACTCAGGGAGGCAGGAACTAATTTCCTGTTTCCTGTGGTGGGAGTCACCCTAGGCTCAGTTCTTTTCCTGCCTTAGTAGGGAGAGCAGCTGGGTTTAGGCTTGCCTTACCCCTTTTCTACTTTTCTACTTTTCCATATCTCTTACTCATCACTTTACCTTAAAACAAAAGCAAAAAAGAGAGAGAGAGAGAGAGAGAGAGAGAGAGAGAGAGAGAGAGAGTTTCACTTTGCCTTTCTCGCCTTCTCCCTTCCCCCCCTTTGGCTGAAGGCCTGGGGATCTACCTCTGTGCCTATTTGTTGCTGCACAGTTTAGCCCTCTAGCCTAACAATGGACAGAGAGGGCAGCGACGGCTTCCTCTCTGCGCAGGAGAGTGACGCGTTGAGGAGCAAAGATCAAGAATGAGCGGCCCGAAAATGGGCTGCAGCCACACAGGAGAAGCGAGGAGACGGCGAGGAGGCCAAGCGCACCAGAATGCGCGCTCAGAAGGAGCCCGCACTGATGTCGGTGGCCATTTTGAAGAACGCTGACAGACAGCAAGGAAAAGTCGGGACTGGCTTGGAATGCCAATGCCCGCAGCCACAATGCCAGCAAAACACTGGGCAGGGCGAAAGCCCATCTGCAGGATAGAATGAGTTCTGCGAGGGGGAGAATGTCGCTGGAACTTCGATTGGTAATGTTGAAAACGACAGTCCCCCCCATTTCCCCTAGAGCACTGGCTTATGTTATGAGTGCAGTTAGGGCAGAACTGGCCCTATCTAGAGAATACAGGGACCCGCGCCCGCGTTCTCCCTCTCTCCCTCCCCCACGTTCTTTCGGAAGAGACCAAGCAAACCAGCCCTGGCCCACTAAGGCAGCACAAAAAAGGCTTCCATGGGAGGGCTATCCAGTAGAACAAATGGAGGAGGAGCTTGACTCTACCTCACACATCACCAGTGATTAGGAGGAGGGGGAATTTCCCTCAAATGAGGAGGATGAGAGGAAACAGCCAACTACTGAACAATTGTTCAGATTTTTTAAGGGAGAAGACATCACTTATTTGCTATCAAAAACCCTGTCAGCACTACATATCCAGGGCTCCCAAACTATTGGGGACAAGCAGGGCGACATGCAGGGCCAAAGAGAAGGATCTGAAATTACAGATGAGTTTTCCCCTCCAGTTGACTGTTCGGAAATGGCTTTTCCCTTTCCTGATTTTTATATCAGAAAGATGAAAGCAGAGTGGGAGAGACCTCTTGCTCACAGACCTGTCCCAGGAAACATTAAGAAATTGTACCCAATTTCATCCTCTGCCTCAGATATTTTACAGGTACCAGCGGTAGACGCACCAGTAGCAGCCTTGCAGTCGTCAGGACTGGTGTCCGAGACGGTCATGGAAACCTCAAAAACAACTTTGACAGGAGAGCCGAAATCGGTCTGCGTAAGGCACACAAAGCTAGTGCAATGGCGATTAAAATGTCTGTGACAACGTCCACTGTCTCCAGGGCCACCATTGTGTGGATGAGAAAACTCATCCAATTACTGCCTGAAAATAACCGCAGGCTCCTGGAAGGGGCAAATAGAGTCTTAAAGGTAGTATCTTACACAGCCAATGCTACACTAGATACAATTGTCTGCGTTTCAAAGGCCCTTGCAGTTACAGCCGCAGTTCGTCGCATGGGTATGGCTAAGAGCATGGCCAGCAGATTACCAATCTAAGGCAATTGTTTCTGCTTATCCCTTTCAGGGAACCAAACTCTTTGGTGAGCCTCTAGAACAGATTCTCGTGGAGACTTGATATAAAAAGAAGGCTCTTCCCAAGATGGTTCGTATTGGGGACAAGGGGGCCTCTTCTTCTTCTCCTTCCTCCTTTCACACACAACACACCCTACCTTGGTTTAGACAAGAAAGGAGACAGGCTTGGAACAACAAGATGTCCTTTCATAGAGGAGGATTCTCTAACAAATTCTCCAAGCCCAACTTTAACTGTCAGGGCAAAGGAGACAGGGACCCTAAAAATAGAGCATGACTATCTAGAATCTCCGGTGGGAGGTCGACTGTCACTCTTCCATCAGACTTGGTTGACATCCCGAGCAGATGCTTGGACTCTAGAAGTAGGGCTACAGAATAGAATTTCGAAAACTACCTCCTCACAGGTTCATAGCATCTCCTCCATTCAAAAACACTCAAAAACAACACAGAACCAAAATGGCGATCAGCTATCTTCATCTTATTTGCACCATAGAAGAAGTGCCTCAGGCGGACCAGGAGACAGGTGTTTATTCAATATTCTTTACCGTCCCAAAGAGAACAGGAGACTGGAGAGCCATCCTGGATCTCAAATTCGTCAACAAATACGTAGAACCCAAACATTTCAGGATGGAAACACTACGGTCCATTGCTGAGTCCCTGCAGCCGGGAGAGTTTCTCACGTCTGTAGATTTCACAGAGGCCTACCTGCATGTCCCCATCTTCCTCAGGTTCTGTGTGGAGAACATCCACTTCCAGTTCAGAGTGCTCCCATTTGATCTGTCATCAGCTCCCCGAGTATTCTCAAAGATCATGGTGCACCGAGTAGTTCTCAGGGGACAAGGGGTGCACATTCATCCATAACTGGACGACTTGCTGATAGGAGCCAAGACAAAAGAACAGTCTCACCTACACACCACAAGGACTATCCAATGCCTAAGAGAGTTTGGTTTTATGATCAACCTGAAAAAGAGCTCACTGGTTCCTACCCAGAGACTATAGCACCTCGGCGTGACCATAGATACTCGATCGCTGAGATTATTTCTCCCAACAGAAAAAGCTAGGAAGATCAGATCCTTAGCCTTGCAGATCATCAAGGCTTCCATCCTGACCAGAATGATGGGACTGATAGTGGCGATTTTCGACACGCTCCAATGGGGACGACTCCATTCACGACAGCTTCAATTGTTCCTGAGACCATTTCAAAGGAAAATTGCGATGGGAATGGATTTTTTGATAAAAGTCCCCCTCCAGGTAAAAGCCTTCAATGGTGGACTCATATAAAAAACATTACTCAATGCAAGCTCTTCTGGTTTCCAGAAAGTATTTAGATCTTCACGGATGCCAGTCTGTCGGGGTGGGGAGCCACGATGGAGCACCATACTGCCCAGGGCGAGTAGTCAGCGAAGGAACAGGGTTTACGCCTAAACCTTCTAGAACTGAGAGCCATCAGATTGACACTTCTTCAAATCGCACCCATGATACAGGGATCTCACATCATTATAAGGACAGACAACATATCAGCAAAAGCCTATCTAAACAAACAAGGAGGATCCAAATCGATGGCCCTACACAGAGAAGCCAAGAAGCTGCTGGAGTGGGCGGAAAAGCACCTATCCTCTATCAAGGCAGAACATGTGAAAGGGGTGGCGAACATCCAGGCGGATTGGCTGAGTCGTCAATGGATTCTGGAGAGCGAATGGTCCCTAAATGGGAAACTGTTTCACCTCATAGCGAACACACTAGGTTCACCCGTGATGGATCTTTTCGTGACTCCGAACAATGCACATCTTCCACAGTTCTTTACCAGATACTACCACTTGCAAGCGGAGGGCACGGATGCTCTGACAACCCTGTGTCCCAGAGGACTTCTACATGCCTTTCCCTCGCTCCCAATTCTGCCAAGACTTCTACGAAGGATTCATCTTCTCAAGGTGCACGTCATAGTAGTGGCACCATACTGGCTGAGATGCCTGTGGTTCTCGTACCTTCGTCAACTGGCGGTATCACAACCTCTTCGACTTCCAGCAACACCAGACATGCTGACCCAGGGTCCTATTTGGCACCCCAAGCTGGAGTGGTTCTCTTTGTCCGCCTGGGAATTGAGAGGCAGAGACTAACACAGATGGGCTATAATCCCCAGGTTGTTGATACCATCATGTTTTCCAGACGCCCTTCAACCACTAGAATTTATAATTGTACTTGGAAAGCCTTCGTCAGATGGACCAGAAGGAAGGCAATAGATCCTCTGCACCCTAAATTGGCCTCCATATTGAGCTTCCTACAGGACGGTATGAACACCGGCCTGAGGACCGCAAGGATTAGCTTTGGTACTCCCGTGCGTTAAAGGAATCCCGATTTCTCAGCACCCGCACGTGACTTGTTTCCTAAGAGGAATGTCATTCAAACTTCCGCCAGCTCAACATAGATTCCCGACTTGGAAACTAAATACAGTTCTTTCGGCCCTCACAAAACCTCCACCATTCAAACCTCTAAAAGAAATTTCAGTCCAGTTCTCGAGCCAGACGAATTTCAAAATTAAGTGCTTTATCCATATGCTCAGATCTTTGCGTGTTTCACAAGGATATCCTTAGGACAGATCCTACATTCGGTCCAAAGATCAACACCCAATTTCACAGAACACAGGAGTTATGCCTACCTTCGTTTGTTCCAAATCCCTCTCATTACAAGGAAAAACTTTGGCATGCCTTAGATGTCAGGAGGGCTCTGAAGTGTTACATACTAAGGACAGACTCAATTAGAAAAACTGATGCTATGTTCGTGAACATTTCCCCCCCTCATACGGGAAAGAAAATGTCAAAGGCGGCAATCAGCAAAGTTCTCCGCTCATGTATAGTGGAAGCATACAGATGCCTAAATCAAGTCCCTCCAGCTGGAATCACAGCACATTCACTGAGAAGTGCTGCCACAAACGCAGCACTCACTAACAGAGCCTCAGTAGAGGAAGTATGCAAAGCCGCTACGTGGTCCTCTCTGTCCACTTTTATTAGGCATTACAAATTGAACCTATATGATTCGGCAGACACAGCCTTTGGCAGGAGGGTGCTACAAACTGTCCTCTCCTGTGATGACGAGCACCCTCCCAAAAATTAGGGACACTGCTCTGGGAGGTCCCACAAGATGTCCTCCACCTCAGAGGGAGAACGACCATTGGTTACTCACTGTGAAGGGTCCTTCTCCTCTGAGGCGTGGAGGACATCTTGGCCCTCCCGGGTCGTCATCTACGCTGTTATTCTGTCCCTTTTCCACTTTTTCCTTCTATCAGTGTAATAACAGACAGAGTAAGAGAGTGACTTATAACTTTCCTTCCTGTTTGAGTTGCTGTGGTAGTTGTTCGATAGCAAGTTAGTAGATTGTTCCAGTTTTTTCTGCTTCTGTTTATAAAAGTTAGCTTTCTTGTTACTGCTTTCGGAGCACCAGAACTGAGCCTAGGGTGACTCCCACCACAGGAAACAGGAAGTTGAAATTAGTTCCTGCCTCCCTGAGTGATGGATGGGAATCACCCACAAGATGTCCTCCACGCCTCAGAGGAGAAGGACCCTTCACGGTGAGTAACCAATGGTCGTTCTCATGGTCATTGGAAGGATCTTGAATGTGGGATATGTAGTTGGTACCTTCCAAGTTAGGTTTCTTCTAGTCTTGTTATTGGGATGAGGCATTGATTCTACTGACATTTAAGGTTGTTAAGCATGTTTTTGCTAACCATTCCATAGTCTAGCTCTGTTGTTCTGTGGAAGGAGGGGCACTGCACTTCACTTCCCATTTCTGTTGGAGGAAAACAAATTCCGACCTTGCCTACAGCCATAGAAAGATCTTTATACCATAACAAATGGCTCTCCAAGAAACAACAATAATTAAATTTCACAGTACACCCTGTTTTTCTTTTAATAAACTGTGAATAATGTGTTAATTTCTCCAGTAACACATGTGGAGATGCTGAAGGACATGCAGAGGCTTTTTGTTTGGCCACACTTCTGGCCCACACCCTCAGCAGGCTTCTCTGAACTGAACAAAGGTCCAAACCCTGTAAAAACTCGTGACGGAATTGCCATCACCTGTAATGGATGTGTTTCCAGGGATACCTTATGAATTCATCAGTCCCCAATATTCTCTCGATTTAATTCATTTAACATAACAACACATGGCAGGATGGGCTGAGTATGAAAGATTCCAAAAACATTGTGTTGTATTTAAAAGGTGAAGTGATTTACTATAAAGAACAGTGTATGTGGTATTAAATGGTAAAAAAAGAAAATAAAAAGAACCTTTGACTAAAGGCATCAATAGGAGCCAAATATAAGCTTTCAGTGCTGACTGGTGCCAGGCCTAGAATCAAATAGGTAGGAAACTTAAGATGCAATCCATTTCCCAAATGCAGTAATGTACATTGGTTGGCTCCACACAAAGATGCAAAGATAAATGGGAAAGTCAAAGAATGCTTAGCTGGTTCCCATCTTGAAACTGAAAAGCTAGAGACAGTAGAACAAACCAGAATGTGCTTTTTAGCCACTCAGGCAAAGGATTTAAATGTTAGCAATGCACAAAATATTCAGGTGGGTTTTTTAACTATGTAAATGTACAACCTTGACAGAGGGCATAGACATAGACTTTCTCTGCCTTGGCATGTGGCAGATTATGTGCAAACATTCTTCAGTGGAGAAGTTGCTGCAGCTGGGAAGTCATGAAGTCTTGGGCTGTAGACAATATGCTGTGTGTTCACGTAGATGCTTTAAAATTCAGCAAATAATGACTGGTTTTGTCAGGTATGTCTAGGATTATAGCTGCTGGATTTCTAAATTGGATTTCTAAAGATGTTGTTAAGCATCGTAGTGTTCAGATAGTTGCCCTTCAGTTCAATGACATCCTGTTCAATATGATATCAAATAGGTGTCCTAAAGTTAGCAAATTACTTTTCCCGCTCCAAATGAGCTTCTGTGAAGAACTTGATCCTTCACAATGCATGCCAAAGATATTCTAACAAAGCCCCTTGAAGATATACTTTGTATTTACAACAGTAGGTTGTGATCCACTGGTAAACCAGTGGCCAGTTTTGTGATCACCTACTGCCTGTAGGCCTTTAAGAGGTTTGTGAAGAATGCTGAACTAGATGGACCTTGTCTGGTACAACAAAGCAGTGTTTTACTGTTGACTAAGAGTATATTGCTGAGGAGCGCAGATCAGCTACTCCCAGCTGTGAATGAGCTATGAGTATTATCTTGCCTTGCATATTTGAAGCACATTGGTGGACCACAAGGATTCTAGTAAAGAGAAAGTAGACTATATGAGGCATAACATTTTTGTTCTGAGATCATGAATAAAGAACAGTACTTGTATTGGAAGCGTAATGTCCCCACCCATGCAACAACAACAACAACAACAACAAAAACTAGGCAGTAGTAGACATTTCCATAATGATTTAGATTTGTGCAAAAAAAAAAAATTAGTGTTCTGAATTAGAAACCATCACAAACCTTAAAATTGATCAGTTATACAGTACACTAATTGTGATGGATGTACTCTGTACTACAGATTATAATAATTTTTGCTGCATCAGCAAGATTTTGAGTAGAACCAAGGTGTAACCATGGAGATTCAGGCTTTGTTCATCTTTGATGGAGTGAGAAAAGTAGTTTACTAATAAACATTTTACTAACTTTTGTTTCTGCAGTGGATAAAGCATGTAGATGAACTAGGTCGATCATATTATTATAACGCAGATGGATCACGATCAGAATGGGCACTGCCAAAAGTAAGTAGTAAAAACAAAATTGTTTGTGGCTCATGATTAAGCAGCAGGTATTGTAATTTATACAAGAGGTGCATGACCTCTGGAATACATGATTCATTTTTTTAAATTGTGTGGCAATTCTAAATCTTGGTGAAGAAAACTATTTCTTTTTCTCTCAATATGTAGTCCAGTTCATCCTGAAGTCCTGTGGAATCTTGAATAGATTAAAAGTAAGGTGAAAGACCATTCATTTAGCACTTGTTTTAAAACAACTGTAACAACATTTTACATTTTCCCAAAGAATGAGTTCTAAGGTTGTGAATCATCACAGCGAGTATGTGTGTGTTCATCTGGGATGTAAGACCATTGAAGTGGCCATTGGGTTGTCACGTTTTCAGTTCATTTTAAGACTGCAGGTGGATTTGCAGTTTAATAAAGCAGCATGTTTCTGATGTGGGCACAACCTGTAGTTTTGTAGTTTGCTCAGTTGAGTGGTATGGATTGTTCACAGGACTCAGTAAGAAGCCGGTAGACATTTCTGTTTGATTTGATAGATTTTAAAGCAGATTGTCGTTTACCCTGACCTTCAGGGGATTGGTCATATCCTTTATTTCATTTATCTTCGAAAGCACCTGTCATCTTATCTGTTCCCTGAATAGCCTAAAAGTCCTGAATGCAGTTAAGGTCATATTAGATAAACAGAGATCACAGAAGTCCATCTGAATTGTGGTCTCAAGTGATTGTATGTAGCTTTAAAAGATGCCAAGAAGATCTGTGTCTGATCTGCTCTCAATCATAAGTCAAAAGTGCCTGCCATTGTTTGTTCCCTTGAGGAATTACAGTGCTAAAACCAATATAGAATTTCAAAAAGAGACATGATTCTGCAGAAGCTAATGTATAGTTTCTGTTTCAGAGGGTAGCCAGGCTGGTCTGTAGTAGAACAGCCAGCTTTGAGTCCAATAGCATCTTAGAAACCTACAAGATTTGGGGGGGTGGAGGGTTTAAGCTTTCAAGAGTTAAAGCTCCCTGTGTGTAAATTCTGCAGGTTGCAATATGATTGTGGCAATGCAGATCCTAGATTGCTAAGAAGTCCTGAGAAATAGGTATGGTAGAAGTGTTCAGAATCTGGAGGTCAGTCTTCAAGGGATAGTGTAATCTTTATACAGATCTGCATGTTCTTATCTCTAAAACATGGAACTCTAAAATGTATGAGGTAGCTTTAAGCTTTGAATTTCTCAAACATTGTGCTGAATAGCAAATACTTTTGAAATCAGTGGAACTTTCAAAAGTGGTTTGTAAGCATGTGAAGGTTCTGTTCAAAGAAAAATATCCAAAGTCCTGCTAGCCATGCCAAGCCTATTTTTTAAGGTTCCGGACCTGTTAAAGAACAATCTTGTGGCAATTGTCATTCTGGCAGGATTTTACTGTTAGGAAACAAATGGACTTGAACTGTTCACTGTAACTAGGTAAAATGGGTAGTAAAATTCTTTTAAAAATAGATATGGATTCCTTTGTAAAACTGCTATTACACTGCGTATTGAAGAAGTTGAGTATATTACCCATGTCAGGTTACTTTCCCTCCAAATTAAATACTAAATTAGCAAAACAGCAGTCATTTGTCATCCCAGGCAGCAAAGAGAAGGCGTTTCACTTAAAGTATCAGAACTGTGTTCAGGAATTTAGAAGTATGCTAGAAGAACTATATTTTGCTTTGTTCCTTATGTCTCTGTACACCTAGAGGTGATTTAGTTGGTAATGGACTGGAGAACAATCTCAGGACCTGTATTCCCTCTTCTCACCTTCTCCCAGTGAATTAATGTACCTATAACTGAAGAACAGGAAATGCTTGTGGAAGAAATTTAAGAGGTGAGGGGTTGATCTCAGAGTATTGACTGGCAAAACTCTTCATGATTTAGAAATACTCATGAGACGGGTGCCTGAGACAAAGAAGGAATGCAGGAAACAAGTGGGGAATTAAGTCTTAACTGTTTTCAACATATAGGTCAAAATCCCTGAAGACAATTTAAGCATCTGCTATCAAAATTAATTTCCAAGTTAATTTAACAGTTATAAGTGAAAATAAGATCTTTGAATTCAGTATGCACAGTGGCTTGCAGGGCCAGACTTTTAAACTGAAAAACAATTTTTAGACGGCCTGATGCACTTCAGCCCCTTCACTGCAAACTAAACACACAATTTGAACTTGGACTTCCAGTATGCTTGTTGGGTATGCTTTTTATATAGTCAGGGGTACAATATGATCCAGTGTGAATGATAGCACTGTTTTCAAGACAGCTTTACCATGAAAACACTGAAGTTACAGGAATGTCAGTAAGTTTTTGGTCATAAGCCAAATTCTTTTGCTAAATATCTGTTTAGATATTTAGGTAAATATAGGTAAAACTGCTGCTTTGCAAAATGACTGATGCTTTGTTATGTTATGTGGCCCTTCATGGAGCCAAAAGTTTCATACATGGAGTTTGCAGGTGCTCTCCCATCCATAACTAGTCTAGAACTACATAGCTTCAAAGAGAGGTTTATCAGGCTTCCCCAACTGTTCTCAGAACTGGCCTTGGACAAACCAATCTTATTTATGAATTAATCAATAATAAATTCATGTTATTGAGAACTTGTTCCAGAGTACTTGGAGCACCATGGCACATCCCAGTATCATCAAGAAGCTACACAGGTTCTTCCAGCTCATCCAAGAACAAGCTGAGAGGAGGGGAACTCTTGTTTCTCCAATCTCCCCCCCCCCCCCCCCCTTCAGTGACTCAGATGCTTACCATGTGTGGTACCCAGTAAATGCTGGGAATCCAATGGATGCTGTACAACCAATTTAATAGGGGAGAGGAGGAAGAGTAACAGGAATTTTAACATCTGAGCCAGAGATCACTTTGTGATCTTTCAGAACTGCTGAAAGTCAAAAGAGGAGCAGACTTCAGAAGTGTTTCCAGTTTTGATTCTGTCCAGAATACTGATTATGGGGAGAGGAGTGATTGAGCCGGGTTGGCTTCTTCTTGATCAAGATATTTTTTTATTTAAAAATGCTTAAATTAAAAAATATAAACTAAAAAAATATATATTTCCCCAAAGTTGTCAAAGAAAATCAAAGATGATGGACGACAGTGATGAGCACAGGAATCCTCTGTTCTCTTGTGTTAAACAGCACTTTGCAAAATCTTCATGTAACAAGGATCGAGATGTAGGACAGAGAATTTGTTTGCCTGAAACTTTCTTTTAGAAAGAAGCAAGGCAAAAGCATTACATGTTTATTTTGCTTCCATCCGCTCCTAGTACCACTGAAAAGTTGTAGTTGGCAGCTACATTCCCTCTAAGCTGTGGAGTCTTGTGAGCCAAAATTCTACTTTGTGAGCTCCTGGCATTGAAGTTGTGAGTGAGCGATTTGGCTACTGCATAAATTAGTTTGCTCTGGAGCCATCCTTCTTGAGCTAAGGTAAAAATGTGCTAGCCGGAGGCTAAAAAAACTGTCGGCTAGCTCACACTAACTCAGCTTAGAGGGAACACTGGTTGGCAGTATAACTTTTTTCAAAGCAGACAATACTCTTCCTGATTCCTGGGATTCAATACTGGTTTTTGAGGCTTTGCAATGTTTGAATCTAATATGATAAATATTAGCCGACAACTCTAGCTTTCCCCCATCCCTTCCCTTATCCTGATTTGGAAGGAAATAAAGAAAGAACAATCTGCTATACCTGTTGCCTCAGGCAAGCTGCGGAGGCATCACTTAGCAGAGAATCCAAGTTGCTGGTTATGGCCTTCAGTCAGATGTACTTGAACATTAGTGCCAGAAAAAAATGCATTAATTTGATCAGGGTTGGGGGACTAGGGAATAAATCTAGTCCCAAGTGATATGAGATGTACAGATTTGTGAATTATTAAGTTTATAATCTCTTCCCCCTTATGCTACCTCAGACAGTCTAATGTCATGGTTTTCAGTAGCAGGATGTGAGGAGGGAAAAATCTCAGGGCTTGCACATCTGTGCTAGTGTTTACAATTAACTCTGTTGTTGTATTTGGATTTGGAAGTAACTTCAAAATAGCATAAACTGAAACTAAGAAATAGTAGACAAGTCTGTGTGCAATTTTGTAATGGTGCTGGAACAGCTTTAAATTGAAAGATTGAGGCTGCATCTGTATTTCGAGTGCAACTGTGCTGTACTTTTTCCAACATAGTTCTTCTTCTTTAAAGTAGAGAAAAGACAGTTCAAGGACAGCTATCTGAAAAATTAGGTTTAGAGAATTATGGTTAGTTACACAACCACCATGGGGTTGTGGTGATGAGTTATGTTGGCAGATAGCAGCCTGCTGGATCTGGGCTCAGATGCCTCAGAACTGAATAGGAAATAGTTAAAACTATAAAGTCAACAGCTGTTTTCCCTGCTCCACAGCTGCAGGTGTCATCTTATCTTTTGTAGCATCAGGAGGGCTGCTCTAGAAAGAGCCGTCCTCCTGCAAAATCATAGTCCAAAACATTTGAATGGTTAAGTTTCCATTGTGGTCTTAGTTGCTCCATGCCTCTGTGCATGTAAATTGCTCAGACTAAGTGTATCTGAGACATTACTGCTTCTTCCTCTTTGGGTGCACTCCAGATTTGGTGAATTGCTTGTGTGAGCACTGCATGGGCAGGAGGCAGGTTTCTCTGTGTACCATAGGCTCATGTTCGGTCTACCTTCTGCAGCCATTCACAGCAGAGGGAGAGGATTAACTGTGGATCTAATTGCCACTGGGGGAAAAACGGAGGGAAATTCACATTCCACATACTGCAGACAGGTGAGTCAAGGGTGCTTAACCCCTATATCTGTGAAATGCCAAAACAAAGAGAGCTGTAAAATACACATTTTCTACCCACCGCGACCACCACTTTGGGCTTTCCCTTTCCCCCCTGTTAATGCCACAAAATTAGAGAATGAGAAGAAGACCCCCGCTTTCTCATTTGCCTTCCTTGCAAACCCGACAATAGCCCACAGCTCCCTGGCAGAAATTACAGTTGTTAATTTTGATTACAAGTGTCCTCTGGGGAATAGCCACACATCTGTGCATATATTTCCCATGTGTTGCTTGTTCTCCCCCAACCTCTGCTTAATCATACCTTTTGGGGCATGAATAACAATGCAACTAGGGCTGCATGGGTTGAATTGATTCACAGAATGTCACTGCCTGACTCCGCATGATTTGGAATACACATGAATGGCATGGTATGTCCTGTTCCATAGGCTCAGTTACTACTAGCTAGCAAAGTAACAAAGAAGCGAAATACTGTGAGAATTGGGTAACAGCATTGCTCTTGGTCCGAAGGTCCCGTCAGTTTGTACCAGAGAAAAGGTAGTCACAGTGCTTTACACATATAGCCCTGTAAAATAAACTAGCATTATTCTCTTATTACAGGCTGGATGCTGAGACTGAGTGGCTTGCTCATTACTTAGTGAATTCCTGGCTGAGCTGTGCTCATGTGCTGTAGATGCATATGGTGATGATACATCACTGGGATTTCATTACTCTAAATATTTTCCTCAATTGTTAAAAAAAAAGTTTACAAATCCCATAATTCTAATCTGGACCTGTGCTGTCAGTTACAACTGTGACATGTGATGCTGTACGTTTAGGAGAGTAGTGCTATGATACCATTCTGTTTCTTCTAACAGTGCACCTATTCAAGTCTAAACTGCGTATCCTCGCCAGATATTTTAGTCTTTTTATGGTGTTTTTTGTTTTGCATATTCAGTGTTCATTTTAGAGTTTTTCACTGGTCTGTTTGCTATTAAGTCAGTATAGCTTTTTAAACAAAATATCTAGCTGTTCAATTTTACTTCTGTTCTAAGGTTAATACCTGGCTTACACCCTTTCCACGTTGGAGAAACCCCCAAAAGGACAAGCTTGTCTAGTGATGATGTTAACCTAAAACATTTTCAACTACAGGCTGGGATCACTTCAAATTAAGACAGAAGTCCAGTGGCACTTTAAAGACTAACAACATTTATTCCAGCATGAGCTTTTGCACGTCAGAGCTTGCTTCTTCAGATGCTTATCACTTCAACTTCTTATTATAGATGAGGATTAAACTTGTACCATAAACGTTCAGGAATTCCTCTGTGTTAACATTATGTCAAGAGTTAGCCATAAAACTATACAGCATACCCTTTAAATTGGTGGAGGAGTCCTAAAATAATGCACATATATCAAAACAGACATTTTAATGGTAGTTGACACATATGCTGATAGTTTTCACTGAGCTTGGAGTTGATTCTGGGGTTCCCTCTGGTTTGTAAGTAAAGCATTTTCTGTGATAGCTGCTGAGACATGACCTACACTCAGGTGCTTGATTCTGAAAATTTTTCAGCCCTGCGCTGTATGTGGGGTTGGGGGCAGCATGACTCTTTTTCTTGTTATGCTGCATCCTATATCACAATATTCGACTGTTGTGCAGATCAGCTTTATTGTACAAGAGAAAAGTCTGTGTTTCTCCTGTGTAATCAATGATATCCTAATCCCACTATTTAAAGGATATGCAGCTTTGCACAGAATGATAAATGTCTTTCCTGACTGAACAAACCTCACTTTGTGTTTAGATATCTGGAAAACTGATTTTGACTGTAGTAGTACTCCTGGGTATTAACAATATATCTTGCCTGAAGTCATGCTAATGGTGGAGAATCCATCAATCAAAGGGAATTAAAGAGTTAAAAACAGCAGAGTTAAATTGAATTAATACACTGGTTTCGGTAAGGTGTAAGCTAATATTAAAAACATCACCTGACTTTTTATTTTGCTTGAGAGAGACTGCAATAAACGTACAAGAAATTGATGATGATTCTTCTCTCGTTTACGTAAGGAAATAGTTTCAGCAGAAAATACATACATGATCCTATAATGTTACCTACTATTAACTAACAGTTCCTGCCTGTCTTTCATTCCTGTGCACTGAATTAATACAGAATAAATCCAAAAACTCAAAATGCTATGTATATGTTTAAAGTCTGGCAACAGATGAAGCATGAATTCTATTGTTTGTTATGATGTATACAGAGGTTTGAAATCTGACTAGCCCTGTAAATATCTCATGAGCATGTATATAGAACTGAAATGGGGGAGGGGGACAAGATCATACCTCCTGCTGCCCACTACTGACACACATCTTCCATAGCATCAGCACAGAGCCTATGTGCACGCATCATTGTCTGCCTTCGGCAGTCCTGTAAAAGCAGTGTTCCTAGCTGCGTGGGCCTACTACCTGTATAGTTTGCATGCACATAAGCTGCACAGGAGAGGGCAGCAGGTGTGATATTGCCCTCAACAGGTCTTCCATGTAAAGGGCTCATGTTTGTGCAGGACTACGCCAGGTCTTTGTACCGTGTAGTTCAGAGTAAATTAATGGCCTTCAGAATCGTTTTATGAAATTACACTTGAACCTTTAATTTCTAATATTGAGGAACTTCAGTAGTGCTGTGCTACAGTGTTTCTAATTGTGGTAGACATTGCATGGAATATGTATTGTAAGAACAATGTATGGGGCCACTGTGGGTAGGGGGTATTGTTTGATACAGCAGTCCAGTTACTCAGTTTCACTTGTGATGCTGTCTTGCAACTAATTTAATTAACAAGTCACTTCTTGTTACTACCTGCTTGTTAAGCTGCCACGCTGTATCCTTTCTAAGGTTATGAACTATGTTTTCATCCCATTTCACACCCACTTTCCCCCCTTTCACCAGCTTATAAATTTTACTGAGTGATGCGTATACATCAAGGGTGAACAGTTTAATATATCCAAAACACATTGAGCTGGAAGGCTGCACCTCACATGCTAACCTGCATAAAATTATCATAATTTCAATATGCAAGTGGCAGACAGGACATATTATGTTTCTGTATTACTTAGAAGTAATCAGATTTTCTGTGATCTTACCACAACAGTGATTGAAAATAGCCCTTCCTCCTTGTTTCTTGTTCTTTTTGGCATCACGTTTTCATGCTTAATACTGAAATCATCAATTTGTGCTGCTTTTGAAACCAGATTTGGGGACACAAAGACTTGAGTAGGGGTATTGGGAGGCTGTTGTGGATCTTGATTGCCTTTGCCCCACATTGCAAATGTCACGAGGACACATTCTCATGCTACTTAGTCATTCGGGAAATCCTGAAGTCAGTGGAGCCATAGTTTTTGCCATGAACGAGGCATCAGCTGTGGAGCCTATAAACAAAACTCCAGGACCCTAATCAAATGTGTGTCAGCTTACTTGGAGAAAATATTAAGGGGGGGGGGGATACAGGTTTTCTCCTTGCACTTTCATGTATGGCATGAAAGTAGCTACTAGTGGGTTGTGTTACGTTATGGGGCTGTCATTTGCATGACTGGTTTGATTTTATTTACAGTGTGTGGCTTTCCCTCCTTCTTTAGTATAATGCTTCACCACAGCAGCAAAGAGAGATCATTAAAAGCAGGAGCCTGGACCGACGGCTACAGGAACCAATTGTATTAACAAAGTGGAGGCACAGTACGATTGTGTTAGATACCAATGACAAGGTAGGAGTGTCTTAAAGAACATATAATTATTTGATGGCTCACATATAATAAAGTAACTGTTGTCTAATTGTTACTTACTTGCTGATCCCAATAGGCTATTTAATCTGAATTGTATTTCCATAAGATCATTGCCCCATTTACATTTGCTTCCTTGATGAATATTCGTTACTTTGTTTGTTAAATACACTAATGTATTTACTTCAGAGTTACAAGAATGCACATCGGCATGATAAGCTGTATTTGCTTTCATTCATTCAGCATGAACTATTCATTCTTGCAGAAGAAAATTAAGTAGCTGCAGCTGGGAACACAACTGGGACAGACATTGGTAATCTTCAGGATATGGAACGGGGGTGGTACAGCAATGATTTCCCTGGTGTCAGCTACTTTACTTTCTCTCACAGAATGAATAGTTCCTGGGTCTGTTATGGGACAGTGTAATTTTTTCAAATTTAAGTCTTTATATGCCACTAGGCAGCTTATGAAAGAGGAGTGGTGTAAAGAACCTGCTTAAGACAAGCAAGATTGAGAGCTACCACAGTATCAGGCTCGATGAACACTGCAAATCCAATCCACCAATCCCTATGTTTCCTCCAGAGTTCTATGAAAGATAACTGCCTTGACATGTCTTGAAAATTAAGGTGAAAAGGCCAGACAGACTTCCCTAGAGAATGGAAATTGGGAGCCATTAACGGGAAGGCCTGGTTTTTCAGAGTTGCCCACTGTGCCTCTGGCGGTAGTGGCATTTGGACCAGAACCCTTGAAGATGACTCGAACAGTAGGTCAGGCCTTTATGAGAGTAGATGTTCCTTCAGAAATTCTGACCCCAGACCTTGTAAATCTTTAAAGTTTAACGTATTCCGTCATAGTGATGGACATCATGCTGATTTGAAACAAAGCAGTGTTTAGTGGGCGGGATTTCTAGCACACTGTGGATAACTTTCTGCTTTTGGAACTACTGGAATAACTGTTTGCCTTTTGATTCCAGTGCAATAGGAAGAGTGGCTAGAGCTATAAATTCACTGTTCAGGGGCTATTTGTTATAATACAGAATATTGTTTACATGAAATGAATAAGCATTTTGGGAGAGTTGGGAGGAAGGTATGCCAAAAGGATACAGTTTGTCCACTGTATCATTCAGTTATTAGTAGGAAAATTAGACTTTAAGTCAAAACTTAAAATATACAATTTCTTCCTAGGAATATGGAAATGCAAAAAATCTTCAGGGAATTGTTGCAGGTAGTCCAGTTATTCGTACTGAGTTCTGGCAGATACTGAGCATGATATTCTGTTATCATGTTCACTGGTGACTTTCTCAATAGAATGCAGTCAGTGGCTCTTTCAGATGGCTTTATTTTATTACGTCTTTTGAATGACTAACTCCGTATATATGGACATTGAAGAACAGCTAAACTCCCAATCTTGGTATCACTCTGGTTTTGCAAATTAGCACACACTTATGGCATTGTTGTTACCATGTTACCATGTGTGATTGCAGAGTCATTTGCACCCTCTTTTCTGTCCCAACATCAGGAAGAAAACCTTCTTTCAGCCACTTCTCACTCTTAAGAACTACTTGCTTAGATCTTATAGCTGATTTAAGGGAATTAGCCACATCTAGGCAAAGACCAACATAGATTGCAGTCTTGAGATTTTTGCCAAAAAGTGATGAAGCTCCTTGCACAGACTTGAAAGAAATACTGAACTGCTGAGTGTAGTGAAATCCAAGAGAGACTTACTGAAGGAAACAATTAGCACACAAAATAGTCATAAGAAATGGGAACAGTTCCACATACTGGAATGCCCACATTAAAGTGCAGTAAATTCCAAAAAAATCCAGAGATAAAGCAAGAGTGTGAAGCACAGGTGGTTATAGCTGTGATGGTTCCAGGGAAAAAAAATCTGAAGCACGGATATTCTGTATGAGCAGCCAGTAACTCTCAGCGGTAGTGTGAACTCAGAACCCTTAGGTGAAAATGCTAATCTGGATCTAGGTTTTGTCAAATGCAGAGGATTCCTTGCTGTCTAAATGTACCTTGATTAAGTACTAAGAAGGCCTGATTAATGGTCTGGGGTTAGGCAAAGGAGAGGTGCTTATTTTTTTGTTAAGGCTGTATTTTCCCGCCAGTGAGCATGATGACATAATGTGGACTGATTCCACCCTTCTCTGCTAGCTGTCAGTCTTTGTACTGTAGATGGCCTGAGACTTGTTTTCTGAGTCTCATGGGACTGGCAAAGGAGAGCTGGTCTCAGTACCAAGATGGGGGAGAGGGAGTATGTTATGCCAAAATAGTCTTAATGGCTGCAGTATCTCTTAGCCTTAGAAATCTCTTTCATTGAGAATTGCTAGGAGGCGGAAATCAAGAAGGTGGTATGCACATGTGCCTCTTGCTGAATTGCAATTATTGTCAGTATGTACAAGCAATTGTATGTATTGCCCTGCTCATTTGCCAAAATATCAAGTTTTCCTTTATGGACCATTTGGAAACTATGAAGGTTGACACTTCATTAGACCTTCCTTTTCTAATGAGTGAGGGTTAATAGTCGGAATTTAGGAGAAAGGAACAAAGGAATTAGCCTGCATCGTGTGGTTTTTTTAAATGCTCAAGTTTAATAAAAGGCATAGATATGAAGTGCTTTGAGCAAAACAGGTACTATGTAAGGATCTAAAGGTAGGTAGCAATTTCACAGTTTCTTAATCCGTCATCAGCATTAAAATTATCTGATAAAATAGTTGTGGGGGGGGGGGGGAGGATACTGTTACAAAGCACTTTTGTTAGCCAGCTCTGCTGGGATTGCATTTTTGCTTTTTAATGGAAAATAACCTTCAAGTGCCTTCAGGAAAAATGCCTCTGATTTCTTTCCAACCTCCTTAATCATTAAAGAGCAGGGGGGGGGGGTTGGTAGGCTGGTGTGGGAGCATTACTGAATGCATAATTTATGCTTATTTCAGAAAGCTTGGCTATCATCTGTAAAGGATACAAATAAGTTTTAATCACAAGTCATTGTATACATTATTTTAAACCAATCCTGACAACAGAATCTATGAGAAAGTAATGTTATATTAAAATAGTTCTTTTTTTACAGTTGCCTACTAATTCTTCTGAACAGCTCTTGCCTAATCCTGCATATTTGTTCCCAACACATCAGGACCAAGTTAGTATTTGAAACATGATTTATGTATAGACAGTATTAGTAGAGTGCTTTTGTACAAGACAGAATCAGCGCCTATAATAATCAATGGAATGAGAGCTAGTTTAGTCTTGGACGTATTTGTCTCTCTCATGTCTTAGTATTGGATGCCTTCTCTGTAATTCTGTCCAAATTCTATAAATCTTGAGCTTCTGTTTGATATCCGTGGTGTCAATATTTCAATGCATTTTCCCTTTGTAGGATTCTTCATCTCCACTTGTTTCAAGGATCACTTTTCCTGACAGCGAGTCATCCTCTCCTTCCTCACCAAAGCATCAAGCCACAGTCAGTATAAACATTGTATTATAATATAACAAGTTCATCAGATTTAGACAGATCTGTTATTTTTTGTGTATGTTAAGTATGTGAGTTGCTTTTCTCAGCACATCAGCTAGCATCTAGAGAACCAGTTGTAATTTTGAACCCTTGTGCTCATTTCAGTCATGTGTCCAGCTTTGGTCATCTGGGCAGATTCCTTATGGGCACTGCGGACAAATAGGTCAGTGGAAAAGGGAAGAAGTAGGGTTATGTAGCCCTCAGAATATTTTGGTTTTCTCAGTAAAGCAGGCACATTTACTATGACAAGCAAAATCTTCCTTTATCAGGGCGAGTTTGCCTCTACCTTCGTTTAATGCAGTCCATAGCAGGGATCTCTCTCCTATCCTATCCTAGATCACACTGATTACTACCAACTGTTCACACATCAACAGGGAGGTTCATAGAATTTGCTTCATGTGGGCCAGTCCTGCAAACTGTCCTTCTGAATTAGTGCTGCAGATAAAATGATGCTAATCAGTGCACCAGAATGATAAACAAGCTCATGTTTGGAACTGGATGGTTAGTCTCACCTGGCAGAGGGGAGGGTGTTGCATAAAACATTTTTTGTGTGTGTGTATGTGCAGGGAAAATAATCTTAGTGGAAATTTGTGGCTGGAATTGTTTTAACAATTGTGAGAGGCTGTGGCTCAGTGGTAGAGCATCTGCTTGGCTTACAGAAGGTCCCAGGTTCGGTCCCTGTGGCTCAGTGGTAGAGCATCTGCTTGGCTTACAGAAGGTCCCAGGTTCGGTCCCTGGCGGCATCTCCAGTTAAAAGGATCAGGTAGGAGGTGATGGGAAAGACCTCTTCTGCCTGAGACCCTGGAGAGCCTCTGCCAGTCTGAGTAGACAACACTGACCTTGATGGACTGAGAGTGATTCAGTATAAGGCAGCTTCATGTGCTCAGTATGTTCAACATCAGATTGCTTGGCTTTTGGTACATATGTAATGAAGTTCTGTCTTAATGGATGAATGGCACTAGGCATGGTCAGTTGTTTGGCATTTTAAATTGATCTGCCAATCTGTGTTGACTGGTTCTGTAAGCAGAAATAAGCTTTTATCAGTATAAAGATTTGAAATTATTAATGCAGATGTAGGAATACTGAAAGGTAATGATGAAGCAAGTATGATGCTGTCAGTTTCCCCAAGGTGTAGGCTAAGATTATTAAAAATTGTTGTAAAACATAATGGTTCAATTTTGAGAGAAGCCCTAGGATTTTTCCAATTCCAACCTTGAAAATCAACCTAATTGTCAAAATTTTGTCAAGGAACATTTAACATGAGCTTGCAGTAGCTACGGTCTGGTCACTGGTAGCAACTAGGCGTATGAAATGTTTACAAAAAGCCGCCCCCCCCCCCGCCACTGCCTTACCGGCCATAGGCGCATAGACAGATGCACTAGTAAAAATGTTGTGGGCTAGTAACTTTTGGCAAGGCTGGTTTGAACACTTACCTAAAGTAAATAATGTTGAGAGATCTTTGAGAGATAAACAGAAGGGGAGGGAGGGATCTGTGGTTTTATTTGATCTGTTTTAAATTATAATGCATTAACTGTGACTTGTAAGCTGTCTTGAGCCATGGGAAAAGGCAATGATGTAAACGGTTTAATAAAGTTCAGAGTGCATATACTTGGGACTACCCTTTTGCAACCCGGTTAGCAACCTTTTATATCTGCAGGAAACTGTCTGCACACTAGAAGACCAGAGAGCTTCTTTTTTACTGACTTGCTGAATGTTCTCTTCTCCAGGGCCAAGAGAAATATGGATTATTAAATGTCACAAAAATAACAGAAAATGGGAAAAAAGTTCGGCAAGTAACACTTAAATTCTTTTGTTTTATACTTTGTTACGTTTAAAATGCTTGAGAAATGTGTCACACTGTATAAATGTCTACCCTCTTCACAGGAAGAATTGGATGTCGTCATGGGCTGTATTGCAGGGTTCATCACTATTGTTTACCAAGACTCAGGGAGGTGGAACTAGCTGGGTAAGTACACCAGAGGTAATTTCTATGGCATTACCAGGTTGAAAAAGAGCAGAAGCAATCACTGTTCCCCATATAAGAAGCTGATTTCACACAATTTTAGTGGGGAAATTACTCTTTTGTGTTAATCCGCTTGCATCACTGATACAATGTACATGGAAACTGAGGAACCTTGGAACAGCCCTAGGTCATCAGACATGTTTGCTCAAGCTTCCTTATACTAGTTTCAGCAAAACAAAAATGTGGAACTGGGAGCACTCTGTGAAGTATCAACAGTGTCGATAGATGCTGAGGCACAAGTACTTAGATGGGAAAGGATTGTGACCCTTTCCTAGCTATTAACACTTGAAGTTGCCTTATACTGAATCAAACCACTAGTTTTATCCTGGTCAATATAATCTATTCTGACAGCCAGCTGCTCTCTGGGGTCTCCAGCGGAGATCTTCTACATCACTACTACCTGATCCTTTACATTGGAGTTACCTGGGTTGAATGTGAGGCCTCTGCATGCAAATCACATATTTTATCACTAAGATACAGCCCTCTCCTCACATTCTTGTTCTAGCTAGCATTGGTAGTACTAACATTTATCTTCAGAGGTGGCTTGTTTATGTTTTATTTAGAGTATATATATCCTTTCTATTGATATTAGCACCTAAGGGAGTTTAGGTAAAGGTTTCCCTTGCTCGAAAGCCAGGCGAATCCGACTCTAGGCATGCGGTGCTCATCTCCGTTTCCAAGCCGAAGAGCCAGCACTGTTGAGACGTTTCTGTGGTTATGTGGTCAGCATAACTAGATGCTGAGGCACATGGAATGCTGTTACCTTCCTACCGAAGCGGTGCCTATTTATCTACCTGCAATTTCTTGCTTTCAAACTGCTAGGTTGGCAGAAGCTGGGGCCAGAGATGGGAGCTCACTTCGTCTCGCGGCACTCAGGTCTCAGACTGCTGAACTACCGACGTTCCGGTCTGCAGTTCAGCGTCTTACAAAGCTGTAAAAACAGTTTAGAACCATTGAATTACAATAAATTACCAAACAGGGATTATGAGGAACCCAAGGCACTCCTTTTTGTCTCTGCAGAACAGCTGAAGGACTCAGGGAACGGGGCTGGCAAAATACCACACTTTGCACTCATATGACTCTGCTGCTGTCGTGGCCACTCTCCTTTTAGTGATGCCCTGAAATCACTGAGCAAATTCAACAGTGGATAATGAACAGACACTACAGGCAGAGCTTAAGGGCAGTTAGAGGCAGCAGAGCAGACGTCTTCAACTCTGACCAACTTGCCTCATATAGGATGTTCTGTTTTATTCTACTCAGTATAAACATATACGAGGTCCTCAACTGGTCATTACAATTTAATTAGGTTTGCAAACAAGATGTAAAATTTCAAACAGAAGAACTGTCATTCTTGACTCTAAACAAAAGTTGGAAGCACCGAGTTTAATCACAAATTTTATGCAATCCCTGTTCAGTGACCAGAAAAGCGTTCGTGATGGGAGATGGAGGTTCCACCTGTTCATATTGCTCACGCACTTGGGATCATGTGTAACCACACAAAATGGGGTGGAGCTGATAAACACAATCTAAATAAGGAGACGATTGGACTTGGAATGTTCTTTAGGCCACTCTTTCTGTTTGTTTAGCCATGCAATACACTTGTTGCATTATACACTTGTTGCATATTCTGAACAAGATACAAATTATCAGAGCTCCACCTTTGGACTAATTACTGTAACAATAGACAGGATTATGTGTTTGAAAGGTTGTGTCTATCTGGAGGCTGCATCACTTTCTTTAAATTTCAACATAGAATCACTCAAGCATGCTTTCGTAATCTTCCTGTTGCAATGTATAATTTGAGACACTCTAGAGAGCATTTTGAGAGGGAGTAGGGTTATAAAATTTCTATAAATGTTTGGGTGCGGGGGAAGAAAATTTAGAAGGAAATGTGTGTTTAAGCTTGATTTAATCTTTCTATTGTTCATCATCTTGGGGACCGTAAGATGGGTGTAAAGGCAACTTTAAAATATTTTAAATAAATAAAATCTGATAAGTAACAAAATACAAAAGCTGAAAAGAGAACACATTTTTTTAGTATACAGCAAACTTTTTTTAGGTGGACAGCCAAGTTTCCTACAGTCACAACTGGACTATTACCATAACTGGATATTGAATTAAACTATAACATTGAACTGCTCAGCAGTATATATATAATTGTAAACAAAAATAGTCCCATTTAAACAATAGTCATATCACTGAAAGTACCAACCTCTCCTATAGCAAGACAGGGAATTAAGCTGCTTGTTTCCTAGTGTGTGGGTGGGGTCTGTAGCATTCCTTTGACAAAAGAGTGGGGAAGTTAAGAAACAGCACTGGCTTCTGCTGTTTCCCCAGAGCTCGATCAAAGTCACCAGATAAAGGCAAAAAGCATTCCCCAAGTAAAGAAGGCCCCGTCTGCTCCTCTCACACGTTTTGATGAAAAAATACATCTTGGATTGTTGCATTTGTCTGTATGCTGGAATTATTCTTTCCTTTGGTAAACTGGCTTACATTAAAATCTATACACTTTTTATTATTATCACAACATTTTGATCTATTACTATACATTCTGAATGAGTAGAATGTATTAATAACATTGTGCTTATTAGAAAAGAAAACATTTCATAAAGCCCCTCCAGTTTCCTGTTTTCCTGTTGGAAAAATGGGGGAAGTTGGGTGTGTGTGTGGGAGAGAATGGAGAATTCAGTTTCTCCTCCGTTTCATCACTAGGAGGTACCAGAAACCCTTCCACTACCACATAAATATTTACTTTGTACCCTCCTCAACCAATTTGTTCACTTCCTCCTTTATGTTCCTTTCTAGTGGAACAGAGGACTGTTGATATTCCCTAACAACAGCCTTGTGTCTTCTCCCTCACAACCCATCCAACATTTGCAGGGTGGTGTTAAAGGAGAATTCAGTATGTAGCATTCAAAAAAAGAAAGGAAGAAAACCTAATGAGGTAGGGGTGAGGAAAATAAAGATGTCGAGACCAAGTTTGTGTTTCTGGGGGCTGTCTTGTGGCCACTGGGTTAATATGGCATCCCTGTAGTTTAAAAAAACGAGTTAATGCTTGCTTGTTTCCCCCCCAGAAGTTTGGGAACCAGTCTAAGCCAGAATTCACAGTTGATCTCAGGGGCGCAGTTGTTGACTGGGCTTCGAAGGAGAAATCTAGCAAGAAGAATGTGATTGAGGTGACTTTTATCTTTCTTTTTGTCTGACTTTATTTTGTCTGTTAAGGGGAATGGGGCACTGTTGGACATTTCCTAAAGATTTGTACAGTAAAACTATTTTTAGGATTTGCACTTACTGCTGTAAAATATAAGGAGGCAAAATGCATTTTAGAATCATTGACCTCTAATGTCATTAATCTTCCTGTAATAAGAGTATATTCTTCAGGATTGCTCATAAGTACTTTAATTCTAATGCTCTGGTTTCTTTTCTCTTAAAGCTGAAAACACGACAAGGAACAGAATTATTAATTCAATCTGATAATGACATTTCTATTAATGAATGGCTTAAAGTTATTAATTATACGATTAATAACCAGGTATGTACTTAAATCATATAACTTTTTACTGTGAACTTTGTTTGCTGTTCCTGACCCCTCCCTCCATGAACTGAAGTTGTGCAGTAGCCATTTTGCAAAATAGGAATTAAGGTTTTACCAACATACTTTGCATTGAGACCTGAACTGCTTTGTTGCTGTGAAAATCCTGCATGTGGCCTGACTTAAAACAGAATGCTGATTAGACAGGAACCTGGATCAGAATCTCTTGCATGAAACATGTCTTTGGTTTCTTTCCACTATTGCAGTGACCCTCTCTGAACTTTGAATACATTATCTTGACTGAGATTTGAAAAGGAAGCGGGTTAAGGTAGCAAAGCTCAGGACTGATTTATAGCTGCTTGAACTCTTTGCTTAGAGACCTACATAACAATTCTGTGTGCTCAGAGCACTGAACAACTGTGCTTGATTAACATTAACTGTACCTGTGTAACAGACGTTTTGAGAAAAATGCACCCTTTCCGCAATCCTAGGGGGCAGTTTAGTATGAAGAACTGAGGTGGCATGTTGACTTCTATTAACATCAAGTTATTAATGTTAATTACTTGCAGCTTTCATGTATGTGTCTTTACCAGTCTGACGGTATGTCAAAATGCCATATTCAGACCAAGCATCATGTTGCAAATGCATTCTTTTGGGAAACTGCCAGCACTTTCTACGCAAAGTTTGGAACTGATACTTGGCACTGGAAAGTAGCCCGTGCAGATTACATGTGGCTGAATGATTCAGCTAAACATCTAAGGACAACTCCAGTGTTGACTGAGAGGGTAGAGTCTCCAAAGGCTGTCAGTTCACTGTGTTAGATGGACTTAACTGCCTGGCTTTCTGCCTGAGAAGTCTCCGCCAACATGTATTTCCAGTTCAGCATAAGGCTATGAAATTGTCAAGACCCAGATCTGTTGACAAAGATGGATTCTTCAGTTTTACATGAATAGCTAATAACTTTGTAGCACAGCGTTAAAGCTGGCTTCCCACCAATATGCGTACTGTGACCGCATATGTGTGCTCGCGTGCAACTCCAGTACAGGAATTTTATGCTTTTCCCAGCTAACCTGCCCATGTTACTCTATAATTGTATTGGAAGATGCATGAAAATAGGCCATGTGTTCATGGCTTGGGGGGGGGGGCTCATTTCTAGTAATATAATTAAAGCTGAAGAAACTAGAAAGAAGGATGTTTATATGACTTGGGACCAGTATGCCTTAATTTCCTCTCACTCCTGTATGAACCTACCTGACCTTCCCAGTCCTCTTCAGGAGCCTTGCTTTGGGTGCCCCCGTTATCTGAGGCTAGACGGGTGGCAACTTGTGAAGGGGCCTTCTCTGTTCTGCCACCCCAAAAATAGAATTCTGGCCTGTCTTCTGCCAGTGGGTGAAGCCTTTTTTTGTTTTGCTTGGCATTGCCATACTGACCCTCCTTCCTGTTTGTGTTTGAGTTGCTGTCTTAGATGTGTATTGTTTTTAAAAGTTGATTTTAATACCTTTTGAACTGTTTGCTGCCTTTAGGGCCTTTAGGGCTCTAATTGGGTAGAAAGGCAGGAAAAATGTTTTAAAATAAATAATAATTTTAAATTTGCCACTTTCAGTCTTCACAGAGATTGGAGACTTCTAGTATATTCTGACACGAATAAAGAACAATTGGTGATGTCCTTGGGCTTGCATCCTCCATCTCTCCCTTCTTTCTCCCCTGGCACTCTGTCGGGGGTTTGAAGACTTCCTGCTTTAGGAAGCCCTTGAACTTATCACAGTTTGTTGTGGGATGTCTGAATTCAGGCACTTCAAGAAACTGGGTGTTGTTTTTTTTCTTGCCTGTAAACTGGGATTCATAACTTCAGTTTGAGAAGCTAACAGGATTGGCGCTTAAATGCCTGAATTTGGATATCACAAGTGTGATCAGATCGCAGACTTGCTAAACTAGGGAAAACTAAATTAAGAAGTCTTCAGTCTTGGCTCCTCATGAACATGAAGAAGAGAGAGCATACAAGCCTGACAACTTCGGCCACATTTACATCACTGATTGAACTGTGGTTTGTTCAGGGTTTCTGAACGCCACATTTCAATTAACAACTGATCACAAGCTTCTTTCATGCAGTTCTGGGTTTGCTGGTGATCCCAAGATTGTGGAAAGTGTGTACCTGCGGGTCAAGGAATTAGCCCTGTTAATGCTTATTTCCCTCCACACTTCCAGTGTTTATATCCCCATGAGAAAATGTTGCATATATTCTGATGGACTGATTCATTGGTCCCCTCTGCAAGTAAGAAACAGCAAGATCTGATGCAAGCAACATCAGTATCCTGCAGCAAAATATTTGGGACACTGCTCTGGTGCACCTAGTGACTTGCCCTCAAGGGTTTGTGCTGGTCTTAAAACTCTGCTCTGTGTTACTTTAGGGAAGGGTAGGACAGAGCTGTAACAAATGCTGAATGAGATGCAGGCAGAGAATTGGATGGCATCAGGGTATTGCAGGATAAATGGCAGTCTTCCATGATGGGCATTTAATTCTCCCTTGCACCATTTTCCCAATGCAGATTGACACCCTGGAGTTGCAGTTTGCTCTGCAGGGAAAACATATGGGTATCCGTAGGGTATCTCTATAAATAGCAGCTGTAACGTGGGGAATTGCCCTGAGAAAATGGCATGGTGGGGAAAAGTTAGCCCTCCTTTCTGCATCATAAATATTTCTGATTTATCTTACTAAATGATGCTGGTAGGTTGTAAAGATCACTGCAAGTTTTGTATGTGAAATGCTTTGAGCGCTTAGTGCTAAATAAAAGTTTCCACTAATAATAGTAACTATGACAGTTCTGCCCAGTGTCATAATTACCTGACCAGGCACAATCACAGACCCTTAGTAAACCCCCTGAGGCGGTGGACCATAAAGGGGAGGGGAGGGAGCAACAGAAGCTGAAGGGCTGTCATAGAAATGGAGAAGCTCTGGTCTGGAGCTTGAAGAGGTCGGCTATCTGGCTCCAGCACACGTATTTCTTACAGAAGCTGTTCATGTGCACTATCAGATCAGGAGAACAGACATAGTTTCATTGCCAAGAAAGCCGAAACAGTTACAAGATGATGATATCTCACCTTCAGAGAGCTGTGGAAGGGCTGTGATAAATCCTCTTTCTAGTGATTTCAGAAGAATGTTACTGTTTAAAAATCAAGAGTTTCCTTAATTAAAGGAGCTTTCAAAACTTTATATGAGCGGAACTCATGAAACTTTCTTTTAAACCAATTTCAATAGACAGTGGAGTCTGATGAAGCGTTGGACGATGAAGTGCCAGATTCTCCTGGGGTGGAAAAACAAGACAAAGAAAAGGACCATAAAGACTCCAAAAAGCTTCGCTGTAAGTTGAAATTCCAAGTTAAACATCTGTACTTGAGGCTAATTCTCACCACTGTGATGATCTCAGTATTCCCTGCACAATGAAGAAGAATTGCACGCAGACTAATCTATTGTGTTGTGTTGGGCGGTTGATTGCCACCATCCACTCAGGGAGGCAGGAACAACTTTTCCCCCTTGTTCCTGTTTTTGCTGTGGAAGTCAGTTCTTTTCCTGCCTCATCAGGGAGAGTGGTTAGAGAGCAGGCTGTCCTACTTCTGTTTTCTGTTTTCCTTCTTATTTCACTTACTTCATCAACTCTTAACTCTTAACTTTTTCCTTGACTTTACTGGATCTTTTTTCCTACAGCCTCTCCTTTCCTTTCTCGGCTCCCTGGCTCAGGCAAAGAAGAGAGTGAAGACAGAGCTCCTTAAAGGAGCAGCGACCAATTCAGATTGTTGGCTTGCATAACACGTCCATCGGCTGCTCAAGCCATGATTCAATGGGAGGACAGTGGCGGCTTCCTCTCTGAAGCAGAGTTGGAGGCTCCACTCATGGCAGGAGCAGGAGAATCCTCAGATCGGACAGGCAATGACCCTAATAGGGCTGCCGTGGCCACGATAGATCGGACCCTTGACCAGGAGCCAAAAAGCGCATGAAAAAGCTTGTCCCTCCCAAGTCATCGTCAGTCAGTCAACCAATCAGCTGCAGGATTCCTTCCTGTCTTAACTGTTCTACACTTAACTAATCTTAATTGTCATTCATTAATGTTATATGTTACCTGTTCTATGCAGTTGTATGTAGAGTAGCTTAACTGCTTTCGGAGTTGCCAAAACTGAAGGGCAGGTGACTCCCACAGCAGAGACAGGAAGGAGGGGGAAAAGTTGTTGCTGCCTCCCTGAGTGGATGGTGTGAACCACCCACCAAGATGTCCTCCTTTCCTCAGAGGAGAAGGACCCTTCACGGTAAGCATTGAGTGGTCTGCTTTGCTAATAACTCTTAAAGAGTATAAAATTGAAAAGTAGCTAAAATTGAATGAACAGATTTCCTCCTTACATTTTAAATGGTACATTATTTATGTATTTATTTATTTATTTCATTGTATTTATACCCCGCCCTCCCCGCGAGCGGGCTCAGGGCGGCTTACACAGGCACAGAGTGCATATAATATATATATAAATAAAAACAGTTAAAATCAATACCATCAGGATGCAAGGATAAAAAACTCCCAACACTTTGCATAGCAGAAGGGGAGGGGTAGGGCCGTAATTAGATGTTGCACAGTCCTCCAGCGGTATCGCTCTATGATGGAGCGGTGGTGGTAGTGGCATTAGAGGAGGAGATTGGATTTATACCCCGCTCTTCACTCGGAGTCTCAGAGTGGCTTTCCCTTCCCCTCCCTATGGGAGACACCCTGTGATGTAGATGGGGCTGAGAGAGCTCAGAGAGAACTGCCCTTGAGATAACAACTCTGACAGAACTATGGCTTCCCCAAGGTCATCCAGCAGCTGCAAGTGGAGGAATTTATTTATTTATTTATGGGAATGGGAAATCATAAGAACATAAGAGATGCCAATGTTGGATCAGGCCAAAGGCCCATCCAGTCCAACACTCTGTATCACACAGTGGCTAGAAATACCAGGCGCCATCAGGAGGTCCACCAGTGGGGCCAGGACACTAGAAGCCCTCCCACTGTTTACCCCTCCCCCCAAGCACCAAGAAGACAGAGCATCACTTGCCCCAGAGCCCCTATCTATACCTTGTGGCTAATAGCCACTGATGGACCTCTGCTCCATATGCTTATCTAATTCCCTTTTGAAGCCGTCCATGCTTGTAGCCGCCACCACTTCCTGTGGCAGTGAATTCCAAGTGTTAATCACTCTTTGGGTGAAGAAGTATCAAACCTGGTTCTCCCAGATTAGAGTCTGCGCACTTAACCACTACACTAAACTGGATCTATTGTAAACAGAGAGACTTGGGAGAAGCCTGGCAAATGCAGAGTTCCAGTTCCGTGGTGGCTAGAGGGACCTGGATGGTCCAAGCTAGCCCAATCGCATCAGATCTTGGAAGCTGGTTAGTATTTAGATGGAAGTCCAGGGTCACTACGCAGAGGCAGGCAGGGGCAAACCACCTCTGTTTCTCTCTTGCCTTGAAAACTCTATGGGGTCACCGCAAGTCAGCTGTGACTTGATGGCACTAGTGATCAGAGGGAAGTAGTTGCAGAGGTTTTACAGGAGCTCTGCTTACTCTGCAGGCGAAGGGCAAGGTCTGAGTCTGAGCTCACAGACTTATGCATGGCAAATATGAAGCTCCATGGCCAACTAGATGTTAAGATCAAAATGTTTTGTTTCAATATCTCAGATATTTGAGCTTAAACCCTGTCTTCACATCAAGGTCTGATGTACCTTGTACTCGTATGTATCTTCTGTATTGGCATAAAATAAGTATATGTGAAGGCAGAGAGCTTTAGAAGCTGCTGTTTACCTTTTTCCTTAGTGTTTAGAGATTTATCCACATTCCAGTGTGGGTGAGTCAGCATAGTGACAAAATATTTTCTAGTTCAGCAAGTGGCAAGATGGAACTGAATCAGTTTCTTCCAGGTCTCCTCCTAGATGATTAAGACTGCAGCTGTATCTTTCTAAACCATCTGCATTCCACTTGTGAACAAAGAACTCTTCGTAAGCAAGTAGTTCTGTGTGGTTTAAAAGCCATCAAGTTATGTAAAGAGAATAAATGTTAAGGTAAACAGCCTTATGTAAAGCTCGTAAATGTGTATTTGGTCAAGGTTAGCATTGCAGCTGTTCTGAATTCAGCCTTTCTTGAAGATTTCTCCATCTTTCCATAAATACTAGGGAATGTGCTAGTGGGCAGTTGCATGAAACATCGTAAAATCAAATTTGATCTGTGGTACAGAGCCAGTTTGGTGTTGAGAGCCATAATCAATCTATACCAACTTTCTTTCAAAGGGTTGAGAGCCAGTTTGGTGGAGTGGTTAGGAGCGCACACTCTAATCTGGAAGAACCGGTTTTGATTCCCCACTCCTCCACATTCAGCTGCTGGTGTGACCTTGGGTCAATCATAAGTTCTTTCAGACCTTTTCTCGCAATGGCCGTTCTCTCAGAGCTCTCTCAGCCCCACCTACCTCACAGGGTGTCTGCTGTGGGGAGGGCAAGGGAAAGGGATTGTAAGACACTCTGAGACTCCTTCGGGTAGCGAAGGGCGGGGTATAAATCCAATCTCTTCTTCTGATTTAGCAAACTATCTTCTACAAGTTGACATCAGGAGAAAAGAGTCAGCTTAAAGTTTGTTTTTTTCTTTCAGCAATAAAATTATCCGGCAGCATTGATTCTTCAGAACAAAAGAAAACTAAAACGAAACTGAAGAAGTTTTTGACCCGCAGACCCACGTTACAAGCTGTCCGTGAGAAAGGTTACATCAAAGGTAACTGCACTTTTGATTTTGTGATAACTCTCCTGCAAATAGTAAAGCTGATTACATAAGAAGACAGATGTTTGCTCAGGAAATGGCAAGGATGTGGTGGGTCAGATCTGGCCCTCGTAATAAATGAGTTCGATACCTCTGAGTTAAATGATTCTTGTTTATGCTTCCACAATAGACTGTCTAAACAGTCTTCTTTCTGACTAGGAGCTACATACAGTTCAGGGGCTGATTTCACCTTCCTCCTCTTCTGTTTTTCTCTGGTCAGGCCTGTCCTGTGTGGATCTACTGGATGGGTATAAAATGTAAATAAGTCCTTTGCATATAAATCTCAACAGGCAGTGACTCAAATGCTGATGTTAATTCCAAGGTTAAACGTGGGGTATTGTTCATGAAGCTTGGGTCCACAGGCGTAGCACCTGGGGAAGTATTATAGCCACATATGAACATTTGCAAGCATGAAAGCGGGACAGTCCTGCATGATGTCACACAGTGTGTAGTTTCTACTCCAGAGTAGATGAATAAAAATAGTGATTCTTTAAAGTCTTTCTTCTGAAGTGTTTGTGTCTATTTATGTTGAATCTCTTCAACATGTATTCATACAGTTACCAAAAATAATTTGAGCTTTTTAAAAAATTAAGGTATTAAACTGTGTGGCATTTTAAACCAGTTAGGTTGTGAAGGTACATAATCACATTTAGTTTGTGATTATTTATGTGCCTGATATAGTGGAGGGGAACTTGATAGGAAGCGAATGTTGTTGCTGATAGTGCAAAGGATGTTGCAATGTAATCACTCCTTCTTTCATCCTGACATGAAACTTGACCAGAGACAGCAATTTGGAGTCTCAGTACTTTGGCTTAATAATAAATTATATACCGAGAGCCTGCAAGGAATCACATGAAGGGAGAAAAGCTAGGAAATCCTACCTCTCCAAAAATTGCCCCCCCTCCCCCCCGGCTGTCTGTAAACCATCCAGGGCTGGAGCAGGCTAATTTCTCCTTCCTTGTTTTCTGCAGTTTAAAGTCCCTTCTATTAACTAGATTTCTGTGCATTCGAAATTATTTACATTAGGTAGTCTTTTCCATCAGCTGGTACGTAGTTCACACTAGCTTCTTTATTGTAACTAATTATTTGGAGCTAAAACGTCAGTGGAAAGGTTATTGAATTGATCATGGCTGTAAGGCAATATTAGGTATTTTTTAGTCTCTTGGCTCTGATTGGATGCTGTATAATGCTAGAAAGTGAAGAATTCAATAAAGGCACAATGCAGCCATGTTCAGTACTTTGGGGATAATTTGAATGTGTTCTGTGTCGTTCTGAGGCACTTATCCCCTCCTTTGTGACCGTTTTCCCTTCTCTCCTTTCAGATCAAGTGTTTGGTTGCAATTTATCCAGCTTGTGTCAAAGAGAAAATAGTACTGTGCCAAAATTTGTGAAGTTGTGTATTGAGCATGTTGAAGAACATGGTGAGTAGAAGATAATGTCTTTGTTGTTGATAGACAATGTTATTTAAAAGTACATTGCTAGAATTTTGTTGTTTCAAGTGATAGAGCATGTTAATATAAGCAGATTTTATATAGTCCCTGCATAAGGGTATAGTTCTCAATTTTTTCCCCAAATCATCATTTGGAAGTTAGTTGGAGAAATAGATTCAGCTTCCCCAAGTTGGACCATTTTGGATTAGCCATTAGATCAGTATTGGGACTCTAAAAACACCTCCATTTTGTCCCGTTTGGGCTCATTTTGAAGCCACAGAGCTTCTCCTCAGGTAGTTTTAGAGCTTGCTGTGATACTACATAATCCTCCAAATATGGATGGAAGCTTTCAAGGAATGTCCCCTGAAACAACAGAAGTAACATGAGTTCTATATGAAATGAAATCCCTAACAATATTTTGACTCAACCCAAATTTCCTACCCTCACTGCTGGAAACCTGTTGTCTAGATTGCTTAGAATAGAATTATTCCCTATTTTTATGACCGTTGCACAGTCATAAACTAGAGTACTGTGGATGTACCAGGTTTCACCCCTATGACTGTGCAGTAAAAGAATCCCTGAATGAGAGAGACACTCATGGTTGCACATGAAATGCAGTGGGTTTTTTGCCTGTGTACACTGGCTTAAATTCCTGAGGGGGGAAAATCCTTAAAAACGCCAAAAAGCCTTGCAGCACCATCCTAAGCAAGTTTACTCAGAAGTTTCAACCTTAAGCTACAATCTGACATGTACTTGGGCATGTTGAAGCCCATTTATTTCAGTCAATTCAACCGCACCTAATAACTCTGTTTTTATAATATTTTTTTAAAATTATACCCCTGCTTCTGCCCTACCAGCAGATAATAGTAAGACATAAACAATTTGAAACCAGTAGTTTAAAATGAAGTAATAAAATGCAGCCAGCAAATAAAGCAAATCTCAAGGTTCAGCAGAAGAGGAAAAAACTGCCTCCAGTAAAACAACCTGCTAGAATTCCTTACAGCCAGTTAACTGATGGGAAAACATTGTCTTAACCAGGCAACTGAAGCAAAATATTTTTTAAACTCTCTCTCTCCCTGATGGTTCAAAAGTGCCCTTTTGCATTCATTCCTCCCCTTCCCTCAATGAAAATTCTTTCTAAACAATACTGGCCTGAAAGCGAAGAGGGGACAGGAAGTTCCTTGGTTTCAGTGCCCCCAGTGAGAATGCACTGTTGTGTGTATAATCACCCACTGCAACACTGTTGACAAGAGAACATGGAGGTCAGCATGTGC
Organism: Gekko japonicus; assembly: GCF_001447785.1. Lineage (NCBI taxonomy): Eukaryota > Metazoa > Chordata > Lepidosauria > Squamata > Gekkonidae > Gekko > Gekko japonicus. Next base: position 491,095 of record NW_015164184.1, read on the forward strand.
AGGTGATTTCTGTGTTGGTAATGGCAAAGGCAAGCCTTAAGGAAACCCTTGTCCCAGACAGTTCAGGGCTTTAAAGGTCATTGGCCCTGGAGACCAATGCTTAACCAGTGTAATGTGATTGCATTGGTCTGTCCCTGTTAATCTTGTAGTTGTGTTTTTTTGGGGGAGGGGGGGGAATCTCTCCTTTTTGAGCACTTTCTAAGGCAGCCTTGCATAGAGTGGGTAACAGTCACTAAAGTGTATCCCACTGTGGAAAGGTATATCAGCCTCCACTGATAAAAAAGCATTCCTGACAACAGACTACACCTGACCCTAAAGGAGCGCATCCAGACTGAGATTCTGAGTCTTAAGAGAGAGTGGAACCCCATCTTAAAACATCTCTGCGTCAGCACCAGGATCAGCTTTATCATCAGTCCACAGCACGTCTGGATTAAAGTTCACTCTCCTCCAGCCCATTATTGATTCAGTTTAGCACATGTACACCATCACTGCTACTGGATGGAAAGTTTTAAACAGAGCTGAGCGTCGGTATGCTGGTGACACTGCTGTCCAAATCTCCAGGTAGCTTTCCCCCAAAGGGCTTTAAACAGAACCTGGTGGCCACCCTGCAGGGCAGAGCTCAAGAAAAACGCCTCCCAAAACCAGCTTCTCAGACTCGAAAATAAATGGGCAGACTTTACAGATTTTTCAGCACTGGGGTGATAACAATCCCTGTATCCTTTCCCTGGCAATAGTTTGGCTGCTGCATTTTGGACCACCTGAGTTTCTGGACCATTTTCAAAGGCAGCCTCTCATAAATGCAAGACAGTAATCTAACATGGATAAAATCAGAGCAGGGATCACTATGGCCATAATTTTTATTTGTTTGTAATAGCTCATGCATTGAATGTGACTGAATGTGAATACAGTGAAAGGTAAACTGACAAAGAAAGCTTGCTTGAAAGAACTACTTGCTTGAAGTCAAGGTTGCATTTTGGCACCCTGATCTTCTTAGGAACCCTTCCTTTTAGTTGACCAAATACTTTTGCTGTTGTCCTGATTTGAATAGCTTACACTTATTCAGTGTAGTATGGGGTGTCAGATGTCTTTTGAAAGGAAACAATGAAAGCTGCAGCATTCTACTCACAATCATAAGTTCCAGACTGACGTGAGTACTGCTGATGTAGTCCCACTTATAAACACAGCAAGGTATCACAGGCATAACAGCACCATATCCTTTAAGTGTATATTGTCATTGTCTAAGGTAACAAGGGGGTAAAGAATGAGGAAGAGATGGTAGAGCTCATAGATCATCATACTGTAGATGCTAAAAAGGTAACACGGTGTTCACACTTGGCTTTTATTGCATCATAATTTTTGCTTTGCTGAAACTTCAGTGGTGACTTCCCTTCTAAATATTACAGCCTCTCATGTATACAGCCAGACCTAATAAACTTTAGGAAACCACTTACTGAACAAATTTGAACTGTGTTTTAGGACTGGATGTCGATGGCTTGTACAGAGTTAGTGGCAATCTTGCAGTAATACAGAAGCTGAGATTTGCAGTTAATCATGGTAAGTTCCCATACAGTAGCAATTAATAGTTGTAGTGACAGTACTTGTAGTAGAGCTACACTGACTGCTAATTTCATTAAGTCTTCATAGAATGATGAATTAGGGATGCTGCATTTACGAATGGTCTAAGGGGAAACTGGATCACATCTGATAAAGTTTTTAATATTGATTTTAATATTTTGTCAGAATAGCCTTCTCTCCTTCCTTATGTGAATGTTGCATTTGTGAGTAAATTATGGTAATAAGCTCAACAATCTAGCTGAGACCTCTAAGACTTCTGTCTTTATCACATGCTTTCTCTTTCAGATGAAAAACTGGACTTGAATGATAGTAAATGGGAAGATATCCATGTCATCACAGGAGCTCTAAAGATGTTTTTTAGAGAATTGCCAGAACCACTATTCACTTACAATCATTTCAATGATTTTGTCAATGCAATCAGTAAGTCTGTGCCACACAAGTTTTTTACCTTTGGGTGATGACTTGCATAGCATTTCCAGCATGGTAGCCATGTTAGCCTGTTCTGCAACTAACAGCCAAGTTTTGTGACACCTTAAAGACTAGAAAATTTATTATTGTGTAAGCTTTTGATGGCATGTTGTATGTTATACACACATGTGCATACACTTCTGTCCAAAGAAAGAGAAATTGCAAACAATGGGGTCAAAAGCCCTGAAATGTATTAAGTAGCAGTTAGTGTGTCGGTTTTATGGGCAGAACCCAAATAGACTCAAGGCCAAAACAGTGGCCCGTTTACAACAGAATACAATGGTGAATTCTGCTTTGCTGTGCTAGCTGAAAACCTAAAGAGGCACAATTGGTTTTTGTGACAGGCAAAACAAAAGTGATCTGATATTAAGTCTCAATTTACTAAACATAGTCCAGGGTTTGGATAGAGAAGTCCCTGGTTCACCTATCACTCTGTCATGAACTTCCCAGATGGCCATAAGCAAGCCTCTGCGTCTCCCCCCAGTCTATACTCTGGAGGTAATACTCTGCAGGAGTATACCGCATACCCTGCAGTTGTGAACAGGTTTACATCAAAACCATACAGCATAGCATCCAGACAAGAATAAAAGAACATGAAAGACACCGCAGACTGGGCCAACCTGAAAGATCAGCAGTGGCTGAACATAGCCTTACTCAAACAGGACACAGTATCTTATTCCAAGACACTGATGCTGGGAAGCCATTGAAATTCATAAACATAAACACAATTTCAACAGGAAATAAGAGAGTTTAAAAATAAATAGGGCATGGTTTCCTGTCCTGAAAAACACAAAATGCTCTACATCTTACAACAGCACTACAGATAAGATTAGAATTTCAACAGCCAATCCATATGCAAAAAAACCTCCTCAGGAAAGCTCCTCCATTAGCATGTCACAGCCTGGGGAACTCCTACAGCCTGGGGAACTCTCCCTACCCCACCTTCCTGAGTAGATATAAATTACCTGTCTACCATTTTTCTTCTCACATTGACACAGAGAGTACTCTATCTTTCTGTGTTATACCTCTGAGGATGCCAGTCACAGCTGCTGGTGAAACTTCATGTCCTACAATGCCAAGACCACGGCCATACAGCCCAGAAAATCTACAACAATTAAAGTTACAAGAGCATTGTTAGGATTACAAGATAATGCAAGTGACTCTCTGGGCCTCATTAACCAGTCAAGAGGAGAAAGAGATGATGAGGTGGTTCTTCATCATCCCCATCTTCTTGGGCAGCCCTCTTCTCCTGGGCCTCCCAGTCTGGTGCTCAGCCATTAGGAGCAATACTTTCTTCCAAGCTCCTCAGCCCACTAAAGCTACCCAGAAACAGCACTCCTCCAAAAGGCTGCCCATGTTTTGGGAAGGAGGGAGGTTATTTTCATAGCCTGAAGCCTGAAATTTCAGAGATGATGTGGAAGGAGGAGAGTTCTTCCATGTAGGAATAATTGGACAAGATCAGTCATCTTCTCGGCTGTTTCTTTCAGATATACTGTGTAGAGCCCGAAAACAAATCTTCAGAGCCAAAAGTGCAGAAAGACGCGTCTCCACTCACCCCTCCTCAGAGATAACCTTTCTGTTCCCTCAGTTCTTTGAGGAGACATGGGATCAGCTCCTAGCTAAATAAATCTTGTTCAGGAATAAATAAATCACTCAGGAAAGATTCTCTAGGCATCACCCAGTCACCAGTTGTGGGTGCACTGATAACTTCCTTAGCATGGGGGCATGTTATACCTAAGGATAAGGAAGGTTTCCACACAGACACTGTTGACAGGAAAAGGGAATTTGCCGTTTGTAAGGCCCGTGACATCTCTGACTCTGCTGTCAGCACTTCAGGAGCTATATCTCTGTTTTCAAGTGCTTTGGGGATGCTCAGAAGCTGTGGAAGTCAGTTTCTGAAGTGATCAAGGTAATGGTGCCATTATATTCTTTTGTCACAGTTGACTTTAACACCACAATCCCTATGGGTATAATACATTGTTGTATAGCAATATGAACTGGCAGAGACTGATCAAGAGAGAGATCTTGGAGTTGTAGTAGATAACTCACTGAAAATGTCGAGACAGTGTGTGACTGCAATAAAAAAGGCCAATGCTATGCTGGGGATTATTAGGAAGGGTATTGAAAACAGATCAGACAATATCATAATGCCCCTATATAAATCAATGGTGCAACCTCATTTGGAATACTGTATGCAGTTCTGGTCACCACACCTTAAAAAGGATATTATATGTTTTGAAAAAGTGCAGAAAAGGGCAACTCGAATGATAAAAGGGTTGGAACACTTTCCCTGTGAGGAAAGGTTAAAGCGCTTAGGGCTCTTTAGCTTGGAGAAACAATGACTGAGGGGTGACATGATCAAGGTTTATAAGATTATGCATGGGAAAGAGGTACTTTTCTCCCTTTCTCATAATATAAGAACTCGTGGGCACTCAATGAAATTGCTGAGCGGTCGGGTTAGAACGGATAAAAGGAAGTACTTCTCCACCCAAAGAGTGCTTAACACTTGGAATTCACTGCCACAGGAAGTGGTGGCGGCTACAAGCATGGATGGCTTCAAAAGGGAATTAGATAAGCATATGGAGCAGAGGTCCGTCAGTGGCTATTAGCCACATGGTATAGATAGGGGCTCTGGGGCAAGTGATGCTCTGTCTTCTTGGTGCTGGGGGGGGGGGTCAACAGTGGGAGAGCTTCTAATGTCCTGGCCCCACTTGTGGACCTCCTGATGGCACCTGGTATTTCTGGCCACTGTGTGACACAGAGTGTTGGACGGGATGGGCCTTTGGCCTGATCCAACATTGGCGTCTCTTATGTTCTTAATGTTGGCCACTAGGTGGTAGTATGTATTAGCTAATGTCTTCAGAATAATGTTTTCCACTGTTTGCGGAAGTTTTACCTTTTCCTTCCTTTCCCAGAACAAGAGCCCAGGCAGCGTGTTCCTGCTGTACGAGAGCTGATTAAACAGTTGCCAAAGCCAAACCAAGATACCATGCAGGTGCTCTTCAGACACCTCAAAAGGTAAGCAGTGCATGAAAGCATAACGTGACTCATTCTGTAATTTGTACAAATAAATAAGGAAACGGGGCAAAATTGTGCTTTCCCATGGAGGTCACCTTGGCCATCCTGTCACAGTTTAGCCAATCCTAGTCCTCAACACAAGATTAGATTTTATACATCTCTTACTTAGTATAAATTTGACAGGGAAAAGCCGGTGTTACAAGGTTTACTGTTGGAGGAAGATTTTGACGTGTGTTGAAGAATGATGGTGTGTTTGGCCACATGGCTCAGGAATGAGCGACTGTGACTCTGTAAGGTTACAGTGTAAGCAGGGAGCTCTGTGTAAACATGGGATGCTTCATTCACTGTATGGTCAGGGGTGAATATGTCCAGTAAAGAGAGCCTCTGCTAAAGGAGGGTAATTGTTTGTGTTGTAAACTTCAATTTTTGTCTTGTTTTGTCCTCAGAATTGTGGAAAACGGAGAGAAGAACCGAATGACCTATCAAAGCGTAGCCATAGTCTTTGGTCCGACTCTGTTAAAGCCAGAAAAAGAGACTTGTAACATAGCAGTTCACACGGTGTATCAGAATCAGATTGTGGAGTTGATCCTCCTGGAACTGAACTCAGTCTTTGGACGCTGAATTTCTCCGAATGCAACTGGCTTTAATGGGAGGCCACCTGGGCTCCGGCAGAAGCTGCATCTCTCTTGTACACGGTGTGTTGTGTTTGCAGACCAAGCAGCGACTCGACGTCTTTGCACTTTTGTGGGAGAGGGAAGTGTGTGTGAGACTTGTTTTAGCTGGGGGTTTTTTGTGGACGCTGTTAAGAGTTCTTTACCACTCAATGTTGTGAAAATTTCAAGGTTTGTACACTTGCAATTGCAGACCGAGTATGTATGTACACACTGGATTCCATGGTAAGGGAAGCTAAACCCAAAACTTGGTCTGGATAATCTGGAATTGCTTTTTAACGTTGCTTTTTACTGTTCAGTTCACCACGGCGTGGGGAAGATAAACCCCATCAACTGACTTTGAAAAACCTCCATGGGCATTTTAAGTGAATAATTGCATTATGTGCTTACATGTGAATCTTTTAAGATCATTCCTGATGCTGTCTACAGAGTTTCTGCATTCATTGACAGGCTTTAACAAACAAATGCTATTGGTGGCCAGTGTAATTCCTCGCTTGAGGTATGGGGGTTTTTTTTTGTACCGTTTAACTTTGTTGTGCAGATTCCTTAACTGGTTCACTTGGATGCCTCACTAGTATTATTTAAAACTCTGAACTGGTACTCATATCCAACAGAGGATATACCATGGTCTGAAACGAACTAGAGCTTTTGGTTAATAGAGTTCATTTTTTTCAGGGTATTGCTTGGGCTACACTTGGAAAACTAAATTACATCTAACAGTCCTTAATGAAAGATTGGTTTTAATGCTGTACTGAATTCTTGGTCTGAACCTGTGGTAGTAAAACTAGATGTAAATACAGTCTGAAGCCCTAACAGCTTTTGGTTTTTATACTTATGCATTGTTGTATAGTCTCGGAGTACCATCTAGTCACACATTTCTAATCATGGGTGGATGTGTAACAGTTATTATAATATCTCCCAATGGATGTCTGGGATTTCACAGAGAAACGGGCTAAAACGCTGTGCACTTTTAGATGCTAATTACATCTGCATGCAAATAAATGTAATGCAAATGGTACTGGGGAAATACTGAGTGTGCTTGCTTAAATGGTTAATGCACTACAAGCAAGAGCCACTGATATTTAATATGTACAGGAGATACATTAGAAAAATGTATTACAAATTCTAACATCTATAAATAGCAGAAGCCTATGTTTGAATAGATGGATGTCTGGGAAATAATGAAAATGCTAAATTTCAGGATTCCTTTTTACATAAATAATGTAGATTGATTTGTAAAATAGGTTGCAGAAGATTTTGTTACAGGAGCTGTGGTCTGCAGAAGATTTTTTTTTTTAATGTATTTTTCTAGACTAACTGCTGTACCTGACATTTGCTATGTTGAATCTAAATAAAGAGACCTGTTAGCTGTTTTGGAATTCGCTGCTTGAGGTTTGAGTGATATTGTGCCTTGTTGAAACTGGGGAACAAACTAATTGGTAGTGTCTGTGTTACTTTTCAGTATTTGTTTTGAAGAAGTAGCAGAAACATTGTCCTGGTCAACTTAGAAAACCTGTTTAGGAATAGTTGTAATTAAGATGCTTATATGACCACTAGGAATAAGGCCCGTTGTGAGAAGAAATACAACGAGCTCTAGAAAGAGACTCCAGCTATGGCTGGTGGGGCGACGGAGGGAAGGGGAAAATTAGAGGGAGGCTAGCCTATTTCCTTCTGCTTAGCTATAAGACAGGGCTGTCTCAAGTCATTTTGCTGCCCCAAGTGGATAATATGGGAGGAGAGCCACATGGTAACAGGTATGGTTCCTTCCCCCATGACTTAGGTTGATTTGGGGCTATGCAGTAGCAGCTAAGGTAGAAAAGCACCTTCTCCTATGCCATGTTCTCTGGGTTTCAAGGGTCTGGAAAGCAGTTCCGTAGCCAGTTACAGGGTTGCCAACTCTAGGTTGGGAAATACCTATAGATTTGAAGGGTAGAGCCTGGGGAGGGCAGGGTTTGGGGTGGGGAGGGACTTCAGCAGGGTATAATGCCATAAAATCCACTGCCCAAAGTAGCCATTTTCTCCAGGAGAACTGATCTTGGAGATCTCCAGGTGCTGCCTGGAGGTTGGCAACACTAAGGGGAGTTCCAGGTTTGTTGAAGGACTTCAGTGAGATATAATGCCATAGAGCTCACCCTCCAAAGCAACCATTTTCTCAATGGGGACTAATCTCTATAGTTTGGTGTCATCAGGAGGTCCACCAGTGGGGCTAGAACTCCAGAAGCCCTCTCACTATGCCCCCCCCAAGCACCAAGAATACAGAGCATCACTGTCCCAGTCATAGTGTTCCATTTCTACCTTGTGGCTAATAGCCACTGATGGACCTCTGCTGTATACAATCCCCTCTTGAAGGTGTCTAGGCTTGTAGCTGCCACCACTTCCTGTGGCAGTGAATTCCACATGTTAATTACTCTTTGGATGAAGCAGTACTTCCTTTTATCTGTTCTAAACCTACTGCACATCAATTTCTTTGAGTGCCCATGAGTAAGGATGGGCACAAACCGCGAAAATGGAGGTTCATCCCAGTTTGTGAGATCACATAAACCACAAACCTGCCTGTTTAATGAACTGGTTCGGTTTGTGAGGAACCTCCCTCCTTTCTGCTGGGGGTGGCTCCCTGAGCCTAGCAGAATGGAAGGGGGGGGGGATGATCTTGCAAAAGCCATTTAATGAGAATACTCCCCTTTGCAAGCCATTTCAGTGATCCTTTTTGCTCCCCCATACGTCCAAGCAGGGGGGAATGAAAAGCGTCACTGAAATGGCTGGCATTTATTTCAGCCTAACAGGCTGAAATGGATGCAAGCCATTTCAGCAATCCTTCTCAATCCCCCCCCCCCCCCGTTCCCACCGCAAACCTCCAAAATCATGTGGAGGGTCACGAGCAGCCAAAATCCCTCCTCTCCAAAAGTATTACAGCCCACTCTGTTAGGAGGGCAGCTATATCCACAGCCCTGGAAGCCAGAACTTCCATAGGGGAGATATATAGGGCATCTACCTGACCCAATACTTCTACCTTCATACGCCACTACAAGGTAGACAAAGGAACATCTTCAGATACAGCCCTTGACCACTGAGTCCTGCAGCAGATAGTGCAAGAGGATTTAAGGGTGTTGAGGCTTTTTTTACTCCCCTGGGGGACAGTATGCTTTGTTACATCCCCACTTATCCAGGTCTTCTCATTCAAGGAAGAATGGCACACTGATACTTACCATGAAAGTCCATTTTCCTTGGAAGTGACAAGGAGACACCCCCCCCAGGGAAAATGAAACATAGAGGTGCAGAAGGATAGAGATGTTGTAGAAAGAGAGGGAAGTTCCCTGATCGGGTGATCAGCCCATTTGTTAGTCTGGGTTGTGCTGTGTTGCTGTGCTTTCTAAGTTTTTCGGATCATCTTGTGGGCCATGTGACCTACAGAAAGTTCTGGACTGAAGGGGAGATGGGGGAACTCCTCCCCTCCAGAACAAGAAAGCTGGACTTCCTGCCACCAGAAGTGGAGGAAAGGGAGTCCCCCACTCATTTGGGTCTCCTTGCCACTTTCAAGGAGAATGGACCTTCCTGGTAAGTACCACTGTGCCATTTAAAGGGACAATAATCTTAAACCAATATGTTGAACAAGTAAGCCAGTGTGGTGCAGTGGTTAAAAGTGTCAGACTGGGGTCTGGGAAATCCATGTTAAAAATCCCACTCAGCCTAACCTAGTTTACAGGGTTGTTGGGATAAAACTGAGGAGAGGAGAATGATGTAAGCCGCTTTGGGTCCCCACTGGGGAGGAAGGTGGGATATAAAATAAAGCAAATAAATAAAACAAAAAAACACATGTTGTCTCAGGGCCTCCAAGGTCCTGCTGGCATTCTCATGTACCAGTAAGTGAAAGTGATCCGAGTAATCGATGTAAAGTTTGGGTAACACTTTAGCTTTGGTTCGGGGCAGCTGTCTACGATGCCCTTCTCTCCCCATAAGCTGTACATTGGGAACATTGTCGAGTGGTAGAGTTAGGGTTGCCAAACCCCCCGGTTTGCCAGGGGTCCCCTGTTTTTTTGGGGGGGTTCCAACACCCACAGCCACCCATCTCTCTCCCTTTAAGGGTGTGCAACCTGTGTTTCATCCCAAGCGCGAACTCTGCAAGCTTGCAGGGAAAAGCCAGCTTCGTTCTTAAAAGGGAAACACAGCTTCTCTTAAAGGGGAAACGCCGGCTGCCGGCTACTTTAAGTGCAGGAAACTGCTGTTCTGGAGATCCGGCGCATGGCCGGGTTGGGGGGTGGTGGCAGACGTCCCCAACGTGACGTCATCACGTTGGGGATGCCCCACCCCTTCCAGGAACGCCCCCAAAGTCCCCCGCTGGGGGTGGAAGATGGACTTGGCAACCCTAGGTAGAGTACATAAAGAAGCTCTGTGATTCAATTCTTGATATTTCCAGCTCAAGGATCGCTGCTAGAAGCTCCACAAGACCTCTGCCTGTGAGCAGGGAGAGCTGCTGCCAGTTACAGTAGCGCGTATTAGACTAGATGATTTGGTAGAAAGTAGTTTCCCATAGTTTCCGTTACAATTTCAGATATAAAGTACCTTAAATCTCTGGTGACTTAATTACTGGTGTGTATCCATGTAGTTCACACCATGAATTTAATTGTGGTTTGTAAATTTACATTTTCTGTTTTAAAACATGATACACAAATAAGAAACAGAGTTAAAATTGCTGTTTATTACAGGGGGGAGACTTCTGCAAGTCCCCAAGGGGACATACAAAAGAGACGGCCTTCAAAATAACTAGTGTCAGACAATGTTGCAATTAACATATCAAAGCTGTCCGGGCCAACACATCAGCAGCGATTAGCCTGGAGTGTGGCTGTCTCTCAAAGGAACAAACAAGTTTTGCTAACTTAGGGTGTGCTTTGTTGGCCGCAATTGCTGTACTTTCCTCGGGATGCTGGCTAGGATGCCACTAATTAGTGACACTCAGAATATATTGAACTTTGCAAATTAAGTAGCTGTTTAGTCACTACAGGTTATTGTGGAATACTGGCAACAGAGCCAGTGCTATTTGGATTGACAAAAGATATCTTTCACTCTGGCCTTGTGTGTTGGACCAGTGTGCTTAGAGCAATGTCCTGAAGTTGTGCGAGGGGTCAGACATGTTTTTGCCCTCTACCTACTGATAGTACTCAACATCATTTTCTAAAAAAATCCCTTTATAGCATGCTTATCTGTATTGTGACTATATAGATTCCTGACTCCTTGGTATCGTTTAATAACAAGGACAGGTCAGAGGGGAGGAAGGGCATTCACTCCAGTGCGATTGTTAAAGGAGAAGTTAAACTGGGATAGCAGGGGAAGGTTTGGGTGAGCCTTTATGGCCAGGCAGAAAAGAGCAGCGGCCTGTTGCAATCAGTGGCTGATTTATCGGCCATAAAGTTTGGCCAGGCCCAGGCGGGCCCAGGGACTCCAAAGAAGGGGCCAGTCGCTGCATGTCTAATGAGGCATTCCAGAGCCACCAAAGAGGAGAAGAAGGGAGCTGCTCCGGAGAATCTTAATGAGCCTCCACAATGGCAAAGCTGTGCAGACCAGCAGCTGCCGAGGAGGCTGCTTTTCGGCTGGATCAAGTCCTTACAAAATAGCCCATCCTCCTAATAATGGAGCTTAAGTGAATGTTTTCTGCATTGCAATTTTGCTTAAATGGGGCATTTGTAAAGCGACTAGTTTAGGAAAGGGGTCTCTCTCTGCTCTTCCTTTTATTCCTCTGGAGGAGACTAGGTGGAGGGCAGCTTTGCTCTGTTAGAATTTTTTTTAACATTTTGATTGACTTTAATTGCTCAGAGAACGTTGATTCGAGAGAAAGAAGGCTCTTGGCTTTGATCACCGGTTGCATTTTTTTTTCATTGCAAAGTAATCAGATGTGAAAGCAACTTCAGAGTTCCACAAAGGCCAGCCTTAACTGCAGATGTAGAATTAACTAGCTGGCTATGGCTAGCCCTATCTGCTCTTATTAAAGCTTGTCACTAGTGCGTTAATCCGTTTAATCTTGCCTCTTTAAATTACTTGTACAAAAGAAACCTTTTCTCGGGCATTCAGGAATGCGAAAACCAGCCTTTAGATGGCCAGATTCCTTCGCTTTCCTAACAGGAGATACGCCACGAAGTGAGCAGTAAGAGGGCAGCTGCCTCCCTCTTTTGGAGGCTTTCTGGAGGTTCTTTGCTTGCGGCTCACCAGGGCAGGTGAAGCCCCGAGATCTGGTAACAATAGGGAGTAATTTACAATTAAAGTCACAACGCTTGGCCTAGATGGCTTCTATGCTACAGATGCACTTAATGCATCTTTCTCTAACTTAATTTAGGTAGACTTTTTGTTGTTGTTGTTGCTAAAACAGGCTGTAGGGACTTTAGAGAGTCAACATCAATCCGTTGTTGGTCCAAAAAGTTATTTCCATGTGAATCTGTACACACAGGGGACTGTAAAAGCCTACCAAGGTGTTGACATTCCTTCTGCTATTTTGCACGGACACTGAACCAGCCAGCCCAATTTGTGTTTTTCAAATGATCTTTTAAAAATAACAATTTGACATCTGCTGCAGCCCAAAGAAAGTTTTATATCCCAGGTGCAGAGATATTTTATAGACCACTCTCAATCTTGCTTTCCTGCAGAAAGAGGTGGCTTACGAGGAAGTAACAAGATTTACATTCAAAAAGATGAATTTTGTAATTAACATCTGTGTTTGTAGTTACTGAGTCTGAAAGGATGTTTTATTATATCGACAGTCCCATCCCCGATTTCTCCGAAGAGGAATCGGCATCACAGTTTCATGACAACCCTCTGTGGTAGCTTAAACTGGGAGTGACCATCCAGTTAAAATCATGCCCGAAAATATGGTTGCCAGTTTTTAAACTGGTCCTTCTAGCTATTCCTTTAATATCTGTTTGATCTGCAAGTAATTATCAGGCGATGTTAGTTAACTTCATCCCATAAAAAGTTTCAGCCCCCCCTTTGCACGCATTGAACCTCAATTAAAGGGACAGGACATTTTTCCTCTCCGGTTAGCAACCCCTAAAATTTACATGATGAAGACATAGCCAGTGGCACTGACCTGGTGAAGACAATTTGAAGATATCTGAAGGATTACATTTATTGGAAACAATTAACTGGAAACAAACTTTTAATGAATAAAACAGACATTTGTACTCTGAACATTGTTCAGTCAAAGGCTTTCCTGACTGGTTATCACATCAGACAGCAGGAAATAAGAATCTCTTCCTTCCCTGATGAATCTTTCAAGTTTTGAGGAGTATCTCTAGACTGGTAGGTCAACCAGAGACCACAGGGAACAAATAGGTTTTGGTTTCCTTCACAGGGAGCTGAAGCAGCCAAGGCAACTCATTTGAGCCCAGGGTAAGACTTCTGAATGGCATCGATTTCAAGGGGAAGAGTCCTTTTGGGATGCAATTCACATTGCAGTTTATCTCCCCAAACTATTTCAAATCACCTTTTAAGTTACCGTTTCTGGGACGTTGATACAGGTTTGGAAGCAACATACATGCACACAGACATCACCGCATGCCCTCATTTCCTTGCCTGTCGTTCCTTTCCCCTTTTTGGTAAGCGCAGCTATTTCTCTGAGGCCTCATCCACCCACCTGCTATTTTGCCTGCACTGAACAGTCAGTGTGACTGGAGAGGGTTTGTTTCCTTATTTGTACAATCTCCTCATTCAGAATGTAGGCAGGAATGTGCCGTGCCTGGCAAGAGCTCTGGCTTCGCTGCTTTGCCTGCAGACAGCGTAAAGAAGGGCTTGAATAAGTCCTGCCACTGACTTTGAATGAGGCTGTACTGAGAATGAGAGATGCACTGGGTGCAGAACAAGCTGAAAACCTTCCTAGTTACAAATATTAAAAAAATTCCCTTTTAATTTGATACAGCAGAAATTGATGAATGGACTATTTTCTTTTTAATGAAAAAAGTTTAGGTAAAACAAACTCCTTTTATACTAAGCATCTGATATATATATAAAAGCCCTAATGTATTGGCACTTTCCAGCTCTCCCACTGGCTGTGCTGTGTGCTCCATCAGCCATTGGCCCATCAACTGCCACTCAAGAGTACTCATGTGCCATTGGCTGGTCCTCTCCTCTTGGCC
>NW_015164184.1:504961-520455 GCF_001447785.1 Gekko japonicus
ATGTCAGAATAGACTGCCAAAATGGCTGTCTCTCCTGACGAAGATGCTTCTCCTGCTTGGCTCCTCTGTGGCTGACTGCCTACTGAGGTGGGCCACTGGCTGTCAAACCATTCTCTTCTCCTCCTGCTATGGGGCTAACTTTTCCCACAGTGCCTGTTGGCAGGCAGCCAAACTTGGTTCTGTAAGTAAAAAAGGCAAAGGCAGGAGGCCCTTTCCAGGCCTACTTTGGCCTTTGTGGGGAACTCATTGGGGCCAGTCCTGACTAGCATTGCCAGCTCCAGGCTGGGAAATTCCTGGAGATTTTGTGGTGGAGCCTACAGAAGCCAGAGTTTGGGGAGGGGAGAGGCCTCAGCTGAACAGAATGCCATAGAGTCCACCCTCCAAAGCAGTTATTTTCTCCTGGGAAACCATTTCTGCCAATCTCCAGGTGATGGCTGGAGATCACTCAGAATTACAACTGCTCTCCAGATGGCAGAGGTTCCCCTGGAGAAAATGGTGGACTCTGTGTCATTATACCCTGTTGAGGTGACCCCCCTAGGACAGCCAGTGTGATGTAGCAGTTAGCCCTTCAGAGCAGGTTCTGCCAGACCCAGGTTCTTCCTGTGGAAGCTGATTGGGTGATTTCAGACCACTCACAGACTTTCAACCTGACCTACCTCACAGGGTTGTTCTGCACATCAAAAGGGGGAAACGAGAATGATGTGAGCTGCTTTGGTCACTGCAGAGAAAGACTGTAGTTTTCCTAAGTAGAGGCTGCGGTGGGGGGATGGAAAGTTAATGTCAGAGGGGTAGATAATGGTACATTGATGGTTGGCTGGGAAGGAGATAGGGTTGTAACCTCCAGGTTGGGAAATTCCTGGGGATTTGAGGGGTGGAGCCTGGAGAGGGTGGGGTTTGAGGAGGGGTGAGACCTCAGACAAATACAATGCCTTAGACTACACCAAACCAGCCATTTCCTCCTGAGGAACCATTGTTGCCAATCTCCAGATGACAGCTGGAGATCACTCAGAATTACAACTGCTCTTCCGATGGTAGAGATCAGTTGCAAAAATTCCGATGGTAGAGATCAGTTGCCATGGAGAAAATGGTGGACTCTGTGTTATTATACCATGCTGAGGTCACCACAGCAAATTGATGCTGAGTGCCCAAGGCCAGGGCACCTTCCCAGAGCCTGCTTCTAGAGCTTGTTTTATTTCCATAACAGGCCTTTTCCCTAGTTTATATATAATCCATGACACTTCTAAAAACCAGCTTGTCAGTGGACCATGCCATAGAGCCCACCTTCCACAGCAGCCATTTTCTCCGGGTGAACTGATATCTATTACTTGGAGATCAGTTGTAATAGTGGGAGATCTCCAGCCACCATCTGGAGGCTGGCAACCCTAAGAGAACATCCCACCCACAGTCGTCCTGAAATGCACAATAGCCATTTTGTCTGAAAGGGCAACCCTTCAAAGTTCTGGTTCATAGTTACTGAAGCTAAAAATTACATCCCCGCTACCTTTTCAGACAAAATGGTGATTGCATATATAAGTATGCTGGTGTGTAGCATGTTCTTCCCATATGTTCAGTTCATAACAACTGAAAAGGGCTACTGTTTAATGATTTTATTGTCTAGCAGACTCCCACTTCTCCAAACAGGTGTATGTTTTGTCAACCAGGATGTGTATTTTCACATCATGAACAGCCCCCTACATGGATAGTATCTCCATTTCACAGTAGGTTCAGAGCAGTTTCAGTACCGCATGTTGCCTTTCAGTCTCACAGCCATCCTGCATTGACCTTACAGAGTACATAGCTAGACTTCCAGCCCAACTCCCTATACGTTTGCCCCAACATTAGCAGCTCCCTGCTCACAAACACCACTTTTCAGTGACCTGCATACTACTCCCTCCTTGTTTCCTTCCTTCAGGGCCTCTGTTCAATAAGAGAAAAGCCACCTGACACCAGTGCAGAAAATCCTTGGTGCAAAATTGGACTTAACAATAGACAGAGCTTCCCCTCCAGCTCCCAGAGCCCTCCTTCCCTACCTGTAAGTATCATGCACTGGACATCACAACCAAACAATAGTTTGTCGATGTCTGTTAAGACCTATGGCACCCACAAGTGTGGGGATCAGATTCAAGAAATCCCAAACCTGCCATTATCGTTGTGGTTTCTTTGCAACTCCAAGACACTCACTGCCCCCATGACAATTTTTGCCTTGCTACAATGATGGCTCCACATACCATGTCTGGTATTAGATGTCTCTTTACACATTCCTTCACCATCAATTACACTCATCACAGATGCGTCCAGTTAAGGTTGAAGAGTCCAGTGCTGGGATCTGTCCGCCTATGATGCATGCCATTCCATGGGATATGTATCCGTTTCCTAGACTTTAGAGAACCAGTTTGGTGTAGTGATTAGGAGCGCAGACTCTAATCTGGGAGAACCGGGTTTGATTCCCCACTCCTCCACATGCAGCTGCTGGTGTGACCTTGGGTCAGTCATAAGTCCTTTCAGAGCTGTACTTTCAAGGGCAGTTCTCTCAGAGCTCTCTGTTGTAAGCTGACCTGGTAGAAAGGGATGAACCATAACACAGAAAGCATCCTCCTCAGTGCACTATTTTTTTTTATTATGGGACAGTGTCACAGAGTATCCTGAGCCTGCATTTTGCAAACCATCTCCTCATGAGAGAAGAAGAAGAGATTAGGTTTATACCCCGCCCTTCACTACCCAGAGGAGTCTCAGAATGGCTTACAATCTCCTTTCCCTTCCCCTCCCCGCAACAGACTCCTGAGAGAACAGCTCTGAGAGAACTTGTGACTGACCCAAGGTCACATCAGCAGCTGCATGTGGAGGAGTGGGAAATCAAAGCCGGTTCTCCCAGATTAGAGTCCATGCTCCTAACCACTACTACAAACTGGTGATACAGGCAGAGAATTTTAATTGAATTTAAAAAGAGAGTATGAATTAACACAACTGCTTGTGAGTAACTGATATGCTCCAGCAGAGAGATGTTCAGTAGCATACCGGGCAGTACAGACCTCTGCTGTATCCCTCAGCTTAAATGTCACAGAGCATTTATACTCACTCTGCACCACCTTCTGGAGTCTGAGAAGGGTGAAACCACCACAGGACAGTTCTCCTTGCCTCACTAGGGTTGCCAACTACCCTGGAGAAAAACACCCTGTCCCTTTAATAGAGGCTTAATGGGGTATTACTTACCCGATGACATTATTTACCTCCCTGCCACGAAAAGCTTCAGTTGCCCATTTCCATGCATTAAACCTCTATTAAAAGAACAAGCTTATTTTTATTCGGGCTTGTTGGCAGCCCCAGACTCAACCTCCATACCAGAGAAGTGGTCCAGAAGTGTGCAATAGTGGATGATGTCAAAAGCCACTGGGAGATCCCAGTGGATCACTGAGCAAAACAACTGAAGCCATTTCAGTGCTGCACCCATGCTGGAAAACAGATTGAACTGAAAGCGAAGTAATTTGCTTTTTAATTCTCCCACTCAAACAGCATTTTCCACTCAAGCATCTTTCCCCCAAAGGGCAGAGGTGTGATTGTATTTAGCACAGTCTTCTTGGTCTAGCACGGGCCCCTGAAGAAGTGTTCTAAGGATCCTCTCCTTCAAAACAGCAGGAAGTGCTCCCCTCTCAATAAAGCACCCACAATCTCCTAGACTCAGGTCATGCTTCCCTTGCATGATGCTGTCAGCAACGAAGAGCATAAGAGCTGAGCATATAAGTGGTCAGCTGCTGCTCTCCAACCACTCTGTCAACAATCCTCAAGCTGCAATGAGTGAAATTCATCACACACGTCAAGACAGGATGGTGCTCCAGGAACATCTGGTGTTTGTAGTCAAGCCGCAATGACACCCAACCCAAAGCGGGAATGAGCAGTGTTATCCAAGAAGTGCTGATCAGACATGTCACAGTGGTCAGTTAAGACTTTGGTATGATCACCTTGAAAATCAGCATAATCCACCATCCACAGATTGACTAGGGCTCTGATAGGATTATCTGCCAGCACTGTGTTATGCACACTCTCTGAGAGCCACCCAAAAACCATCTGGATCCATTAGACTCTGGGATGGATCCGCCTAAAAGGGTCTCCATCCCACAGGGCAACTGGACTCTGCAAGTAAAGTACACAGTGCCAAAGAACACTGTATTATTGTATCGTATGATTTATTGTATTAATTTAGATTGTATTCATTTTTGTGAGCCGCCCGGAGCCCGTTTATGGGAAGGGTGAGATATAATTGAAATAAATAAATAAATAAATAAAAATAAATAAAATCAATTTAAATCCCTCCCTTCCCTCATAATGAGTTGGAATGCCCTGCTAATGTCCACTGCTTTTTTTTTTTTTAGTGAAATAACTGATGAAAATAAGAAAACATATAAAGAAAATATTTGTGAGTTAGGGTGATCAGTATTTTATGTGGGTCAGACATAAATGTACAATTCTCTGTTAGGCAGTAGGTTTTCTTCTTCCGCCACAAGCCAATTGCTAGCATGGAACCTGGCCAGATGCCTTTCTTCTAGTGGAGTCATCTTCCTCTCTGGAGTAGTCTGTACAAAGCAGCTCGACTGTTGTTTCCCAAAAGGCTGGAAAACCTTTCAGAACTTATTGCTATGCCCTGAATGCTAAGCTGTTGTTTGCAGCATAATTATTCTTCTTTCATGCCTCAGAAACTGAAGTTCTTGACGCCTCCAAGTGTCTGGACAGGGTCATTTTTCACTGCCTTTTGAAGCTTTCTGAAATCTCCTGCAGCAAAGGAGCAAAGGCCTCCAAGGGGCGGCATGGCAGAAATCTGGCAGTAATGTCGTTTACTTGAACTCAAAGTGGAGAGCTTCTGAAGCTTCCTTATTAAAATCTGGAGTTGGCTATTTCAGTGTTGTGGAGGCAGTACCTGTGGCCTTCCCTTAAAATCTCTTTCCTCTGTGTCTGCAATGAAATGATGTTGCTGGTGACTGGCACACATGTATGGCAAGTGGTAGGAATTCTTCACGGGAAGGCGGAGAGTCATCCAGGAAAAACAATATAGATGGCCAGCCTTGGCTAGCCAGCTGGATCTACCAGTGAATAGTTGGCAACACTCCTAGATTGGTCTCTGGAAGCCCACCTGACCTTGGGAGAGGATATGTACCCCCAGATTTCCTGCTGGGACTAAGCCATTGGACAACTGGACTATATTGTTAAAATAATTTTAGTGTTCTGGGCACCATAGTGCTTGCCAGTTCACCTTTGGCACCCACTTCTTCCCTGAAGCATAGGAACATAAGAAGGGCTCCACAGGATCATACCAGTGGTCCATCGTGTCCAGCATCCAGTTTCATAGTGGCCAAACACAGGCCCTTGAGTGCCAACAAATTGGGCATACAAGTCAAGGTCTTTCCCTGATTTTGCCTATAGCTCTTGATCTAACTGAAGTAAAGAGCTAATTCTAGTTTCCTTTCACTTCATGGGAGACGCCATCTTTTTGTCTTCAGGGAGCAGTGCACCTATTGGGAAACAAGTGTTTCTAAGACAGGAGGTTGCTTGGCTTGGAACCTCCTAACACTTTGTAGAAGCTCTTACTATTTTGTGCAACCTCCATTTTATGACTGGACTAAGCCTCCATGGCAGCCATTTTATTTGGGTGCCCATGACCTGTTCCCAAAGTTCCAACAAGGTGTAGCCAATCTGGCACATTTATGCTTTTATTTTGTTTTGTTTTGTCTGAAGAAATGGACACTATAATTAGGACTGTACACATTCCAAATTCCACTCTTTCTATGTTTGATCTATAAATAAACTCATGTCTTTTTATCTGTAGTAACTTGTTGCTGTGTTTCTTTGAGTATCCAGCATGCAACCTTCAAACCATTCAGCATCAGGATCTCATGGAAGGAAAAAAAGTGGGTTTGCTTTCCTTCCCTCCTCGTAACTTCCCCTACCAAAAGATGGGCAGTTTATTGCCAAAACTGTGGCTGAGTGCCAAAAAGTTGAGCAACAGCACAATTCCCAAATCACCAGTTGCTGGTGGCAGAGAAAGTCTTCTCCCAGTCTATTTCTGGGATTTCCCAGCATCTTTTCTCTACAACTCTGACCATGTACCCCTCCCCTCCCCTTAGGTCATCATATACATGCTTGAAAAGGACGTATTTACAAGGGGAAATTCCTGTTTTCTGGTTCCTCTTTCAGCTAAATCAGTGTTTCCATTCTATCCATTTGGGGCAGAAGTTGTGGATATCTTCTTAAACATCCCCGTTCTGTTCATTGAGGCAAATGTTGTGAATGTCTTTTAAAGTCTGTATAGGGTACACACATATACACTAATGTTTTTTGGAATTCAAGAAATTGCAGGTAGATAAATAGGTACCACTTTGGTGGGAAGGTAACAGCATTCCGTGCGCCTTGGTGTTTAGTCATGCCGGCCACATGACTATGGAAACGTCTTCGGACAGTGCTGGCTCTTTGGCTTTGAAACGGAGATGAGCACGCAACCCTAGAGTCGGATTCGACTGGCTTTCGAGCAAGGGAACCTTTACCTTTACCTATACAGTTACTTCACTCTAAATCACCGAAACCCACTGAAACCAATGGGCATAATCTGAAGTGACTCTACGTAGGATTACGCTGTTAATCTCTAAAGTCAGGAAGGGGAAAGTAACTGTATTCATAGTGACACAAAATGCAGGCATACTGCTTGCCTTCACATCAGCTGTGCATCCAGGTAATAAATGCTGTTGAATATATTGGAATTACAGCTCTGCTATTAGAAATGCAAGCAGATCCATTGTAAGATCCAATATGATATTTAATAACATCAGCTTTGTACTGGAGTTGTGATAGTGCTCAGTTATATGAGTGCCCACCTTTTCAACTGTGCACTGCTGGAGAGTGCAGGGTTGTTATGCTGTCTAGGAGTTTCATTGGTTCAGACATACTTCCTCTTAGCCTCAGAGCACCTACACTCCTGAAACCTATGAAACTATGGCTGCAGGAAGACTCCATCTTGGATCAAATCAGGGAACTATGATAAGAATTAAGTGCAAGAAAGTGTCACATCATCATGAGACAGCCAAGTTCCATCGAGAAACTGGCACATCCATCATTGAGGTCTTCTCTTGTGGCTCCATGGGATCTCCCCACACCCAAACCAGATGAACAACCAGTTCTTGTAGGATGATACTTGGGCATTCTACTACTCAGAATTTCTCATATAGTACAGGCCGTGACAGATAAAGTAATCAAGCCCTCAGTCAGTAAAGATTCCCAGTAACCAGTGTTCCCTCTAAGCTGAGTTAGTGTGAGCTAGCTCACAGATTTTTAGCCTCTAGCTCACACATTTTTGTCTTAGCTCAGGAATGATGGTTCCAGAGCAAACTAATGTATGCAGTAGCCAAATTGCCTGCTCACAACTTTAATGCCAGTAGCTCACAAAGTAGAATTTTTGCTCACAAGACTCCACAGTTTAGAGGGAACATTGCCAGTAACATCCTTCAAAGAAGAGAAGCCATGTTCTCCCCACTCAGGATGGCACAAACTTAAAAAACCCAGTTCAGAGTGAACTGAATCCCAAACTGAGCCGGTCTGGTGAGTTCAGTGCCCCTTTTCTCCTAGCTGCAGTGAGCTGCAGCCAGGAGAAAGGGGGGCTAGATGATGGCCTGGCATGTGGCAGCTTCAAAAAAGGACAACTTCCTGCTTTTGAAGGACCATAAATGTGACAACTACTCTTCCTCTCCCCCACATATGTACTAATTGTTGCTGAAGAGTGAAGTGCGTTGGCTTTTAAGGTATGCTGGAGGATTCAGGGTTATACCATAGACTGGACTGGTGAATGAGGCTAACGGCAGAAGATGCCCCAGGTATAAAGTTGTAGGCTTTTCCTGCCTCTAAGCAAGCCCTGATTATGCTTAGGAGCTCAAAGACATCGATCAATCTTGCCAGTTCTTCTGTTTGTTCCAAGTCAATGATAAACTGGGTGAAATTCTGCTTCAAGAATCGCCGCCTACACGTTATATTGGTTATAAAATGGCATCTCGGCCGCAGATCAGAAGGCTATTGATTTGATCCGTCACTGTCCAGGGGAAGAATTGATATGATGCAGCTCCTGCTGCACATGGAGATGAAGGCAAAAGAAAGAAAAGAAAGAAGCCCACCCCCAAATTCAAATTAGCCTGTGACTCTGCTCCCGAGTTGGTAGGGCATGAATGCTAAGCAGTCTGCTTCTGGTTCAATCTGTTCAGTGCCTAGCTAATAATTATTCTCCAGAGAAACTCTACAGGAGACAATGATTATTCTCTCCTCCTCCACTTCTATTGCTCCTGTATTTATATAAGATTAAGTAGCCCCGTTATGTTTTTGCCTCTCTGATTGGAGCTCATTTTAACCTCATTTAAGGCTTCAGTCTGAGCTTTTTCTGTAGAAGGAGTAAGAACCTCCCCCCCACACACTGCAATTCTCTTCCTCTTTTGTATGAAAATGATGCCATTGATTGGCTGCTTCAGGGACTGTCGCGTGGCAGGTGACCAATGAGGGAAGGCGGGGAGGATAAATGGTGCCAGACTCCCAGAGGTGCTGTGGCACTGTGTAATTATTGCTCCAGACAGCTGAAAGCAGCAGGGTTTCTCATTCCCCCAGCTTCGTTTCAGCCTGCCATGATTGCTGGCACAGAAAGATGCTGATTATAAGTAAACATTAATTATGCCCCTGCTATCAGTGCGGTTTGAAGCACTGTTACCTTAACAGAGAAACAATCCTTTTTGAAAAGTAGAAATGTATTTTCTGAGCCACAGCCATGAGATCGTGAGTGATTTTTCTTGTACAGAGAGCATTTCCTCATGCACGTCTGGGGATGGAGAACTGCCTTTTTGTCCCTGGCAAGGAGGACACTCTTAGGCAGGGTTTGAAACTCATACAAAATAACTTGGCTTAGTATTGTGGCCTTTCCTCCAGCCAGTCCACTTCTTTTATCTTTCTCCTCCCCTGCCTCCTTCCTCCCCCCACCCCAAGCTTCACAGGAAGTCTCTTTCTGAGGGCCAGGCTGCAGGCAATCGAAATGGGGGAAAAAACCTTCAAAACGCAATCAAGAGAATAAAATGTACCTATGAGGATATAATACACTGCTGTATTTTTTAATATCAAGAGGATAATCATCTTTAATAGAAACTCAGTACAACAAATCAAGTCTTTTAAAGCGGCCTCTTTTGCCCTGTGCTGATGATCAGACAGGCACAGCGAAGGACAGTGCAAGACCTCTCAAGACCCTGGAGGTGTCATTCTTCATCCGTGTCTTCAATGCTGCCTAGTCCAAGAGAACTCCACGTGTTGGTTGCTGGGATTTGTAAAGTCCTGAGAGGTTCCACTTCTGTCCAGGTTTGAGAATGACATCCTTTCGATGTCTATTGTTTGCAAAAAGTGTGGACATTTACCCTTTTTGACTCCAATGAGATCTTACAGCACACACGTGTTAGGATGAAGTTCTTCCCCAGTTTTCTTCTTCCCCCAGCTGACCCCCGAGTCCTCCAAAACACTGACAGTAGAGGCTGCAGAAGCTGTGTAGACAAAACCTAAGCACCCTGGGGTTGCAGTGAAGAGGGGGAACCAGTCAAAAGGATCTCCTCCTCCTCCTCCTCTTTTTCTGTTGGCAAAGGAGTGGTGACAATCTGTTTTCCTCTCCTCAGTGCAACCTCACTGGGCCACATGACTTTTTTGTCCATGTGAATCTTGCAGTCTCCAGCATCAATGTTTCAGCAGTCTCAGATGGCTACTGGAAGGAGGGTAAATGTAAAAAACCCCACGATCTGTATGTTTTCACACATCAGCTCCACCTTAGCATATTGATTATAGGGCATGATCAAAGTCTCTCTAAATATGGCTTATTTACGTATACTGGTTATGTTTCTCTTCTTTGTCTTTAATATGCATGTGAAGAACTGTGTTAGAAGTTCTTCATCCGTGAAGATGAGTTCTGGACAGGCATCTGTCCTTATATATAATCCTGTTTTGGAGTGGCAAGATTTGATGCGCGCCAAAATCAGTTGGCTGCCTGAACTGCCACTCAGTAGCAGTGCAAATCCCCCGGTGGCTGTGTTGGCAGGCCAATCCCCTGGCTGCGTTGGCTGCCTTTCCCACCCACAGAAGCAGCGGCCAGTGTCTCTCCCTCAGTGTGGTGGGAGTCAAGGAACGAGAAGAACATTCCAGTGGCCGGCGGGAAAGGCAGCACCTCCCTCCCCTCCCCCGGCCAATGGCAGGGCCCCAGCATAGTCGGGGATGGGGAGGCTTGAAAGCAAAGTTGGCCACTCTTTAACAGTTAAAGGCCACTTAATAAAGGGCCGCCCATCTGGGGGGGAGCACACCGCACGGCCCAGTGGTGAAGGGTTCTCTGGGGGTGGACCAGCGGTGCCCTGAACAGGGTTCCTGGGCGGGGGGGGGGGCTCAGTTCATGCCAGCCTGGTGTGCCTGCTCTGTCTGCTCCCCAATGCCTCCCTTCCCTGGGGCTGGGCCAGGCTGCTGGTGAAGAGGATGCTTACCCATGGCGTCAGCCTGGGGGTGGGCCCAGCTCACTCTGGGCCACTGTGGCTGCTCCATTTGCCCCCAGGTGCCTCCTTTCCCCCTTCTCTGGGGCTGGCTCAGGCTGCTGGTGAGGAGGACAGTTACCCGTGGCGTCAGTCGCTCACTCTGGGCTGCTGTGGCTGCTTCGTTCGCCCCCAGCTGCTTCCTTTTGCTACAGAGGGGGCGGGTGGAGGATGGAGGGCCTGGGCCCGAGTCACCGTGGCTCGCCATTTGCGAGGCCAGGCAAAGAGGGAGAGGTGGCTGGGCGCTGGGAGGGGTGGGCCTCACGACCAGCGGTGAAAGCCAGGACCTCCCTCCCCGGGCCAATGGCAGCACCCCAGCATGGTCTTTGAGGGAGAGGCTCTGTGCCACTTACAGTCCAGGTAATACAGGCCTGCCAGTCCGGGAGGGCGGGCCAGTGGCAATCGGTTCCCCGGGGGTGGGCCAACGGGGTGCAGTGAAGGGTTCCTGGGCAGGGGGGGGCTCGCCTCGTGCCGGCCTGGCGCCCCTGCTCCGTCTGCTCCTGAACACCTTTCTAGCACTCATTGTATTGCGGTTACAATGAGCTTCACTGCTAGTTAGTTATATAGTTTATTTGCATCCACTTAACAAAGGCATTTGGGCTGAGTGAAGAGTCGTCTGGTAATCAAAGCATGTCTCTGTTTTCCCAAGGCCTTGTTTGCCAACCTGTTCATCTTATTAACCAGGCCATGAGCTCTTGGATCATGGAAAGAAATGTGTTTGTAATTAGTACTATTAATTTGGAGGGATTGTTGCAGAGAGATTAGTTGCACCTTATTGCCTTGTACAAATTCTTTAGGGATCCCTTCCCTGGCAAAAAACTGAGGATGTGAATATAATCAGTGTTTTTGAGATAACCCTCACAGCAAATTAGGGCTGCCAAGTGGGGGCGGGTGGTGGGTAACCCCCCGCTTTGGAGGCCCGATTTCTTCCGCTGCGGAATCGGGCCCCGGGGGGAACCCCACCCTGGCGTGCGCGTCACCAGGAAGTGACATTATGACGCCGGGCACGCTGGGGGTGGGGGCAAGACCATCCGAGGGGAAACTCTATGGTTTCCCCTCGAATGGTTGTGGCCCTGCCCCCAGCGTGCCCGGCGTCATAACGTCACTTCCTGGTGACATGCGTGCGGCGCGCTTGTGCTTTGCGCGCGCACGCACACTCCGGGATTCACCCGGGAGTCCCCCGCTGTAGAGGGAAGCTATACTTGGCAATCCTCACAGCAAATGGTTAGACTAATTCCCAGATAAACTTAAGATCAATGACTAGTTGAACATCAAGTTCGATCAAACATTCTAACCAGGTTTTTCAAACAAGACTTTTATTTTTTAAATTCCATGCGTCTATGATAGACTGATCACCAAATAAATATTTATATGGTTGCATTTTTTCTGGTATCTTCTTACAAGGCCAGTCTTTGGCTCATTCAATATTTGGTCTTCACTCATGGGTGCTGCCCGCTCTGAATCAGTAATTGTAATTATCCCCCAAGTCCCCGCAGCAATCTGAACAATGATAATTTTTTCACCACCACTGGATTCAGCTTTATTCTCAAAATACCTTATAGGTGGTGAGATAAACATTCAGAAATCACATTTTTAGCTCAAGGAATATTCACTGTCCAAAAGTCCATTGGTCTGATAACCCACTGAGCAATTCTTGGGTGTCTCCACCAAACCTCTCAAGTAACGAGGTGGATGATCGAGATTCTTTGTAGATCTGGGAATAAATTCTCTACCCCATAAACAGGTCCTAAATGGCTCGTTAGTGAGAAGCATGCCAAAACTTTTTGCAAAAACTAATATTTTTCTGTGTCATTCACAGAAATGCAACGATGACCTCCAGCTCAATGAAATTAATGAGCGGTAGGTTTAAAACAGATAAAAGGAAGTACTTCTTCACTCAAAGAGTAATCAACAAGTGGAACTCACTGCCATAGGAAGTGGCGGTGGCTACATGCATAGACAGCTTCAAGAGGGGGTTAGATAAACATAGGGAGCAGAGGTCCATCAGTGGCTACTAGCTGTAAGGTATATGAAATACTGTGTATGTGATCCTCTGTATTTTTGGTGCTGGGGGGGACAGTGGGAAGGCTTCTGGAGTTCTGGCCCCACTGGTAGACCTCCTGATGGTACCTGGGTTTTGGCCACTGTGTGACACAGAGTGTTGGACTGGATGGGCCACTGGCCTGATCCAACATGTCTTCTCTTATGTTCTTACCTCAGTCAACTCAACAATCAACATTGTGGGGACACTCTGATCTGTATTTCTTAAGACTCTGGATACTACTTTCTCAGTCCTGAATTTCTGCCTTAGGTGACTATGATGTGATAAGAGTGGCCAGCACTAGGGGGTGGAGCCCAGGGAAAGTGTGGTTTGGGGAGGGAGCTCTGCAGGGGAATCATTCCACAAATTCTACCTGCTGAAGTTGCCATTCCTTCTAGGGGAAGGGATCTCTGTAGCCTGTAGATCAGTGGTAATTCTGGGTGCCCTCCTGTGTCATGACCAGAGGTTTATTTGTGATGGACATGAACACAGGTTATCAGCATGCTTCCATGCTCACATTGGTCCCCCTCCCAATTCTGTATGGAATGCAATTGACTGCCGTTCAGCTAATGTCCATTCAGGCACATGAGTGAAATGCTGTGGTCTTTCCCCCCCCCTCCCCTGAAACCAGAATTCTAAATCTGGTTGGGGTGGCTGAGAAAGCGCCTGCTTTCAGCTTTCTTGCAAATGGGAGCTTGATTCCAGACTTCCCAAATCCAGAAACCATCAACCATCACATAAGG
Source organism: Gekko japonicus (assembly GCF_001447785.1). Classification (NCBI taxonomy): domain Eukaryota; kingdom Metazoa; phylum Chordata; class Lepidosauria; order Squamata; family Gekkonidae; genus Gekko; species Gekko japonicus. The sequence continues at coordinate 518,308 of NW_015164184.1, forward strand.
GAAGGACCAAGGGAAGTGCATGAGTATAATAAAAACACATGTCCATGTCCATCAGGGAAAAACCTGTTTGCCAGCGCTTCTAGTGTTCCCATAGGAATGGAAAAATTCCGGGGGGGAGACATGAAGTACAAGATAAGAGTTCAGGCGGAGGATTTCAGGAAACTGGGCACAGACCTGCAGAACAGAAAGGAAAGAGATATTCTGGAATGAGGGATCACTGGCTGGACTGTTCAGATTTGCTCGTGAAGTCCATCGCTCAGAACGGGTTAGTGATGCATCACCAAGACGCCCGGATGAAGGTTAAAAAAAAAAAAAGATGCTGTACCTTTAACTGTGGTATGCAGAAAGCCAGTAGCATGGGGGTAATAAGAAGTAGGCCCTGGAGGATTCCTCAGAGCCAAGAGCCGCAAATCCAGATAGAGGCGTTACAGACTGAGACATTCAACGTGAGTGAACAATGAGCTACAGACTTTCTGTGCCTCTTTAATCTCATCACTAATTCATTTTGCAGCTTGTCCCCGACAAGGAGGACATACTAGGATCTGAAGCACACACACACACACACACACACACACACACACACACACACACACACACAATATCTTGCTTTATGACGGACTCCCCCTTCTACAGCTGCTGCCCGGCTTTCCTCTCTCCTTTGAGCATAGTGGGAAGATTTGTTCCAAGGAGGACCAGACTACAGAAACTCTAAAGGGACAAACGTTCAGAATAAACGGTAGCTGTCAGGCTCAAACACTCTCTTCCAGTACTTTGCTTTGGCTAAGCAGCTGCAGTGAGTACAGAAACACCTGGCCCTTTCTTTGATGCAGTCGCCAATGCATTTGATGTGCTGGAACTTCTTCATCCTTCTTTCCTAAAAGACAGGAATGCAGTTTTCCTCTCTCCTCCTCTTGTCCCCACAGTCGTCAACCCTCCACTCCAGATAGGAAATGGCTTCCCTGAATGTTAAAGTAATAAAATTTCAAGAACCCCCACACAGTCTCCTTTCGGTGTAGTCACACACTTCACTGGCATAGACAATTACGGTGACTTCCAGAGTATGCTCAAAAGGCAGCCTCTAACAAGGATGAAATTTCAGTTTCATGAAAGCCCTGCATTGCAGTGTGGGGAAAAGTCTCAATTCGATTATCTGACTATTCCATTGCTCCTCCATTTACAACGTAGCTGACCTCTGGGGAAAGGGGAAGGCGAGCCAGCCAATCACGACGGAGCCATTTCCAAAGGTCACAGTCATAGAACATTCATTCTAATAATTCACAAAGACTACATTTCTGAGTCCTGGTCCCTGAGACGAAAAAAAAATATGGCAGAAGAACAGAAGTGTATGTGAAATATTTATCAATTTCCAAGGCGACTGTCTGACACAAAGCATGCATTCGTTCTCGCTCCAGGTTTCAGGTTAAAAGCGCTGCAATGGGATCTGAAATGCAAGCAGTGTTTATTAACAGGGGCTTTTGAATGCTTTCCATGTTCAGTTGGATTGCTTAAAACATGTTCGTTGTCAGGTCCTTTCTCTTTCTAATCTGGAGGTTGTCAGTTCCCTCCATCATGGGTGTTTCCAAATACAGCCACAGTATAAACCAAAGCTTTTGGGACACCTTGAGTCAGACTCTGTGAGAAATCATTCCAACACAAAATAGTTTCCATTCAATGGCACTTTCCCCAATATTGATGACTCATCATCTGATCATAACCATATTTTCAATATGATATCATTGCCAGCCTGACATAGCATGATGATGACTTGAGGTGTTCCCTTGGCACTCCCATGTTAAGTGCTTCACCAGATGGGTTTTAGCCCTGGGCTGTGCCATAACAATTCGGACACAGAGGAAGGCAATGGCAAACCGCCTCTGAATGTTTCTTGCCTTGAAAACCCGTGGAGCCGCTGTAAATCATGGGCTCTAGTCCATGAAAATTTAGGCTGGAATAAAATTTTGATAGTCAGGGTTCAGCAAGTGTTATAATTAAAGAGCCAAATTACGTTGCAATTCATAGCAAGAGATCAACAAAGAGCCAGTACAAGAAATCCATTTGCATATCTGAAATGATGCAGCTTTAATCAGAGGTCATTTCGAGGGGGATCGCGATGGATCGCAGTTCCCCCAGGTGAGGGGCGGGGGGGCG
>NW_015164184.1:520488-554482 GCF_001447785.1 Gekko japonicus
AGGAAGGGCCTTCGCGGGGCTTCCTTGCACTCCCGCCGGCCTTGCAGGTCCACCGCCAGGCCCCTCATGGGGCTCGGCAGTGGAGCTGCAAGGCCGGCGGCGGCCGGGACTGTTGGGGGCGGGGTGTGTGGCCTTATGACACACTTCCGGTGATGTCAGGGGGTGTGGCCTTATGACACACTTCCTCCACACATCATTTTAAGAAGCTGAAATGGCCTCTGGCAGGAAGTTATTTACACAGTGACATGTTCTCGGAATACTCCACAAGCTGGTCCATGGTTATATAAATCACTCCCTGCTCTGGCTGTTTGAGCACTAGAAAACAGCATGGGAGGAATGGCTGAAGCCCCTCTTCCTCCCACATCACAGTCCTAAGCCAAAAAGGGGAGCTCACTGATCTTTCAAATGACATCCCCTGCAGCTGCTGTGTGACAGCAAGGAATGTGAGTTGAGTTCCCTGTGACCAAAAAATAAAATAAAAAATCTAGAGCCAGTTTAGTGTAGTGGTTAGGAGCACGGACTCTAATCTGGGATTCCCCACTCCTCCACATGCAGCTGCTGGTGTGACCTTGGGTCAGGCATAAGTTCTTTCAGAGCTGTTCTTTCAAGGTCAGTTCTCGAGAGAGCTCTCTCAGCCCCACCTACCTCACAGGGTGTCTGTTGTGGGCAGGGGAAGGGAAAGGTAAACCACTCTGAGTCTCTTTCGGGTAGTGAAGGGCAGGGTATAAATCCAGTCTCTTCTTCTCTCTAATCAGTGAGTGGTAAACCACTCTGAGTCTCTTTCGGGTAGTGAAGGGCAGGGTATAAATCCAGTCTCCTCCTCCTCCTCCTCCAAGAAGCCCTTTAGTTTCATGAAAATATTTTCCTGCCACCCCTTCACATACTGGTTATTCTAGAACCCCTCTCACCCCTCCAAATATGCCTTCACTTAATGGTTTTCTTTTCTTTTTAAGAGCCACATTTGGTTCTGAATGTTAGGTTGCAAAACCCTGCTCTAAGGGGCCACAAGACTCCAGGTAATGCCAATAGGTCTCTTTGCTAAAAACTGATTAAATGCCATCCTGTTTCCTGCCTCAATAAGCTTATGACGATGAGAACACAGAAGGATGTGCTACTACACAATTTACTACAGAGGTCAACACAGGGTCAACAAGCTTGGTGACTTAAATAGAAATTGTATTGTGTAGCTCCAAGCTCATGGGCAGCCTAGATAAGGAGCAGTGATTATATCCTTTCTGCTCCAGCGCAGTTCCCCCTGACTTACATTTCACTCTGAGTACACTGTATTTACTCCAGAGAAGGACTAAAGGGCTGCGGTGGCTCAGAGGTTAAGATGCTGAGTTGCAAGACTGGAAGGTGTGTAGTTCAGCAGTTCGAGACCCTAGTGCCGCATGACAGAGAGCTCCCGTCTCTGGCCCCAGCTCCTGCCAACCTAGCAGTTTGAAAGCAAGAAATTGCAAGTAGATAAATAGGTACTGCTTCGGTGGGAAGGTAACAGCATTCTGTGTGCCTCAGCATTTAGTCACGCCGGCCACATGACCACAGAAACGTCTTCGGACAGTGCTGGCTCTTCGGCTTGTAAACAGAGATGAGCACTGCCCTCTACAGTTGGATTTGACTGGTTTTTGAGCAGGGGAAATCTTTACCTTTACTAGGACTGACTAAAGATTGCTATCCCTGGATACCACTGCTATTCAGTGGCCATCAGAGGCACACTGCCAAATATCTGGCAGGTCATTTCAATCAGTGTGTGAAATACAGTAATTCTAGAGGGGGTAGCCTTGTTAGTCTGTTGTAATTAATTAAATAGGAGCCTGGAAGCTGCTTAAAGACCAACAACATTTATTCCATGAGCTTTCATGGGTCAGAACTCATTTCATCTGATGGACAGGAGTGTAAATTCATCAGGCTGATTTATATGCACAGGCTGATTTATATGCGTCACTTCCTGGCGACGGCATGGTGTGGTGCATCTGTTGTCCCCACGGGAATGATCCCAAGAAGACGTCTGTGTCCTCCGCCGAATCACGGTAAGTACTTGGGAAGCCTGGTTTCCCCCCAGAATTAAACCCAAGTGCCATTGGACTTGAATTTTGTTCTGTGACTTCAAACCAACACGGTTACCCACCTGAATCTATATGCACAATAGTCCCTCTGTCTTTCTGTTGTACATATGAAACAGTTTGATGGATTAACACTCCTATTTTATTTTTTTTATTTATATTATATCCTGCCTTTCTCCCCAAAGGGGACCCAAATTTAGCTTAGATTTTTCTCCTGTCCTCCATTTTATCATCACAACAACCCCTGTGAGGTAGGATCAGAGTGTGTGACTTACCCAAGATCGCGCAACAAGTTTCCATGGCAGAGTAGGAATTGGAAACTTGGTTTCCTATTTTGAGCACGACAATACCACACTGATTCTCTCATGCATCTGATGAAGTGAGATCTGACCTACAAAAACTTATTTTGGAATAAATGTTGTTAGTCTTTAAGGTACTACTGTGTGAACTACCGTCTTCCTTGTCTTTGCACTCTAATCATTCTTTCCTAGGTCTTTCTGCCTGTCCTACCTAGGATCATGATGATGATGATGATGATGATGATGATGATGATGATGATGATGATGATGATGATGATACTTTCAATTTATTAATCGCTTTCCCCAGTGGGCTCAAAGCGATTTAGAGTTACAAATTTTTTTAGACAGGGGACTAACAATGTTCATAGGGGACAGGGAAGACAACATATATTCACTTAATTGCACACGCTGTCATTGCACGGTGTAAACGTCTTCTGGCTTGGCTCAGTCATTTTCCAAATGGCTGCTTGTCGACCAGGCTTCAAGACCTGTATGTCAATCGCCATACTGCCACCACCTGGCCGGAAACATCCACTGCAGGGATTTTTGTAGCCGAGAAGTTCTTCCACCTTTTCCGAACCTCGACCAGGACGTCCCGACCGTCAGCTAACACCCTCCCACAAGGGAGATTGGTGTGCCCATCCTCTCTAAGGAGTGGTTCCCATTTTATCTACTCACCGAAGCTTTCCAATCGCTGGGTGGACGATGAGCTGGGGACAACAGGCTGGCTGCTCACACCAGCGCGGGGCTCGAACTAACACAGTTCGGATGTTAAGACAGTGGGATATACCCACTGCGCCATCGCTCCCCTTGCTTAATCATGCAGTCCTAAGCAGAGTTATGTCTTTGTAAGCTCATTGAAGCCAATGGGCTGAGAAGGGTTTAACTCTACTTAGGATTGTATTGTTAGCAGGGCTTTTTTCTGGGGGACTGTGCTGGAACGGAGTTTTGAAACTTCTTCAACAAAATTCTTTTAAAACTGTTTAAAAGCTCATGCGTTTTCGGTATACATATTGAAAACTTCATTTCCCTCTTGAAGAGTTCTGGCACCTCTTTTTTTTAAAGCCCTGATTGTTAGGCTTTGCCGCTGCCACCACCTCCACCACCACCACCACCATTCCCACCACCACCTCCTCCTCCAATGGGCATGAACTGGCTCATGAATTAAAGTTTGTGATGAATTTCAGCCTGTTTGTGGTTCACAAAGTAAAGTTTGTGGCAGGTCAACTGGCACAAACTTGCCATGAACCTTCAAGCTGTTTATGGAGGTTCGTGAATGGATACATTTCCAGACAGACTCTCTCTGCTCAATCTAAATGTTTACCAAACTTCAAAATGACAGGGTGGGCCGAACTTGGAGGGCATGTTGGTCCCCTGCGACTTTGATGTCTCTAGCATGCCTGGGGTGTGTGTGTTCTATACACTCCTGAACCTGCACCTGTCATTTCCCCAGGAAGCATTTTCCTGGGGGCACCCTCTTTGGGGGGGGACATAACTTAGACCCCATAAATCCAATCCTCACCAGACTTGGAGGGCAGGTAGAGGAGAGTCAGCCAGAGATCCCCTGTGGGTTTGGTGTCTCTAGCATGCCAGGGGGTCATTCTACCACATCACAAATTTCACAAAACAAACCAGATCATTTGGTGGCTAAAAGTTTGTGATGGTTTGTGGTTTGTGAATTGGGCATGCCACGAGCCAAACCACATATTCACCAGTTCGTTCCCATCCCTAACCACCACCATAATCAAACCCCCCCCCCAACTCATACCTTGAATAAAACATTGTTGGTCTTAAAGGTGCCGCTGAACTCAAACTTCATAAAAGGATGAAAATACCTTGGAAACAGAAATTTGCCTTAGGCTGCGGTCACACAGAGCAGTAGCCACGCTACAGGGACGGAAGATAGGTGGATTTTCCGGGCGCGATCTCACTGCCACATCTAGGAAGTGTAGAGCTCCCGTGGCTCATCCGAGGCTTCCCGCGGAAAACACACTCTGAAGAGTGCACAAAGATTTTTATTAAGTCTCCACGGGATGCGCACAAGCACCCAACGGAGCATGCGCACACTTCAGTTTAAACAAAACAAACACAACCCCGTTTGCCGCCCCGCCCCGCTTCTTTGCCTGTGGTGTGATCGGCACCTCCCTCCTAACCCTGGGACCTCCACGGGACGTCAGATCGCGCAACCGCGGGTTATTTAGCTCCGGGGCAAACAGCCACGCCCCCCCCCGCATTTTCCGGCCAGTGTGACCGGACCCTTAGTATGGCTAATGGAAGAAATAGGATGTATCTCTAAAATAACCAGGCAATCAAAAAACCAGTTAGTCATCTAGACAAATCCACTGGAAAACTGGGTATTGTTTAACTTGTTTGCTTGTTAAAACAAAGTATAGTTCCTACACGATCCCTATATAGAAACAGTGGGTTGAATCCAGCCAACATTCAATCTCACCCAATCCCCTTCCTTATTACAGCCCCCATCATACTTGGCTTCTGTCCATAAGGGTTTCATGATCTCCAGCACAAACTTTTCTGTAATCAAAGGAGATCCCCCTCATCCTTTTCTTCCACAGGGGAAAAACTGGTTGGATCCAATCCACTATCTGGAAAAATCAAAATTGAATTGAGGCTTCTTATTCCTGTCCAATCTCCACATAAGATACCACCTTGGACTCACCCAGAGCCAGTTTTAAATGCTGTGTTTTAATTCTGTATTATTTATGTTTTTATTCTGTATTGTTGTGTTTGTTGTTGGAAGCCGCCCTGAGCATGCTTTGCAGGGAGGGTGGGGTATAAATTTGACAATAAATAAAAAAATAAATACTATAGTAAGCATCACCCTATGAAAGAAATTACAACTTACTGTTTTGCTCTGTCACAGTAACTATGCAAAAAAAGTGTACTTGTTTTATGGCCTCATTCCTAGTTCTTCACACAATATTAAATAACCATTAAGTGTAGAGTATTAAATGGTTTTCTATATTTTGTCACTTGGTTGAGGGCAAAATTAAAAACACTCTTAAAGTATTTTTTAAATGAAACAGTGAAATATCTTAAGGTAGATTTCTTAAATTTCTGCCCAGCAAATTTTCCTCCCTAATATGGAAATGTGGAGAGTCGGTTTGGTGTACTGGTTAAGTGCATGGACTCTAATCTGGAAGAACTGGGTTTGATTCCCCACTCCTCCACTTGCAGATGCTGGATGACCTTGGGCAAGCCATAGTTCTGACAAGAGCTGTCCTTGAGAAAGATCACTTTCTGTCAGAGCTCTCTCGGCCCCACCTACCTCACAGGGTGCCTGTTGTGGGGAGGGGAAGGGAAAGTTTTAAGCTGTTCTGAGACTCCAAGTGAGGGGCGGGGTATAAATCCAATCTCTTCTCTTCTTCTTCTCTTGAGATTCTTGCTGGAGCTTTTGCTCAGAGCTTTATTAGAAGACAATTTACTTTACAAAATGGTAAAGTTGTGGCTGGAGAAACATTCAGACAGAGTTGGAATCTTCCCATTAATAGCTGTACTGAACAACACTTGTCCGTGGCATGCCTTCCCTTTAGAAGAAACTATCACAAGGTCAGAGGTGGCACCATAGGTTTCTTTCGATCTTTAAGTACGACTGAACAGGGAGAGACCCTGGGAAATCACACAGGAGGGCTTCACCCCCCCCCCCTTTTCAATCAACCTCTTTGCCTTGTAGATTCAGAGGGTTTTCTCAGTTAAGGCAGGGGTAGATTAGACAATGTCTTGGGTCCCTTCTAAAGCTATGATTTGGAGCTGGCAATATCAGGACATTTGGCTATGCCAGCTACACAGAAGACTTGGCTGGTAAGATGGGGTTTATCCTACTTTCCAAAGTGCTGGCATAATTGAAAGATATGTGGTTTCATGTGGAGAAAATGCAGCTGGTACTACAAGAAAGGCTGACTTATTTCAAAGAGCTGCACATGAAAAACTACCTGCTAGTTACCGATCCTCTTGCCATGTTCCCTCCCAAGCTGGCAGCATCTCGAGCCACAAACGGTTTTTCTAGGGAGCTTCCAGCTGCCTCTTTTCCTTTGTGGCATCACCTGCAGCTCATCGCCAGTCATGAAGGGGCTGGCTCCCTCCGTACTGGCAGAGAAGCCTGGGAAGACGAAGTGGCCCTGCTTTCCCCCCCCTCACTGCATATTTCCTGCTACATTATCTGGACTTTTCTGCTTCCCCTCCGGAGACTCCGCACCTCAATCGCTGCAGTGCTTTTAGAACTGGCAGGTCACAGTCACAGTCAAGAAATTCCTCCTGTACCTTTAAATTTGTAGCTGAATCAGGAGAGAAGCCAATTGTGGCTTCTTCTGCTCCTTTCCCCTCCCCTGCCAGTCTCCCTCTTATCTCAGCTGCTGTAGCAGGCAGACCCAAAGGCTGATCGGTCCTGCAACAAAGCAAGCTGGGCGGCCCTGACAGTACCAGAAGTATTGCGGGGGGAGGGCCCCACAGGGCCTGGACCTGGGATATGGTGATCTTCTTGGCCAGATACCAATATGCGCTTTCCCACCACCCTGGTAAGGCGATGGGCCACACAGATGGGCTCAGCCACCTCCCACTACCGATGTGTGGCCCTGACACGGCCCTGGCACACTTTGTTGCCCTGCTGGAGGACCTGCCAGACCGCCCAGTACAGGTCGCCGAGGTGTCCCGACACACTGCCCGTGATCGTGTCCTCGCCTGGGTCTTGGACTGGGTGGGGAGGGGGTGGCCCACCAGCCAGGTGAGCCCGGAATTCATCTCAGCGGGAGACCCAGGCAGCCTCTACAAACAAATACAAATACAATACCTTTATTGGCATAAAATATCAAATACACATGCAGCAGAGCCTCAAGATAGGCTGGAGGGGTATCACATTCCGAATTGCCTTAACATGAGCCTCTCCTCCTAGTTACCTCATAAAAAAATTTTGCTACAGGTTCCAGAATTTCTATATTATGTGAAGACAATAAAGAACTAATTTTATGCTCATCAGATTGGCCCAAAAGGGGGTGCAACACAGGTTCAATATAAACAACACGGATGTCATAGTGTAATTTACAGTGCAATAGCACATGTCCAATGGAGGCAGCCTCTAGAGGGTTCTTTCCAGAGGACCCGGTGTACGCAAGGAACTATTCCAGGGGTCCTGCATGGATTCCGGCCAGGGTGGTTCGGGTGACAGGGCCGTGGTCCTATGTGGTAACAACAGAAGACGGCCAGCTCCTGAGGAGGCATATTGATCAGCTCAGGTGGCGGCTTCTGATCCCAGCCGAGGAAGTACCAGACGACAGCAAGGACAACCCTGACCGAGGCAACACCCCAGAAGCTGGATTAGATGGATCCATTGTCTGATCCAGCTGGGCTTTTCTTATGTGCTGATTGCTCTATTTAAATATCTGCAAGGCTGTCCTTTGGAGGAGGGCAAGGAGCTGTTCCACTTGGCAGCAGAGGAGAGGACCCAAAGCAACGCGTTTAAGTTACATGCAGAAAGGTATCGGCTGGATATTAGGAAAAACTTTTTCACGGCCAGAGTGGTTCAAAGGTGGAATCAGCTGTCTGGAGAGGTGGTTAGCTCCCCTTCACTGACAGCTTTCAAGAAGAGGCTGGACGAATATTTGTCAGAGATGCTTTAGGCTGGTCCTGCATTGGGCAGGGGGTTGGACTAGATGGTCTGTACGGCCCCTTCCAACTCTATGATTCTATGTTCTTAAATAACTTACATGCAAGGACATGAAAAAGTGCACATATGACAATTCTATTTTGTTCACAAAGGAATAAGAGTCTTGTCTTTGCACCTGGTTGCTAAAGACCTCACATCACCTGATCCATTGTTTTTTTCAGTGATGGCTTCCAGGGCTCTTGGAAGATGCTATCGACACCTTCCCCTTACTAACTTAAAAATCCTGTGTTTCGAGATGTATTTTTTATACTATACTGACATCTGCAGGAATGTGATAATAGATTTGGTCATCATACAGAAATGGAGGTTTGTAATCCTGCACTAGGCCCATTGGTGGCAACTGGTTTCCACAAGCAGGTGCTGTCTATTTGACCAGCAGCAAAGCCTTACAGTGCAATGCTGCACAAACACTGTATTTGCAGACTTAATTACCCCCTTGCTGATGGAATTGTTCTCATGACACAGCAGACCAAAAGCTCTCTTCAGCTACAGGCATTAGTTTGTTCGGGGTTAGGAGGAGAACTCCCCCTCATGGATCACTGCCTTGTCTTGGCGAGGGGGCTTGCGTAGTTCAATGAAGCTGTGGGCTATGCCGTGAAGGGCCACCCAAGACGGACAGGCCACAGCAGAGAACTCAGACCAAGCGTGATCCCCCTGGAGAAGGAAATGGCAACCCACTCCAGTATTTTTGCCAAGAAAACCCCATGGACAGTATCAAAAGGCTAAAAGATATGACGCCGGAAGATGAGCCCCTCAGGTCGGAAGGTGTCCAATATGCTACTGAGGAAGAGCAGAGGACAAGTACAAGTAACCCCAGAAAGAGTGAAGCGGCTGGGCCAAAGCCGAAAGGACGCTCAGTTGTGGATGTGTCTGATGGTGAAAGGAAAGTCCAATGCTGCAAAGAACAATACTACATAGGAACCTGGAATGTAAGATCTATGAATCAAGGTAAGCTTGACGTGGTCAAAAATGAGATGGCAAGACTGAACATCGATATCCTAGGAATCAGTGAACTAAAGTGGACAGGAATGGGCGAATTTAACTCAGAAGACCATTATATCTACTACTGTGGCCAGGAATCTCGTAGAAAAAATGGTGTGGCCTTTATAGTCAACAAGAGAGTGCAAAAGGCAGTACTGGGATACAATCTCAAAAATGACAGAATGATTTCTGTCCGATTCCAAGGCAAACCATTCAACATCACAGTAATCCAAGTCTATGCCCCAACCACTGATGCAGAAGAGGCTGAAGTGGACCGGTTCTATGAAGACCTACAACACCTCCTAGAACTAACACCAAAAAATGATGTCCTCATCATCATAGGGGACTGGAATGCTAAAGTAGGAAGTCAAAAGGTAACTGGAATAACAGACAAGTTTGGCCTTGGAAAGCAAAATGAAGCAGGGCAAAGGTTAACAGAGTTTTGTCAAGAGAACACACTGGTCATAGCGAACACCCTTTTCCAACAACCTAAGAGGCGACTCTACACATGGACATCACCAGATGGGCAACACCGAAATCAGATTGACTATATAATTTGCAGTCAAAGATGGAGAAGCTCTATCCAGTCAGTAAAAACAAGACCTGGAGCTGACTGTGGTTCAGATCATGAGCTACTCATTGCAAAATTCAGACTTAAACTGAAGAAAATCGGGAAAACCATGAGGCCATTCAGGTTTGACCTAGATCACATCCCTGATGAATATACAGTAGAGGTGAAGAATAGATTCAAGGGTCTGGATTTGATAGATAGAGTGCCTGAAGAACTATGGACAGAGGTTCGTGACATCGTACAGGAGGCAGCAATCACCACCATCCCAAAGAAAAAGAAATGTAAGAAAGCAAAGTGGCTTTCTGATGAGGCTTTACAAATAGCAGAGGAAAGAAGGAAAGCGAAAGGCAAAGGCGAAAAGGAAAGATTTACCCAACTGAACGCAGATTTCCAGAGAACAGCAAGGAGAGATAAGGAGGCCTTCCTGAATGAACAGTGCAAAGTAATAGAAGAAAACAATAGAATGGGAAGGACTAGAGATCTCTTCAAGAAAGTTGGAGAAATCAAGGGAGCGTTCCATGCAAAGCTGGCCATGATAAAGGACAAAAACGGTAGGGACCTAACAGAAGCAGAAGAGATTAGGAAAAGATGGCAAGAATACACAGAAGAACTATACAAGAAAGACCTCGATGTCCTTGACAACCACGACGGTATAATCACTGACCTCGAGCCAGACATCCTGGAATGTGAAGTTAAATGGGCCTTAGAAAGCATTGCTAACAACAAAGCTAGTGGAGGTGATGGTATTCCAGCTGAGCTATTCAAAGTCTTAGAAGATGATGCTGTTAAAGTGCTGCACTCCATTTGCCAGCAAATTTGGAAAACGCAACAGTGGCCACAGGATTGGAAAAGGTCAGTATACATTCCAATCCCAAAGAAGGGCAACGCCAAGGAATGTTCAAACTATCGCACAATTGCACTCATATCACATGCTAGCAAGGTCATGCTCAAGATCCTACAAGCTAGGCTTCAACAGTACGTGGATAGAGAACTACCAGAAGTACAAGCTGGGTTTCGAAGAGGTAGAGGAACTAGAGATCAAATTGCCAACATTCGCTGGATTATGGAGAAAGCAAGAGAGTACCAGAAAAATATCTACTTCTGCTTCATTGACTATGCTAAAGCCTTTGACTGTGTGGATCACAACAAACTATGGCAGGTCCTTAAAGAGATGGGAGTACCAGACCACCTCACATGTCTCTTGAGAAACCTGTATAAGGGCCAAGAAGCGACAGTTAGAACCGGATATGGAACAACTGATTGGTTTAGCATAGGAAAAGGAGTACGACAAGGATGTATATTGTCGCCTTGCTTATTTAATATATATGCAGAGTACATCATGCGAAATGCTGGCCTGGATGAATCACAAGCGGGAATTAAGATTGCTGGGGAAAAGATCAACAACCTCAGATATGCAGACGATACCACTCTAATGGCAGAAAGTGAAGAGGACCTAAAGAGCCTCTTGCTCGGGGTAAAAGAGGAGAGCGCAAAAGTGGGCTTGAAGCTCAACATCAAAAAAACTAAGATCATGGCATCCGGCCCCATCACTCCTTGGCAAATAGAAGGGGAAGTCGTGGAAGTAGTGACAGACTTTACGTTCCTGGGATCCCAGATCACCGCAGACTGTGACTGCAGCCATGAAATTAAAAGACGCCTGCTCCTTGGGAGGAAAGCAATGGCGAACCTAAACAGCATGATAAAAAGTAGAGACATCACCCTGCCAACAAAAGTCCACATGGTAAGCAATGATATTCCCAGTAGTCATGTATGGCTGCGAGAGTTGGACTATAAGGAAGGCCAAGCGCCAAAGAATAGATTCTTTTGAACTATGGTGCTGGAGAAGACTCTTGAGAGTCCCTTGGACTGCAAGAAGATCAAATCAGTCAATCCTAAAAGAAATCAACCCTGACTGTTCCCTGGAAGGCCAGATAATGAAACTGAAGCTGAAATACTTGGGCCACCAAATGAGAAGGGAGCACTCACTGGAGAAGACCCTGATGCTGGGAAAGATTGAAGTTCAAAGAAGATGGGGACGGCAAAGGATGAGATGGTTGGACAGTGTCATAGATGCAACGAACATGAAGTTGAGCATACTTCAGAGGACAGCGGAGGACAGGAGGGCCTGGCGGGATCTTGTTCATGGGGTCGCGAAGAGTCGGACTCGACTGTGCGACTGAACAACAAGGAGGAGAACTGGCCTCACAGGAAAATTGCTGCAAAATTCACACTGATGATGTTTTTTAATTTTCATGTGAGAAAAAAGAAAGAGTCTGTCTATGGCAGTGTTGACTCCAAATACAAAGAATCTGCTCCAGTGTTTGCCAGATTTTTTTTTAAAAAAGATTATTGAATCTGAAATAAGAACAGAAGAAGAGCCATGCTGGATCAGACTAGGGGTCCATCTAATCCAGCATCCTGTTTCACACAGTGGCCAACCTGTTCCTCTGGAGGGCCAACAGTAGGACATAGAGGCCGAGGCCTTCCCCTGATGTTGCCTCCTGGTTCTGGTATTCAGAGACTTAGTGCCTCTCAATGTGAAGATTCCCTTCAGCCACCATGGCTAGTAGCCATTGACAGACTTATCCTCCATGAAGCTATCTAATCCCCTTTTAAAACTGTTTATTCCTGTGGCCATCACTACATCCTCTGGCAGCAAATCCCACATTTTAATCGCTCTCTGTGTGATTAAAATGGTATCTAGCCAAGATATCATTCATATTACCAGCCCTACAAAGGTTCCTTAGCCCTAATAGTTTGATGATGAAAAAAATGACTTGTAAGAATGAAGCATTCTTTTAAAAGGCACAGTCTTCTGTGAATGGCTTATTAAAAGGCACAGAAATGCCCTGACCGGTGCTCTTAAGGCTTTTGTTTTAAAGGTCCTTTTAGCAAGATGGAATGGCTTCGAGGGAGGTTTGCATTCTCTGGCTGCTGCCACTCTGCATGAATAAGTAATAAAGAGATCCAGGTCTCCTTGCCTTTGACTACATGACATTATATTCCCACACACCAGCTTTATCCAAAAACTTTGGATAAGCAGAAATTCAGAGGGCTAGGCGTTAAGGCCTATACAATACAATCTTGCTTATTGGCCCCCACTGCATTTTCTTCCTGAGCCCAGTCCTCCCACAAGCTCTCAGTGCTACACCCACTCCCCATGGTATGAGCTGCATATGAGAGAACGCCTGGTTTCCTGAGCTTTGGCAACCAGGGAACTGAAACTGGGATCTCTCTCTCTCTCTCTCAGAAACCATATCTGGATTGGGAAATACCTGGAGATTGTAACCTAGAAAGAGCAGGGTTTGGGGAGGGGAGGGGCCTCAGCATGGTACAATGCCTTAGAGTCCACCCTCCAAAGCGGCCATTTTTTCTAGGGGAACTGATCTCTGCAGTCGGGAGGTAAAAGTGGGAGATCTCCAGGCCCCACCTGGAGGTTAGAAACCCTACTCTCTCTCTGCACTGGGGAACAATGTGTACTGCAAGACTGATGACTAGGAGAGATGCCTAATCTTCTGAAAATCAAGTTTAAAAATTAATGAAATGAAATAGGGTATGGCTGTGCAAGAGTTGCTGCCGTTCCGCCCTCCCTTTTAGGGGAGAGAGGCTAGGTCAGGGCTTCCACATTTGAATGAGGGAGCATTTGGCCTCTAAAAATTAAAATAAAATGGCACAATGGGCGGAATAGCCGTCTTCGTTGTTACCGGTGAGGTTTTGGGTATGGTCCAAGAAGTCCCCGTAACTAGGAGTTCTGCTGAAATTTCCCTCTCTGCGTCTCTTTTCTCAAGTGCTGCTGTGCTTGCTTTCTTCCACTGCTCTGTTCGTGTACCTTGGATCTCCACAGTTTGTAAAGACCATGCCCTTCTGCACACAGACATGCACATTTAAGCACTATGCAATGTTTTCCTTTATAAATGTGCACATTTACACAATCACACCAAAGTTTCTTCGACTGAATGGAAAGTGAATGCAATATGAAATGGACGCTCCTTCAGAGATGACTTTGACACATATTTAGGAATGGAGGATCAGAACCTGCATTAATACAAGCCCAATATTATGCATGTAAACTCCAGAGATCATCTCATTAAGTTTATTAGGACTTACTTGCATGTGCATAAGTGTGTGACCTAACAGCTTGATACTATGCGTCTGCACACAAGTATGTTCCACTGTTTTCATTAGGGCCGAAGTGTGCCCTATTCAGAGAGTTCATTTCTTCTCCCATTAGTTCCTCAAGCTGCTTTCCTCAGTTCTGAGCAGAAAAACAGCAGGGATTGGAAGCACTTTCCTACTACCACTCCTGATCACAGCTTCCATTTAAAAGAGAATAGTGGGGAGAAAGAATAAGACAGAAAGCGCATGCAAGGGAAGCAAGTTCTCTCAGAAATGCACCATGTAACAGGAAGAGGCACTCTGATCTCCCTGAGGCATTCTTAGGTAGGTGCTCTCTGGGAGTTGGGTGCAGCTACTGTGGTAGGACTTCCATTGGGGTGAACATTATCTCTGAGTGCATAAGATGTACTTACTTTCAGTCAGGGCTCTTTTTGCAGAAAAAGCCCAGCAGGAACGCATTAGCATAATAGGCCACACCCAACAGCAGAAACTCATTAGCATATTAGGCCACAACCCTGACAGCACAGCTCATTAGCCCACTAGGCCGCGCACCCCCATGTTACCAGAAGTGTGGTCATCCAGCCACACCCACCTTTTGCTTGTTATTCTGTTTACCTTGTTTGTTGTCAAAACCCAGGGCTTTTTTTGTAGCAGGAACTCCTTTGCATGTTAGGCCACACACCCCTAATGTAGCCAATCCTAATTAGTTTCTGCTGTTGGGTGTGGCCTATTATGCTAATGAGTTCCTGCTGGGCGTGGCCAGCTTGGGAGTCAGCCGGAACTCCATTCCTGTGCGTTCCTACCCAAAAATAGTCCTGCTTTCAGTGCATATTCAGATCCCATTGTCTGAAGATCTGTGTCAAAGTCACCTTTGAGTGATTACGTTCATGTAATTTTCACGTCAGTTATGTTCACTTTCCATCAGAGGTCGATTTGGGGGGGATCGCGGGGGATCGCAGTTCCCCCGGGTGAGGTGCAGGGGGCAGGGCACATGACGAAGCCCCACCCCTTTCTTCCAGCCGCCCCCTGCTTCCAGCCTCATTCTGTTGCAGAAGGAGGAAGAAGCAGGAGGGTAAGTTGGCGTCCGCCCCCTCTGCCTGGCCGAGGCCACCCCACGTGGCCTCCGCAAGGGCTCCCAGCCCCATCCAGGAGCTTCCCTGAGGTAGCTGTTTTAGTCTGTTGCTGCAAAATAGTCCAAGAGTTCAAATAGCACCTTTAAGACTAACCTTTAAGACTAAGACTAACTGAGTGGTGTGTGTGGCCTTATGACACACTTCCGGTGATGGCAGGGTGTGTGGCATATGCTAATGAGTTATGCGAATGAGTTCCCCTAGCTCTTTTTCTACGAAACGACCCCTGCTTTCCATTAACTAAAAAGAAGATTGGTGTGATTGAAGGCACAGTTGCATGCCAAAAAAACCCAAAACAACAACAACAACAAATAAATTCAGACACCAAAAATGCATGGTTTATCAATGTGCATGTTTTCTCACGCTTACGACTTCCAAGAAAGGAATAAGAAGATAACGTAAGGAAGGAGAACAGTCTCCACTTTGAGATCTCAAGAAATATCACCCAGCAAGAACAGACCATGCATGTACCACATCTGACATTAATTGCGCAAGCTCTCTACTGTAAATCAGAAGGAATAGAGAGGGGGACACGAGGCACAGACTATTGGTTATCTACTACCTACAGCTCCTAACGTTTTGATAGCCAAGGCCAAAGAGATCCTTGCAGCAGTAAAAATACAATTATCAACAAAAGAGTTGACAATTTGATGCTCTTTAATGGTACTCTAACAGGGCAACCCCAAGAACACTTTCCTGGGAGTAAGTTCCATTGAACAGAACTGAACTATACTTGCTTAGAATTGCTCTCTAAAATCTATTGGCTGCATAGGCTCCAAAGGAGGAGGCAGCTCTGATGCAGTCTACACTTTATTTCTTGGATGGTGTCAGCCATGGAAACTGTTTTTGTGGGTAAAATGACATTTGAACATATGATCAAGCTGCCTTACACCAACACAATCTGTCTAGGCCAGTCTTGTCCTCTGACTGTCAATGATTCTCCATGATCTCAGGTAGAGAAAGATGAGCACCAGCACCTCAGACCCTCCTTCTGCATGCAACACAACTGCTCTCCTACTAAGCCAAGACTGCTGCCTTCTCTCCCCCGAGTGGAATACTGCATTTGATTACTGTTCTGATTTCTCTACAATGAAAGAATTTATCTTCCAGAAGGTTGCCAGATTTCCCATAACAAAGAGCTGCAAAACTTTAGGGGGAAGGGTTTTGATCCCAGCAACAACTGAGTAATGGCTCTGCATATCTCATGCCCGGTCTTTAAAGTTGCTGCCATTTTTGAGTATGCGATCTCTCCCCTCCCACCATAGCTAAATTTGCAACAATGAGCTGTTCTTGAACATTTCCAACCCAACACAAAGAAAAACAGCCGGGCTTCTATTTCCTCACCTCGATGCTATTTTTGGCTTTGCATGATCTTTCCTTTTAAATACATCATTCAAATATTCCAGGTTTCAGGACATTGTACCACTTCCAGCTATTGTAGACAGTTGTAAGACGGTTAACGTCACTCCAGTAATCATGCGCAGGAATCTCCAAAGTTTCCTTTGTCAAAGGGGATCCACTCGAGTCCATTAATGATAAGAATCACAAGCAAATGATGGGACAATTTCGACTTTTTCCTGGCATATTTGTTTATTCTAAAATCTATCTTGTCACATAATGACCAAGTACAGTTCAATGGTATGGCAGAAGAGCAGTAAATGTCCCCATAAAACTCACAAAACTAATTCTGAATGTTGCAACTTTCTAACTGCCAATACCTGCATTGTGAAAATAAGCTACAGGGCAAGCAGGAGGCAGAGCAGGTGAAAAATTTGACTGCGAGGGAGCGAGAGACTGTTCTGTCTCTGTAATACATTTTATGTCCATTTGTTTGGTGCTTTCCTGCCAGATTAGTTAACAAAACACCAGAGTTTATCTCAAGGTCCACTTAATTCACTCCTTTTTAGGTGAAGCTTTCATGGAGTGATTTTGTCATGCTGTTTTCTTGTCGTGAATTGGATTAACTCATATGGGAAGACAAAACAAGACTACTGCTGGTTTCCTTCGCCTGGTAACTTTTGATTTCCCTTAACTGTGTGAAAATACCTCATAGAATTAGTATGTGAGAAATTAACGTCTCAAAAAATAACATGTGAATTGCTCAGTAAAAAGGCAAGCAAGTAGCATCCACCATGAAGAAAAATGAAGTAAACAGCAGCTTTTCTGCACTCCCATTTTTGTTTGTTTTAGTTGTCTTCGTATTTTTTCCCCAGACCACCACAAAGTCTGGGAAAAGTCAAAGAAAAAAGCGGGGGAGGAAACAATACAGTGTATAAGGGAGGGGGAAACCCAATACAGTTCAGAAGCTCAGATGAAGCAAAACCCAGCGCAGATTCTGTGAGGTTCAATATATGGAAAATGCTGGCACATCTACAGAGAGCTTTCTTCAGGTATCAGATGCACGTATGCAGGGCTATTTTTGGGCAGGAACGCATAGGAACGGAGTTCTGGCTGGCTCCCAAGTTGTCCACGCCCAGCAGGAACTCATTAGCATAATAGGCCACACCCAACAGCAGAAACTAATTAGGATTGGCTACATTAGGGGTGTGTGGCCTAACATGCAAAGGAGTTCCTGCTACAAAAAAAGCCCTGCGTTTGACAACAAACAAGGTAAACAGAATAACAAGCAAAAGGTGGGTGTGGCTGGATGAGCACACTTCTGGTAACATGGGGGTGTGGCCTAATATGCCAATGAGTGGTGCTGTTGGGTGTGGCCTATTATGCTAATGAGTTCCTGCTGGGCTTTTTCTACAAAAAGAGCCCTGCACGTATGCATTGTAGCTGGTGCCCATGAAGCGCGGGCACTTTGAAGTGAGACCTCTAGCCTTCTGTAAGCTCACTAAAGTGAACCAGTGGTCGTGCTAGTCCCTTCCAGTCATGATCAGTGATGCATGCTGTGGATGTGGTATTTGTAAGGGTACTGTCATGCACTATGGATTCTACGTTTATTGTCATACTGATGTTTTGGAACTTTCTCCTGCGGTGCTCTTCATTCAGAAATATTAACTCACCTTGTAAACTCCAGAGATCATGGCAAAGTCAGACCTAACCATAAACCTGATGACTACAAAATTATTCCAAAATTAGCAAGGAAAGGACAAGTCGGTTCCCCCCCCCTTAAGTGATGACTCTTTCATCATAAAGCCATTCTGCTTTCTTGAGTGAAAACATTGGGAGGCCCCTTTATTTAATCCACACACTTCAGATATGCTCAGTTGCCTTTTCACAGTTTCAGCTGGATATGATGGGGGGAATCAGCTTGAGTACAGTCCTTCACCCAGTCTCAGAATCCTCTTCACCCCAATCGTTCTGCTCTGTCATGTTCATCTGGGGAGCCTCTGAGGCTACCCAGTTTCCTGTAAAAGAGCCACACTCAGCTCTGGGCTTCCTCTAATCGGGTCATTCTGCTTTCCCTGATTTCTAAACCCTGTAAAGGAACCATCACACAAATCAGATTAGCTGGACAGTCTGGGTTGATTTGGGGTTGAGCTTGTTCTCCTCCCCCTTCCCTTGGCACCTGTGTCACAGCTGGGTCACCAGGGCTTTATCTTACTAATTTCTCTCTCTCTCCTACAAGCTCATCAGATGTTGGGAATCAACGGTTTTTGCTGCTGTATAAGGAAGGCTGAACGCAGAAGAATAGGTATGTTTGAACTATGGTGCTGGAGAAGACTCTTGAGAGTCCCTTGGACTGCAAGGAGATCAAATCAGTCAGTCCTAAAGGAAATCAACCCTGACTGTTCCCTGGAAGGCCAGATACTGAAGCTGAAATACTTTGGCCACCAAATGAGAAGGGAGCACTCACTGGAGAAGACCCTGAGGCTGGGAAAGACTGAAGGTAAAAGAAGAAGTGGATGGCAAAGGATGAGATGGTTAGACAGTGTTACCCATGCAACGAACATGAAATTGAGCAAACTCCAGAGCACGACTGACCACCCAACAACAGATAGAGTTGGGTGTCATCAGCATACTGATGGCATCCCAGCCCATGCCTCTGGGCAATCTGGGCAAGAGGGCGCATATAGATATTAAATAGCATCAGGGAAAGCACCACCCCTTGGGGCACTCCACACTCCAGTGGGTGCCTTCGGGATAGCTGCTTCCCTAATGCCACCTTTTGTCCCCGGCTGTGGAGGAAGGAGGCAAGCCATTGCAAGGCAAGCCCTTGAACTTCAGTGTCAGCAAGGCAGTGGATTAGTAGCTGATGGTCGACCATGTCGAACACTGCCAACAGGTCCAACAACAACAGCACTGCCAATTCACCCCAATCCAGATGCCTACAGAGGTCGTCTGTGAGGGTGACCAGTGCCATCTCTGTCCCGTGGCCTAGGTGAAAACCAGACCGGAAGGAATCTAAAATGGAAGGGTCATCCAAAAAGCTCTGAAGCTGAATTGCCACAGCCCTCTCTATTATCTTGCCCAAATAGGGCAAGTTGGAGACCGGACAGTAATTTGCCAGTTTGGCTGGGTCCAAGGATGGTTTTTTCAGAAGAGGATGAACCACCACTTCCTTGAGTGCCCCAGGGAACAGTCCCTCCAAGAGGGACTTATTAATAATCTCCCTTAGGGCACCTCAAAACCCGTCATGGCCCACTTTAATTAGCCACAGAGGGCACGGGTCAAGGCAGCATGTGTTGAGGCATACAGTTAGGAGCAATTTGTTGACTTCCTGTAGGCTGACTGGACTGAAATAATCCAAAACCTGACAAGAAGACGTGGATGGAGACTCGAGTTCACTCACTGTTTCAACTGTGGCAGGGAGATTGCGGCGGAGCGACAGGACATTATCTGTGAAATAGCTCGCAAAGGCCTCACAGCCAATGTCCAATTCCCTAGCATTTGGTCTTCCTTGTGGCAGAGCAGTAATAGACCAAATCATTCTAAACAATTGGGCTAAGTGTGTGCTCGCAGACGCAATCGTTGCCGAGTAGTACTCCCTTTTCGCAGCTTTGCCATCTCATAGGATCTCATAAATTTCCTATAGGATGTTCTTGTAGCCTTGTTGCAGGCATGCTGCCACTGTCTCCCTAGCCATCTTCGTCCTTGCTTCATCAGCCGCAACTCTTGGGTATATCAAGTTGCGAGTTTAGTGCAGGGGCGCAGAGGGCGTTGGGGAGCAATCTCATGGATGGCTGTCAAAAGTCAGCCGTGCCAATCCTCCACAGGCTCATCTAATGAGCTGCCGGGTGCATTGGATCCTGGAGAGCCATCTGAAGCCACATAGGGTCCATTTGACTCCATGGGCAAGCTAAAATATGCTCGCCGCCCAAACAGGGTCAGGTGAAACATTCAGGCAGGCCCTCAGGGCAAGGTGGTCCAACCATGGTACTGCCAAAGCAGTGATCTGGTCCACTGTAACCCCCGCCATGAAGATCAGATCAAGTGTGTGCTTGGCCCGGTGAGTGGGGGTCGTTACCTATTGGGAGAGTCCTAGTGCTGCCATGGATGACACCAGGTCTGTTGCCTGAGTGGAGGCTGCATCGTCGACATGGACATTGAAATCACTCAAGACTATTAGTCTAGGGTGTTCTAATGCCCAGCCTGATATGGCCTCCACCACGGATGGCAGGCAAGGTTGAGGATCGAAGCCCAAAGTTTTGTTTTTTAAAAATAGGTCACATGCTAATTGCAGCCAGAGAAGTCTTCTGTGTATGCCTGTAGACATCCTCTGTCAGGAGCATTGGAAAGTACTCAAGAGCAGAAACAGTTTTTAAAAAATCTGTTGCATCCCAGCCCATGCCTCCGGAGGTTCTGAAAAGGGGGAGGGGGCTCTGTACCATGTAAAGCTCCAAGCCCGATTGGCCACACAGACAACCAAATTCTCAGATACGCAGCTGCATTCCACAGTAAACATAAACATTCCCCATAATTCTAATAAAATAAGTTCAGGATTCAAGAAAGTTGACAGATGGAGACAACTGTGAACTGCGATCACTCAAGCCCCCTTCCCACCTCTACACCATCTCACATGATGTGATGGCACTGCAGGTTCCTTCAATGCCACAGGAGAGCTATGTTTTTGAGAACTAACCCATCTACGCGTCCACCTGATTTACCGAGATCTTCTCAAGGACAACAGACCTCGCCAGTCTATTTAATCCAAAGACCACCTGTTGTGGCAGCTGATTGGGTCAGAGAATACCATTCCCAAATGGCAGGTCACAAAGAGTACAAAGAAACCCTCTTGATTTTCCTCTTTATCATTTTTAAAAACGTCCAGGGCCCTATATCAAAACGATGCTTATGGCCTACTTAAGTTTGCCATTACGATAACTGAATTATGTTCCCAATACCAGGGACAATATATGAGTCAACAAAATGCCAGGGAAGTGTCTCGGAACAAAACAAGCTCTTCTGGAAGTATAAAGCATTCATGAGAGTTATTCAAGCAAACTCACCCCATGTTTCAACAGATTCTTCTCAATATAGTCTGTGGTCATCTCACCCTAAAAGGACCAACAAATGGAATGAATTTCCTCAATATATGTTTCAAATGAAATATGGTGTCCCTGAAATATTATGCCTTCGGGTTCAGGGCGGTATATAAGCTGAATGCATAAATAAATAAATAAATAAATAAATGCAGAAAGCACATTGGTATTTTGTATTGGTGCTACTTTTTTTCATCTGCATTTTACATGTAATGTATTGTGACCTTTTTGATACTGAAAACAAGCCATAATATTAGTTGGGTTTTCTAGCAAATTTTTGGAGTCTTCTTTTTGTTCATTCCACACTTCGGTAAGCAAATTTCTCTTGTGCATCAGAGTTGGAAAGATCAGCTGAATGCCAAGTGCTAACAAATAAACCAGTCATTGAGTGCAATGTGTTGACATTGTCCTACAGAGCATCAAGAAATAATTTTACACTATCACAGAATGGCAAAACACGATGCCATTTAAGTCTGGAGCACCTCGTGCACTACTGTTATTCAAGTCTGCAAAGTCAGGGGGATGAAAAGAACTGCTGAACAGGGATGCTGTGAATTTTGCATTTAATGCATTTGGAAGTTCAACTGTGTTACACCAACTGCTTTATTTACAGCAGAGGCTAACTAAATTTTAACGTGAGTCCTGGCCAGCTATACCAAGGTCGTGTCTGAACCCAGAGTTCCAGTAATGGAGACCACACGGGTGTTTTCCCAAAACAAATAATCTTTTTACTGAAGGATATCAAAGTCACACTTACAAAATAATCAGGTTCACAATAGCATACACTCAAGGTTCCTTTAGAATTACAGAAATAGAAATAAAATAGTTTCTTATTTACTTGGAGGTAGGCAGGAAAATCGGTTCATACTTGCCTGTTTCAGAAGTCTTGTCTGTTGCAAGGAAAAATAAAGGGACAGAAAATAGTGTCTAGAAGTTTTACCTACATCACACTGTTCCAGAAATTGGGAGCGGTGGCGCAGGTAGTTAAATGCCTGCCTTGTAACATCATTCGAACAGTCACTATGGCTGTTCGAGTACCACCGTGGTCGAGGTGAGCCCTCGACCTTCGTCCCAGCTCCCGCCCACCCAGCGGTTCGAAAGCAACTTAATTGCAAGTAAATAAATGGGTACCCACCCTTAGATGGGTGGGGGGCACCCTGTATGGCGGCTGGAAGAATGGCAGCAGCGGCGGCGATGATGGCGGCGGCGAGTACTGGCTCGAGATGGTAAAACAGCAGACGGCGTGGTGGCGTGGCGGCGGCAGACGGACACGATCGAGGTCCGCATCAGCGATCCCTGGTGGCTAGGAAGAACACATCGAGGCTGCCGCGGAGGAAAGAAGGCGCGTGCGCAGGCGCCCAGCACCAGCCCTGCGGAGCCGGAAGGACGTGGCCAGGCCGGAAGCAGGCGGAATCGCGCGCAGAAAGAGGAAGAGAACAGCCACCACCAAACACCGAACGCCGGAAAGGACGCCTGCCAGCCGGAGACCCGACCGAGCCGAAGCCAAAAAAAGAGTGTGTGTGTGTGTGCGCGTGTAAGTGGATCTCTTTGGCTGCGCATCCCAAAGAGATCTGGTAAAGACAAAGAGTTTTAAAGCAGGAAAGGGGGGGGTAGTAGAATGTGGCTAGCCAGAAGACTTGCAGCATGGTCTTTGCGTTGATGGTAAAATGTGGCTAGCCCAGCACCTAAAGCATGGTCTTTGCATTTTATAGTGGAATCACCAGGTGGGTGGCACCTTGCCAAACTGTAATTCCACCTACCTACAAGTCCATCCCATAGTTTTCCCCTATTGGTGCATGTAGAAAGGGGCAGGTATTCTATGGGTTGGGTCAATATTTGAAATACTACACTCTATCTCATGGAATGCCATCTGGCCAGGTGTGAAATGTCAGCTTCCTGTATCCTCTTTGAAGTACAGATGAATCTTGGCTTTCCCAGGCATAAACAGGAAACTTGCAATACAGATGCAGATCAGGTCCGTGTCCTGCGTGACATCTCGTCTTTTCAGTAATGGGGGAATTCCTCCTTCTTGGTGGTTGTTCTGCTCACAATGGCTAAGATGTGCTTCTTCTTCCCATGATGCTCTGAGCTGAATGTGTGCAAGGTACATTAACATAAAATGCAGGCAAGTGTTCCCTATGTGAAGGCTCTCACAGTAGGTGATGCAAACAGCTTTCTTTGGCTCATGGTATACAGATGTGTGCACAGTCCATGTGTTGCGTGTGTAGCAGATATAAAATCATAAATTAGTTCATTTCCCAACAACTGTGATAAGACGTGATCTGATCACCGGGTCTGTTTGGTTTAGAGCTGATTTACTTGAATGCTTGCTGAAGAGGTTTGCGACCACCACCCCCAATTGTGCATGCACAAAATCCAAATGGATTGGCAGCCATTAACATCACTAAAGATTACTTACACAAACACCAAATGGTAGCATTTTTATTAAAATATACATTTATGATTGATTTATGTAATTTGTGACTAATTTGACTGTCTATTTAAACAGTTACCTACTGAGCAAAGCAGCAGTGCAGCCAGGGGAGGCGAACAACTCCATCGGGCTGTGTGAGAATGCACACTCACAAAAAGCACTTACTGCACTGTTAGGAAGGAATATGGAGAATCACCCTGCCAGACAGCCATGAACCAGTCAACAAATGGAAGCCACTGTTGATCAGGACATGAGCCAAACCAGCAGGCGTTCAAACATCCCTTCTGGTGAATAAATTAACCACTGTTAGGTGGATCACACACCAGCGATGCTAGTCTACATGGGGGAATTACTACTACCAAATCCTACAATGCCTCAGGGGGCCCCCTCAGTTAAAAATAACAACTCTATGATATACTACTGCCATCTATTGTAGAAACCAATTCTATAAAATGAGCCCGTTTGGTACAGTTGTTAAGTGTGCGGACTCTAATCTGGGAAAACGGTTTGATTCCCCACTCCTCCACATGCAGGTGCTGGGTGACCTTGGGCAAGCCATAGTTCTGTCAGAGTTGTTCTCTCAGAAGCAGTTCTTGAAAGAGCTCTCTCACCTCCTCCTACCTCACAGGGTGTCCGTTGTGGGGAGGGGAAGGGAAAGGAGTTTGTAAGCCACTCTGAGATTCCAAGTGAAGGGTGGGGTATAAATCCAGTATCTTCTTCTTCTTCTAAAATTATGGTTAGTCTGCTACAGACACTGGTGGAACTATCCCCCATGAAGGTATCCAATCATTGATGGAACTATCCCCCATGAAGGTATCCAGTCCCTTTATCAAGCCACCCATATTCATGGCCATCACTATGTCCACTGGCAGTGGTTTCCACAATATAATTACTCATTGCCTAAAGAGCCAGTTTGGTGTAGTGGTTAAGACCATGGACTCTAATCTGGGAGAACCGGGTTTGATTCCGCACTCCTCCACATGCAGCTGCTAGTGTGACCTTGGGCAAGCCATAGTTCTGGCACAGTTGTTCTTGAAAAAAAGCAGTTTCTGTCAGAGCTCTCTCAGCCCCACCTACCTCACAGGGTGTCTGTTGTGGGGAGGGGAAGGAAAAGGAGTTTGTAAGCCACTCTGAGACTCCCTTAGGTAGTGAAGGGCGGGGTATAAATCCAATCTCTTCTCTTCTTCTTCTGTTTCCTTTGTCTGTCCAATTACTCATCAACTTCACTGGGTGCCCCCAAGTGCTACTAATATTCTAGAGGGGGGGGAGTTCTCTCTACCCACTTTCTCTTCCCCATGCACAATTTTATAAACTTCTATCATATCCTCCCGCAACTGCCTTTTTTCTAAGTCGAAAAGCCCTAGGTTTTTTAGCCTTTCCTCGTGAAAACACATGGATGCACATGAAGCTGCCTTATAGTGAATTAGACCTTCTGTCTATCAGGGTCAGTATTGCCTCCTCAGACTGGCAGCATCTCTCCAAGGTCTCAGGCAGAAAAGGTCTTTCACATCGCCCACTGCTGGGTTCTTCTAACTGGAGATGATGAAGAAGAAGACTAGGGCTGTGATCACACGCACCTTTAGACCCAACATTGGTGTGAATGCCTGACGGATCTAAAGGGAGCGCTCAGACAGCAACATCTGGGAAGCGTCCTGCAGTTGTTGGCAACCAGTGTTCCCTCTAAGCTGAGTTAGTGTGAGCTAGCTCACAATTTCTTAGCCTCCAGCTCACACATTTTCCTCTTAGCTCAGGAAGGATGGCTCCAGAGCAAACTCATTTATGCAGCAGCCAAATGGCTCGCTCACCACTTTAATGCCAGTAGCTCACAGAGTAGAACGTTTGCTCACAAGACTCCACAGCTTAGAGGGAACATTGTTGGCAACCCGTGCTGCTCCACTGCAGAAGCGGAGTTAAAAAAACCCCAGGGAAAGTCTGGCTCTCATCAGTTCCAATGGGTCACGGACGGACTTTCCCTTGTCTGATTGCACCAGCACGCTCTTGTGCGGTTGGGCTGGTCTAATCATGCCATCCCGGCTCAGTGCCGTTCCCCCCCCCCCTCGCAGTATGCGCATCATCACATATTCCATAGGAGGCCCTCAGTGCGGAGGTACAATCCCTCATTTATGTGCATGAGAAACAAACAGCCAACCCCCCCCCCCCGACTCAGCTGCAGTCACGTCTGATCACACAGTGAGGGGCTGCGCCTGCAGCACAAAGGGGAGGTGTGATCTTGCAACTGTGTGTCAAATTCCTCCGGAGGAAATAGCCTCGCCTCCCCTCTGCTTCAGCTGGTGTGTGTGACCACAGCCAAGGTTTTTATACCCCACCTGTCTCTACCTTAAGGAGTCTCAAAGTGGCTTTCAATTGCCTTCCCTTCCTCTCCTCACAACAGAGAGTTCTGAGACAACTGTGACTGGCTCAAGATCACCCAGCAGGCTTCATGAGGAGGAGCAGAAACTCAAACCCAGTTCTCCGGATAAGAATCACCTGCTCTTAATGACTACATAGGAAAGGTGGTCTAACCCCTTAATAATCTTTACCATCTTTTTCAAGCTATGTGGCATTTTTTTTTTTGAGTTATGGCAACGAGAACTGCCCACAGTTCTCCAAATGAGGCCTCACTTCTGTTCTGAGGCTCTGCAGAGCTGATGCCAATAGACAATAGCTAGCCAGAAAGAGCGAGGACCTGACATGATACAAAGCCTTGATACACACTTAGTCGGTGAGTCATTTTAACTGGGTTCAAATGTAAACCTGAGCCATAGTTTGGAGCTGCATCCACAAGCATCGAAAGAGTCTTGTGCCCTTGCACCTCCTCACATATTGCAAAATAAATAAATAAATAAATCAGTTACATCTTGGTTTTTGCAAACCATAGTTTGCTGTTACATTTAAACTAGCAAACTATGGTTTGTGCTGTCTCTGCAAACCATGGTTGCAACATAGGAGGAAACCACATTTCCATTCTCTTAAAGACTATTTTTTTGTTTAAATTTGCAAAGACTGGGAATATTCGCAAGGATTCTGAAGGGATATTTCTAAAATGTTTTGTTAACTCTATTTGTAAGAAATATTCACTCACCTCAGAAAAAACGGTACTTAAAAAAAACTTTATCTTTATTTTTTAAAGATAACAATAATACTAAAAAATAAATATAAATATAATAACTAACAATATCAAGTGAATTCAGGGCTATTTTGGGGCAGGAACGCACAGGAACGGAGTTCCGGCTGGCTCCCAAGTTGGCCATGCCCAGCAGGAACTCATTAGCATAATAGGCCACACCCAACAGCAGAAACTCATTAGGACTGGCTACATTAGGGGTGTGTGGCCTAACATGCAAAGGAGTTCCTGCTACAAAAAAGCCCTGGGCTTTGACACACTAACAAGGTAAGCAGAATAAGAAGCCAAATGAGCACACTTCTGGTAACATGAGTGTGCAGCCTAATGTGCTAATGAGCGGTGCTGTCAGGGGTGTGGCCTAATATGCTAATGGGTTGCTGCAGTTGGGTGTGGCCTATTATGCTAATGAGTTCCTGCTGGGCTTTTTCTACAAAAAGAGCCCTGAGTGAATTAATACAATCTTATTACGTATTACATTTGTAAGATTTTTATATATCAAGTTCTTAAACTCAACACATTCTTAATAAAAAACAAAATTAAGATATTTCTTGGGCAAAGAACAACACTCATTTGGTGAGTTAGAAACAAAGACAAAGTATGAGAACCATTTCTTAAAAAAAATTTTTGAAGTCTTAAATCGGTTTGATGCCATTATCTGAGATGCTAATTTGTCAGCGACTGCTAGGTCCCAAACTTTCATAAACCATTGTCTTACAGTTGGTAACTTTTTCGATTTCCAGTTTTGTGCAATTAAAGTTTTTGCTGCAATAAGAAAAATTAAAAGAAGATCTACTTTGTTACTTGATTTTTTAATACCAGGCCAATAATTCAAAATAATAGATTCTGGAGTTAAAGATATCTTAATTCCCAGAATGTTTTCAATTTTCTTTAATATTTCCCCCAAAAAAGTAGCAATAAGAGGGCATTCCCACCAACAATGTTTGAAGGTCCCAACATAGAACGGTACCTTTTAAGCGATGGCCTCCAGTTGCTTAGGCCTCTATGTCCCCATTTATAAAAACCTGCAGGGGCCAAAAAATTGTTTGCCATTGTTATTTATCGTGAGTCATTTCTGAATTTGTAGAGATGAATTAATTATCTCTAGATCTCATTATTAATATATATGATTTAAT
The DNA here is from genome assembly GCF_001447785.1 of Gekko japonicus. Classification (NCBI taxonomy): domain Eukaryota; kingdom Metazoa; phylum Chordata; class Lepidosauria; order Squamata; family Gekkonidae; genus Gekko; species Gekko japonicus. The sequence continues at coordinate 548,448 of NW_015164184.1, forward strand.
TATACCAATTTCCATAATTATATTAACATAAACTGGTTAAATAATAACAGCTGTATTTCTATTACATTTAAATAACTGTAAAATGTAACCATAACCCATGCACAATGTAAATTACATGTATAAAGTTTGTTCCAATATCAATGTATAAAATTTGTTCCAATTTCAGCATTAATGAACACAAAAATATTGTGTTTTTGTTTTGTAAATCTGTTATGTACTGTTGTAAATGTTTTTGCATTTTGTATTTGAAATGCTTCTAAATTAAGGAATTCATACTTAATATTTAAAACACAGTTTAATATTTTGCATTTTTTATTGGAAGTGCTAGGGAATATGTATTACAGCGGGGAAATATCACCCTCTCTGTCATTTCTGGTAGTGTTAGCTGAACTCAGCAAATGCAAGGACATTAGTATAAATGCCTCTAGGACAGCTTTGCTTTTATTACGCCCATATTGGTGCAGCTGCCAATGCTGATGCAGAGCAGAACTATCAATGGAGTTTTGGAATCAGTAGATATTACTAGGAAATATACTATGGAAAGCAAGGATTCCTAGGCCTATTATGCACAGGTATTTTCCCTCACTTTCACTGTGCACATCTGTCGGGTTTTATTTGTTGTTCTGCAATGATTTTCCTCCATTCAGCACTCAGTTCACTTTCTGGTCTCTGTTTCTCCGGGTTTTCTGAGAGTGCTTTTGTGCTGATTTCTCCCTTGTTTCACTTCCAAGCTGAAGATAATTCAAAAGCATACAGATTCTCTCAGATTTCTCCCCTCTCTTTTGCCAACCCTTGAAGGTCACCCCCCCCCCACATTGAGGTTGTTCTAACTACTCTGCACATTCTGCCATCCTCCTCCCTTCATTGGTGTACAAGTCCGTTTCCCCCCTCATTTTTAAATGTGTGATTTTTTTAAAAAGCAGCATGAGTCTAGTGATTTGATACTATCACTAGTCTCAGATCACTGAATAAAAAAATTAAAATGATAGGGGGAAGTTTAAAAGGAGCTGTGCAAGGTTTAGTTCCCTGCTGGTATTAACTTGAAAGGGGGCAAAGAATCAAATGGCAGTGTCTCCACTGCAAAAATAAAAAAGGCTTTCAGTGCTGCAAGCAAACAAAATAAAGAGGGCGAATGAAATTGACATGAGATGTAAAAAGAGAGAGAGAGAGTGAAAGAGAGAGAGCCTAAAGCTTTGAAAAGATTTTCTCCTCTAATGCTTTAGTGAACAAATTTTGAGTGGGGAACCATTTTGGCAGTCTATGGAAGCCTAACATTAAAATGGCAGCTGAGTCACATGAACCTTCTGCAAACTGCCAAATTTAAGAATAGCTTGGGATCTATCCATTTTGAGGAAGAGTGCAATCTGCACAGGACAGGCTTTAAAAAACTGCCAAGATCATAACCTGTGTGCAGGATCAAAATAGGGAATTAAAAGAGAAAACCATGCAAATGTGCAAGGAAGTGCAGGAAATTAGCATTACTATGTAACTGTGCTAGGCATCAGCAAAAATATCAAAGTTTTTTCAGTTTGGTGGCACAAGACTAAAGAAGCTATCCAGAGCTTCTGCCAGAGGACTCCTCCCCCATACAAACTGCAGCCCTGTGAAAAGCACAGTGGAGTTGCAGCCAACTTTGCACAGGCGCACACGTACACACACAAACACACACAAGTAGCCAACGATCACAGCTTGCAATGCCAGTGTCAGTGGGCTTTACCATGCATTCTGTACATGTTTCCCCATATTATGAGATTGTGTGACTAAATTCCCATTTTTCACAGTGGCTGATAACACAGCAGAGAATCCCCTAGTGCTCGGCAATATGGAAAAAGGAGTTTTGCAGCTGCTTGTCAGTTTCAGAAAAAGTCTGGTCAGTTTCAACAGTGGGTTTTCCCCTTTGCCTGTGTTCCTTTCTGTTCCTTTTCATTCAACAGAACTAATGCTAAAATGCATGTGCAAAACTAACCCATGAGGATTTAAATGGAAGGTGCTTGCTGGATGCTACTGCACAGCCACAAAAGGGCAATTGCATACTTTTTTAAAAAAACCAACAACTTTGGATGCCATCTCCATGTCACAAATGATGTTCCACCCTGGTTTAGAAAAATGTGTTTTTGAAATTGTAGCTGCAGAATAAATACACTGGAGGAAAAAGAATGTAAGGTGGGCACAGAATCTGAAGTCAAGATTAAAGTCTTACTGCTCTGAAACTGTGCAGTAAGATACGTGTGCGTAATGCGTCCTAGATGCCTTGATTTGTGTTGCTTTTAGTTGAGCATTTGCAGTAGAAATACAATTCACAAAAAGTTCCTTTTAGTTCTGAGGGAGCAACATGAGACTGGAGTATTTATGACTCTGATCCATGCCAATAAAGGTTTTGAATTGAATTGAATTGAGACTGGAGTATATAGCCACAGTCTCTTCTGTGTTCCTGTCTCAGCTTCTCCTCCCTAGTTTATTTTAATTTTCTTATTTTATGCTACTTTTTTCCCTTGTGGGCATCCAAACCTGCTTATCACATTGTTCTCCCCTACTTTGCCCTTTCCTCACAACAACCACATGAGGTAAATTAAGCAGAGAGTGTATGATGTGCCTAAGGTCACTTGGTGAGCTTCCATGGCAGAGATGGGATTCAAACTTATTCAAATCCAGGTCCTAGTCTACACCCCCCTAAAAGGCTTGAAGTATTCAACAGTGATGTCTATATTGCCTCTCATGCCAGACTACCAGTTTGGTGTAGTGGTTAAGAGTGGCAGACTCTACACAGGAGAACCAGGTTTGATTCCTCACTCCTCCACATGCAGCCAGCTGGGTGACCTTGGGTCAGTCATAGTTCTCTCAGAGCTGTTCTCTCAAGAGCAGTTCTCTCAGAGCTCTCTCAGAGCCCTCTCAGCCCCACTTACCTCACAGGGTGTCTGTTGTGGGGAGAGGAAGGGAAGGAGATTGTAAACTGCTCTGAAACTCCTAGTGAAGGGTGGGGTATAAATCCAATCTCCTCCTCCTCCTCTTCTTCTTCTTCTCTTCTCAAATTATTTTATACGCTTAAATTAAGGGGGTGATGTCAGGAAACAAACCAGGCCATGAATTACCCTTTCTTCCCTTGAGCACACATTTAACACAAGACATTTTCAGTGGGTTTGATTAATAGGGCATCACAGTAGGAAAAATAAAAACTCTCAACCTTTGAAATGAGTTTGGGGGGGATCTAATTATGTGCCAACTTTATATATTTCCAAGCACCTAGAGTTACCACAGTCTCATCTAATTTTGGGAATTTAGAAACGACATAAAGGGCTTATGGAGGTAGAAAAGTTGGACACCCAAACCAACCTCCATTTTTTTACAATCTATGCTTCAGCTGAATGACACATTTTCAGTATTGTGTGTATTTCATTGTTCAGGTAACTCTAGTATTTACAGGAGATCCTGTGGCTGTTTACAGAAGATTTAGTGACCCAGCGCCTGTCCATTTGGGGGCAAAGGTTTTGGTCAAAGATGCATGGCCTTCCACTTCAGGAGAGCACGAGAGGCACCAGCATCCTCACATGTGCTTGGGCTTCAGTTAGACAGACCATCATTATTTCTAACCCCTTTACCTCAGTCCCTAGCTATTTCCTTTATCCCCTTCCCTAAGTCCCACCCTCCGTCCTTCATTTACCACCACAGTGTCTAGTAAGAGTCTCCCCCCTCCCCTAGCTAGGAATTTCTCCCCCCGGGAGCATGTTTTCCGTTTCCTTCATGTTTCACTCCCATCAGAGGAGAGGCTGCAGTCAGAAACCCTGCTTTTATTTATTTATTTGATAAGGAAACGTCTGGAGTGTTTTGTTTTTAAATCTTTTATGTGGCCTCGGGGGAGCCAGTAATGGAAGAACTGGCAGGAGACTGCACGCTAATCGGCCTGGCGATCCCACGCTGCCCTTTTTTGAGAGACTTTTCTGACAGGAGACTTGGGCCTTTGGGATGGGAGCACAGTAGTGCTGATAAATATTTATCACTCCTGCCATTTTTAATTCAGGTACCTTTTTAAATCGAGGGCCTTAAGTTAAATAAAAGTGAGAGAAGGCATGTATATAAAAATGAGGGGAGGCTTACAGCAGACATCCTCCCTTCGCTATATTTTCATGCATGTACACAGTAAGTATATAAGCTCAAGTATTTAATCATTAATTCACATTTACTCTAAAGAGAGCTGGCTAAATTCAGCCTCTTGCCCACAAGCATCCCTTTCCCTCCTCATTACCAAAGCCTCATTGTTTTCACACTTTGTATTCCAGTGTTTTGCATGCAGCTCAATTCCGTCCTCACCTTCGTGTCAATATTTCCATTGACTCCCACTGCACCTGATGAGGAGCCAATCTATTACTAGCTTCCTTCCTGCTTTCCTCACCCAGCATCCCTTTCCCTCACTCTCACACGTCAGACTGTAACAGATGTTCACACCGGTTTTATTTTGATACAGTGTACGGCAACGTTTTGGCTTGTATCAAAGTCTTGGATAAAGTCTCAAGAAAAATATGATTATTTTGCTCACACTTTTTGTTTTGGAAGGCTTGTGGCCAAATTCCTTCTCAACCAGAACTACATAGCCCTGCTGAAGATGCTGTGAAGCAACTGAGGATTCCATCAGGGTATTTCAACACAGTACACTTACTATTGTTTTAACCATCAAAACTTTCCCCACAGGGATTCTGGGAAACACAATTTTGGGAGGAGAGGTAGAGGCTAGAGATTTCTAGGTGGAAATTTTCATCACGCTCACTAAATTAGTTCTTATGATTCTTTGCGGAAAGCTGAAATAATTAAGATTGCTTACCTCCTTGCCTATCTATCTATCTATCTATCTATCTATCTATCTATCTATCTATCTATCTATCTATCTATCTATCTATCTATCTATCATCTATCTATCATCTATCTATCTATCTATCATCTATCTATCTATCTATCTATCTATCTATCTATCTATCTATCATCTATCTATCTATCTATCTATCTATCTATCTATCTATCTATCTCCTGTCCTTTTCCCTAAACAGCTCAAAGCAGCTCACTTAGGGATTTCTTCCCATTTAATCATCACAAAACAATAGTGAATAGGCTAGGTTGGGACATTAATGACAAATTAATCTCCATTTTTTTTGTATGAAGCCCATCACACCCCAGTGCCACCTTTTAGAGGAAAGCAAATGTCTCTGCTGCAAGAACAAATAGAAATGTTTTTAAAATATGGAAGTAAATGGGAGTTATCCTTCTCACCCCAGGTTCAGGGGAAAGCATGGCTAACATGAAATAATCACAGCAACGTATTCCAGAGAGAGGGAGTCTTTCCTCCGACTACCATCTTTCTGTATAACTTTAACACAAATGACCTCCATTCCAAAGCAGAACCACTTCAGGTGTGGGAAGTGTCTGAGGCTAGAAGTCAAATGCTTGGATATCCTCCTACCACCCACACTGAGGACTCACATTCTGCATGGCAGTTATTTGATGCATTTTTATGCTTATCAATATTGTAACAAACCCTTACTGGGTTCAGGTTGGTAGGCAGCATCCAAAATTTAAAGACCTTTGAGCATCCACCACCAGGGGGAAACCTGAGCAAACACTCTCCTGTGGGCACACTTCCCATTCCAAACAGGAGTGCAGTTCCCTGCCTGTGGACATTAAAAATATCAATTCACACCATTGTATCCTGGTGGAACGTGCCTTGTCCCGCCATCAGTAGACAGCCAGGCTCTTAAACACTGAAAATCATGTTTCATCTCATCTTTTATTGGGGGAGGGGAAACCGCCCTACTCTGCAAACATTTTTTTCTTGTGGCGGCCACACACATTCCCAGTGGATGTCTGTTTGCTGTATTCCTATCAGCTTAGAGAATAGCTCTGTAACCTCTGAGCCTGCCTGTCTGGTTATAAATTCCAGTCCGTTCCTCCAAGCTGAATATAGAGAGCAGCTGGCCGAAGCTAAATGAATAACACGGTCTCCCAGAACAATGGAGCCGGGCCTAACATGTTGCACAGGCATCTATTTTGAG
>NW_015164184.1:554499-613128 GCF_001447785.1 Gekko japonicus
CTTCCCCTTCCCAAACCCGACCCTCCTCAGGCTCCACCCCAGAAATCTCCAGGTATTTCCCCACCCAGAGCTGGCAACCCTAGTTGGCCCTCCAGAGGAACTGGTAGGCCCCTGTGTGAAACAGTATGCTGGATAGGGATGGGCACGATTTCTCACAAACATTAAGTTCATGACACATTTTGACCAGTTTATGGTTGCCACGAACTTCCATTAATTTTAAGGCAGTTCGTGGTGGTTCCTGAAGAGCTTTCTGCTCCCCACAAAAAGTGTTTGGGAGCAGAAAGCAGGGGATTTAATCGCTCCGAGCTTTTGGCAAGGAGCAGGAAGCTCAGAGACATTTAAACCACTGCTTTCTGCTCCCCACAAAAGCGGTGGGGAGCAGAAATCTGGGGTCACGAATTGCTATGAATCAGTTTGGTTCACGAACCAACCTTCTGGTTCATGGTTTGGTTTGTGGTTCGGTCATTCCTAATGCTGGACTAGATGGACCACTGGTCTGATCCAGGACAGCTCTTCTTCTGTTCCAAGGAGCTCAGGCCAGCATGTATTCATTCCTTTCTGTTTCATGCTCACTTCAAACCTCAGGAGCCTGTGATGATAGCTAGTGATTGGCCCAAGATCATGCAGTGAGTGAATCTGATTGCTGAGTGGACCTGGGACTTCCTGTCCAAATCTTATACAAAAGTCCAGTGGTACGTTGAAGACTAACTGCCCCTATTCCAGCATTCCTATACAGAGAGACCATCACCCACAGTTCCTGCACAATCGCCCTGGAGGTCACTTCCTTTCTTTCTTTTTCCTTCTTCTCAACTTCTACTTCCTCTTGTCTTTCAAGTATCCTTGGAATTGTAGTCACCAAAGTCAAATTAGAGACCCTTCCAAGGTGTATGTAATACAGCATGAGGAGGTCAGCAGGTAACTACATAAAGGATGGGCTCAGAGCTGGTTCCTGCCGTCATTTCCTCCCATTTCTCCCCACACATGAACTGTCTATGTATGTCACATTCGCACAGTGCTCCTGTGACAACTGCTGCAAAACCTACCTTGCATTGCGAGTTGGTGGGAACTTCTCCATATAAATGAAAGCACAGACATGCTTATTCTGTAGAAATATCCTGGCAACAAAAAGACCATGTGAATTGGCCTTTAAGCAAGTACACATTTGACCTTACTTGACACCAAAAGCTGGCATGAATGGAAGGTGTCCCTAAATAAGTCCCATGAAGTATTCTTCTTTCTTAGTTCATCTCCAGTCAAAGTTTCACTCTACGCAGATCATTATACAGATGGTACTGAAAGCCATTTTTTTGGTATTCCCTTTTCAGCTTCAGGATGCAATGGTCACTTGTGAACATCCAGTCAAGGAAAAACTCACAAAGCCATAATGTATGTATCTTATACACTATACATCATGTACAAATCTGTCTTAATTTAATTCTACCCTGTGCCTTTATAACGAGAAGATTTTAATTGTAGAACTGTCCAAGGATACAGTTAGATTATGCAGTAACTTTGCTGAATCTAAACACATATGTTTTTGCTCAGTGAGTCAATGGGAGACTGCTTGGAACCCTCCATGTTCCTTGAGTTCTGTGATGGAAAAAGGCAGGGTATCAATGTATAATAAGCAAATATCTGCCTTTGCTTCTCACTTAACAGCTCTTCCATCTTGCATGTTTACCCGGAAGTAAGTCAAATTGATTTCATTTATTTATTTTGGCGCTCTTTACACCCCTTTTTTTCCTGATGGGGACCCAAAGTGGCTTACAAAAGTGCAATTTAAATAGAAAATGTACAGTAAACTGAAATAAAAAGCACAACAAAGGTAATAAAGATAGTAATGCTGGATCATAAGAACCTAAGTATAGCCTGCTAGACTGACCGGTAGTCCATCTAATCCAGCATTCTGCTTCACACAGCAGCCGGCCAGATGCCCTGCAGTGCCAAACAAGCAGTGCCAAAACCCTCCCCTGCTGCTGACTGCCAGCTCTGGAATTCAGAGGTCTGGTGCCTCTGTATGTGGCAATCCCTTCAGTCACCATGGCTAGTAGCCAGTGATGGGCCTCTCCTCCATGAATTTGTCTAATTCCCTTTAAAAACCTCTACCTTAGCTGTCTTTTTTTCCTGGAGTAAAAAGTCCCAGTCTCTCTAGTCTACCCTCATCAGAAAGGTACTCCAACCCACACAGGACTGGCTTACTTAGGGATACAAGCTGCAAGCCGTGGGCTAAGAGCCAAAGGCCTTTCCACGTTCCCCTTCTACTCCCCTTCTACTCGTGCCTCTGGCAGTAAAATATAGATAAATGGGTACCTGCCCTTAGGTGGCACAGGGCACCCTCCTCCGTGTGAGGTGTGTGGCAGGAGCAATCGGCGGCGGTGGCAGTGACAGCAGAGTGGTTGGAACAGCGAAAGTGATGGAGCGGCGGTGAGGCGATCCCTGGTGGCCAGTGAGCGGAACATCGAGTGGCGAGATCTAACAACGACGGAAGCAGAGGCGGAGCCACAGAGGAACGCGGTGACGTAAAGGCACAGCGGAGCCGAAATGGACGATGGCTGGGCTGTGGCTGACACGGGCCATGCGCTGAAGAGACCCCCAAAGCTGGAGGACCTGCCCTGCCCCTGGACACCAGAGACGGGACACCGACCCCGAAAGACTGCCTGGAGGAAGAATGCCGGAGCCGGAGAACAACAGCCCTGCCACCTGGGTGCCGGTAGGCAGCCCCACCCCTGTATACTATGTGGCCTGAGTTAGGGAAAAATGTATTTGAAATTACCTGTAAACCGCTCAGAGACCCTTCGGGGTCAGAGCGGTAAATAAATCGAATGTATAAATAAATAAATTGTCTGCATTCAGGAAGGGAAACAGAGATCATATTAGCTGGGAGTGAGGTTCCCAAGAATTCCCTTCCCTTCATGGGAATCTGCTTCCAAGTGTATACGACTGCTGCCTTAAAGATTTGCAGAAGAATGAAACATCAGCATGGATTTGAAGAGAGGCAAGCCATGAACACAGGGCTCTTAAGTCACGCATTCTCTGCACAATCACCTTCAGCCAGCCTCCCATCAGATGCTTGTTCGTAGGTCTCATGTTACAACCTCCCTGGAACGTAAACAGGAGTAATCTGATTCAAGAGTGCAAAATATACTATAAAAGACAGATACCGCATTGGACCGAATCCTTCTGTGTGTGTCCATCAGCCACTTTTTAGACCTGGTGTCTCCAGGAGTCATTCAGTTTCCTCTGATGCTTTTGCTCCGCTGTTCAGTTTACAATCTAATTATTACCCCCTAGCTCAGTGCTTCTGGCTCTGTCCCCTACTGAAAAGACTTCAGTGGATATGACTCCTCTAGTCTGAAGCCATCATCCTTCTGTCCCTGCCTCCTACCTTGTTTTGTTACTTTGCTTACTCTGCTGGAGCCCTGAATGACTCCAACCTGAATTAGAGCTAATAAAAGTCACAGCGTCTAGACACCGCTCTGCACTAAAGCCAGAAGTCTCGTGTAAATACCATTTTACGTGGTTTGCTCTGTGGGACAAGGTGGAGAGTTGATCACTCTCACTACTGCTTCCTACGTGTTAATTCCATTAGACAGCTTTTAAGCTCTTATTTACACACACTTGTTTCTTTGACTCTGCCCAGTGGGTGCACGCACAGGTCTCCAAGCATCGCCTTGTAAGGCAAAGAAGCAAAACTCTGAATTATGCACAGCGTGCACTGACTCGGAGCTAATTTGGCTCCCACCTGCTGCAAGTCCCAGCGAAGCATTTGGTGTTGCTTGCTTATAAATAGCACACACCTCATGCAAGTGCTAAATTAAATTAGACTTAAAATATTCACACAGCCTACACCTGGTTAACTGCGAATGGCAACTAACAGTTACAACATGAGCAAATGCTCTTTCTTGTCTGCCCCTCCCCGACCGTTGGTCCTGCTCTTGTCAAGCATAGTGATTATAGCCTCTTGCCAAATACAACATTTCAGGCTGCTGGCCATGACTGAACTAGTAAGGATCATCCTAGCAACAAGCAACCAACAAATTCAACTTCATGCCGCCCTGCTGATTTGCACGCACAAGGCAGCCTGGTTTTTACACATCACACTTGTGTGGATGCATGCCAGAAAGTGCCAGGGATATCTCAGTGTGGTCACACCATGTCGGCTTTACTTTCTCTAGGCAGACGCATCCACTACGATGCTCATTAGAGCATCTGAACTGCCTCCTCTCTAGGCCAAACGACACATCTAGGTTTCCTGCAGCCACACAACAGCTACAGGGAATGGTGATTTTTTTGTTTTTTTTAAAGGAGAGCCCCAAAGGGCTTGGAATGTCACTGCAGGAGGAGGAAGGGCTTCCACTTTACCCTCCAGCCGTTTTCCTGTGCTGAGACAGTGCTGGGGAGGAATTATTTCCCTGTTTTTGCTGCTCTGCATGGATTATTCTGTGCACAAGAAGCAGCAAAAACAGGGGAATAATCTCTTCCCTGCATTGTTTTGGTGTGGGAAAGTGGCGGGGGAAGCATGAGCCCTTTTAATTTTTAAACTATACAACTCTATTTGAGAAAATAGTTAAAATTGTTTGGGATAAACAGGAAGACACCTTTATATACAAATGTGTATCTATATGACAATGGTGCATATGGAAAAAGGAAAGAATCTATAAAACAATTATAAAGTCTACATTTATAAAATTGATTTTGGATTAGCAGTGTTACATGTGAATGCTGACAGTGGTGAATTTTTAGACATGCACAAAATACACACTCACTTGTGACATGTCTCTGTGTGTGTTACGGTGGAATTTACAACTAAAAAGATAGCTGATTACAGTGATTTGTCCATGATTTACTTACACTTTGTAAACAGGAAACACAGATAGTCTCTTGCAGTCTGAGCAGCTTCACTGTGCAATGTTGAAAGCATAAGCCATGATACTGAACGAGAAATAAGGATTTAACTAAGAGACAGAGACAGGGAGGGAGAGAAAGATCCTGGGTACCTTGAAGTCCACTGGAGTTTTGCCAGCTGTAGTAACGAAGCAGAGGCGACTTGCAGTCTTCCCCCTATTCTCCAGGGTTTTATTCCTGATCAAATTTGTAGAGGGTTGCAGTTGCTGGGAAGCTAAGGACAGAGATGTCAGCCTATGAAAAAGCAACTTGTCTGGCTTTTCACAGGTAAGAGTATCAGCTTCAGGCCTATGTCTGTGGCTGCTCTCCAAGCTCAGGAATCGGGAAAACAAGATGTGTTCAGAGTTCCTCTCGTTATTTTACTGTTTTTATTGCACCTTCTGTTATACCGCTATGTGATCTTAACATCAAATGCTAACACATCACTACATATTAATAACGTCTCTGTGGCAACATGTCTTACATGCCAACAGATGACTACGATGGATCCTTCAGATGCTCAACAAAACGCTCAGGATTTCTATGTCCGGTGTTTGGGATTTTTGAGACAAGCTTTTATAGCTATAAAATGTAAAGACTGCTGAATCTGGATTAATAATATTACCCACTCCCTGTTGAATATATATGCATATCTGAAACACCATGGCTTCATCTGTCAGTACTAATTAGGAGAGGTCGAGCAGGCTTAAATCTAAACCCGCTTAATGCTCAGAAATCTATTCAAATGTTGTCACTTGAGTAGAGCACCTGAAGAATGTTTGACTTGTTGCTGAATTGCTTAAAACTTCAGATTAATGTTCAAGCCTGTCCCACTTTTTGCAGGTGTGTGGTGATTTGGGTTAATACATATTTTCCACTTGCAATGAAATGTGAGTCCTGAATTACAGTCTACTTTCATCATCAAGCAATCCAAGGAAAAGACTGCACACACTGCTGGATTATGCCTATCTACTTATTCATTTATTCATTTTACTTATAGTCTGCCTTTCTCGCTGAGGCTCAAAAATGGAGTATGGAATTAAAAACATACTCATATAGCATGAAACAAGACTAGGTCCGGTGCTTTTTAACTTGTTCATGAATGATTTGGAGTTGGGAGTAAGCAGTGAAGTGGCTAAGTTTGTGGATGGCGCTAAGTTGTTCAGGGTGGTAAGAACTAGGGAGGATTGTGTGAGGTGCTCCAGAGGGATCTGTCAAAGCTGGGTAAGTGGGTGTCAACATGGCAAATGAGGTTCAATGTGGGCAAGTGCAAAATAATGCACATTGGAGCAAAAAATCCTAATTATAAATACACATTGATGGGTCCAAATTGGTGGAGACTGACCAGGAGAGGGTGACAAGATAGAGGTTTACAAAATTATGCTTGGGATAGAGAAGGTAGAGAAAGAAGTACTTTTCTCCCTTTCTCACAATACATGGGCACTCAATGAAATTAATGAGTAGTAGGTTTAGAACAGATAAGAAGGAAGTACTTCTTCACTCAAAGAGTAATGAACACATGGAATTCACTGCCACAGGAAGTGGTGGCAGCTACAAGCATAGACAGCTTCAAGAAGGGATTAGATAAACATATGAAGCAGAGTACCATCAGTGGCTATTAGCCACAAGGTATACATGGAACACAATATCTGGGGCAGTGATGTTCTGTATTCTTGGTTCTTGGGGGCAACAGTGGGAGGGCTTCTGGAGTTCTGGCTCCGCTGGTGGATCTCCTGGTGGCACTTTTTTTTTTTTGGGCCACTGTGTGACACAGAGTGTTGGACTGGATGGGCCATTGGCCTGATCCAACATGGCTTCACTTATGCTCTTATGTTTTTATGATTAGGATTACAGGATTAAAATACAATGTGAACTGCCCAAGCCAAGGTATAAGCAAACATATCTGAAGCCCAGTGCACACTACTACAAGCATTATATTTTTAACCATTTGTGTGTCAAAATTTGAACATTAGTGGCAGGTGGTTGGGAAGCTGAATTGGCAGGTGTTCCAAGACTTTCCCCTTCACTCCACTGTTCTGTGGACAGGGCAGTATTGATGCCTATAAACTTTTATAATGAAAGCTTGAGTTCTGCCCCAGGTGGAGTGGTCATTTAACTTACAGGGAAAGTTCTTGGTGGGCCTCTGCCTTGGAAGGCCACCAGTCACCAGGAGCCCAGCTGCAGTTCGGGAAGAGGCTCCAAGTGAGTCACTGGCCAGGTCTGCCCGTGAGCGTGAGGCACTGACGTGTAACATCACAGGGGACAGGCAGCATCACTTCCTCATGGGCCATGTTTATTTCTCAGTCTGCCCCTGGTTTTGTCCCTATTTTTTCAAACATCCTATGAAATTTCATTTCTCATTCTGAGAAACTGGCAATTCAAATGGTCAGTGGGGCACAGGGGAAGGATGGAGGGTAGTCCTTAAGGTTGCCAACGGCCAGGAGAAAAAAGCCATCACCCTGATGATTTAATTGGACACTATTTACCAGGTGATGTTATTTACCTCCACACTATGATAAGCTTCGCCTGCCTGTTTCACATATGAAGCAGCTATTAAAGGGACAGGTCTTTTTTCTGCAGATATGCCAGGGCAGTTTTATGTTAAGATGAAGTCAGGCTAGCTTAAAATGAATTGCTTTCTTCTTTGCCAAGTCCCTATGAAATGCAAAGTGGTAGGAAGAATCTTAGCAGGTCCTCCTAAACAGATTACATTCCAGAATTTCAGCTGGCTCTTAGGTGTTGCTCCCCATCCAATTTGAAATGGCATCCCTGCAACCTCAGAAAAGATTTTCAAAAGCAGGAAGGTTGTATTGGAAAGAACATTGCTGCCAGCTGTAAAATCTAAGCTGTGCGTTTGTTTGCTGTTCCTGTCTCCAAGTACAAAGTTTGGGCATGGCAAGAGGCAACAGGCTTTGGGCCCTTGGCTCTTAGTACATGGCTTGCACAGTGTGGCCTTGGATGAGCTGGCCCATTAGATTTTGATGGTTTTTAAATTATTGCTGTAAGCTTCTTTGGATCCCCTTTGGGGGGGAAAGCAGTTTGTTTAGGATATTTCTATGCTTTCTCTTCAGAGTCCTGCTCGAGGTGGCTTACAATTAAAACCACATCACAATATTAAAAACTAACCATTAAAAACAAGCCAAAGGACATAAGCAGCATAAAATTATCCATAAAAGAGGACGCCGCCGACTACCGCCCGCAAGAACAGGACAACAACCGAAGATCCACCACAAAAAGGGTGCCTGGTAGGGTAGTCACCACCCCTGTATAACTGTGGCCCTAGGTTAGATTCTGTAAAAATATGATTAGCACTCTCTGTAAGCCGCCCAGAGACCCTTAGGGGTTAGGGCGGGATAACAAATCGAATAAATAAATAATAAATAAATAAAACAGAAAAAAGCCTATAAAAATGGTAAGATAAACCACCCAATTAAAAGCCTGGGTAAAAACATGTGTTTTGGCCTGACACCTAAAAGAAAACAAAGTAGGCACCAGGCCAACCTCAAGGGGGAAAGCATTCCAGAGAGGCCACCACAGAAAATGCCTTGCCTCTAATCATTAACTGTCTTATGTCTGGGGACTTCCAGTTGATGGCGGCGCGCTAGCAGACTCATCTCCCGGACCTCCCGGGGGTGAAGCTGTGCTCCAGATGAAGGAGGGGGTGCACAGGCTCGTTAACCCTCCAAGGGACCCTGGCCATGGAACTTATAAGAGGTTGCCTCTTCGATGGTGGAATGCTGGAGAATTGAGGCGCCTCTTCGTTCTGATGGTTCTCCATGCTGAGAGACTGAATGGACTTAAGCAACACTAACCGGGGCAAGCGCAGGAGATCGAGCATTTAAAACTGAAAGTAAACGAGGTATGAGGACCGCTTATGAACGTGAGTTATTTAAGCATTGATTAAAGAGAAAAGAAAGCTCCCCACCCTAAATACGCAATAGAGGATTAGGCGAGCGGGGGAGGGACGCCTCCCGAGCGCATAAACTTTTGAGTGAATGAGGGGGGAGCGGAAAAATAAGCAGTTAAAACTGTTAAGAAGTACTTACCAAGGAGTGTTTAGAAGTACTTACCAAAGCGAGTTTTAGCGTTCAAGCACACATTTAGAGACTTTTTAAAAATTTGTGAATGTAAACAAATGATAAAGATGGCAGGGAAGAAGGACAAAGAAAAACTTTTGAAACTGAAAGGGACTGAGAGCCCAAAACTGGAAGTTACCAGTGAGTTGGCTAAGACATTAGCAGAATCCATGTGCCTCCTGCTGGAACAGCTGAATAACTTCAAGGAACAAATGTCAACAATGTCTCAATGTATCACTTCTCAGCAAAATCAGATAAATGAAACATTGCAAATGATGAAACAGAATACTGAGAAGGTGAATGAAGTGGACGCAACGATCCAAAAGATGAAGAAGAAAGTGCAAAAGCTGGAAAGGAAACAAAGCTCCATGGAAGATCAGCTGCTGCAATTACAAATGGAAAAGGCTAATATGATTCTTCACTTCCAGGGCATGCCAGAGAACAAGGGAGAGAATCTTAAAGAAGTGATGAGTGAATTACTAGCCCCAGTGACAGAGATGAAGGCGGAATCATTGCTAAGCGATATGGATGTGGTCTACAGATCTTATTCAGGCTATATAAAGAAAAATAATCTGCCTGGGGAAATTGTCGTAAGATTCTCGAAGAGGCATGTGAGGGACACAATCCTGAAAGCAGTTTCTGAAATATCCCTGAAAGTGGGAGAGAATGCCATCAAAGTTTTAAAAGACATTCCATTTGAAATAAGACAATGGAGAAAGAAGTACAAAGATCTCAAGCTTTTTCTTCAGACAAATTCAATTGGATATAAATGGCTAATTCCAGAATGTGTCACCTTCAAAATTAAGGATAAAAAAGAAAAGATTGACTCTGTTCTGAAAGCTCGGGAATTTCTAAGGGTCCAGTTGGGAAGGCCAGAGTATGGAAAAAAAGAAGAGGACAGCAAGTCTAGTGGCGAGCTGGACTCAGGTTCTTCCGGAGAGGACTCTCTGGCAGAGCAAGGGGCAGCAGCTCCAAAAAGTCCTTACAAGCTGCGGAAGGAACGGGGAAAGGAGAAGTGAAGGCTGAAGGACTCTGATTTGTGCCTTTGAGAACTTTGAAAGGGGATGATTGGGGGTACTGTTCTTAGACAGTTAAGTTTTAAGATTTAAAGAAAAGGGTAAAAAATATTATAAACGTTTGACTCAGGTTATAATGACATAAAAGAAGGGAAGACTTGATGTAATTAAGCTATTGATGATCTCCTCTCTTGGGTTTTTCGTTAGTAGTGGGTTTCTTTACTTTATCCTGTATACGTAGTCCCCCTCCCCTCTTTTCTGTATTAGTTTTGTAGTCTTATAAAAAATAATAAAAAATCCCCTCCGGGGGCTCAAAAAAACTGTCTTATGTCTGAAGGCACAGACACAGTTCGGAATCAGGGCTCTTTTTTCACTCTCTTGGTTTGCCACTATCCATCCCAGAGTGTGGCACTATCTGGGGCCTGTCTTGTTAAATCCATTTAATAATGATTTTGTTTCCTCAGGGTACCCTATGAAAGGTACTTTTGTGAGGCAGATCTAGAGATCTCAGCACTCTGTCCAAACTACAGTTCCTGGGATCCTTTGAGGAAAGCCGGGCCTATTGGACTGCTGTAAAACTGATATGTTTGTAATGCTGATGTGCCCACGATCTTTTATGACATCACTAACTATTATTCTCCTGGCAGAAAACAATAATATTTTTCATTTATTTACATCCTCTCATTTTTGCTGCCTGCCTGGGACTGAAAAGCAGGTGGGTTGTCAAGCACATGTCTGGTAGGCTTTTTCCAGCTGCAGATCCTAACGTCTGTAGGCCTGATCTACTTTCTGTGTTAATATATCTTACCTCTTGACAAGGGTCTTGTGGGTGCTCAAATAGCCGAAGAGCCAGCATCATGGGGTGCATAGACTATGGCAGGCATATCACACAGCTGCACAGTTTACTCAGGAGCTGTGTTGCCAAGGCAACTGGGATAGTTGAGAAGCAGTGCCGAAGCCTTATGGCCTGGGCCCCATTCACAATGGGCTGCAGAAAGGGGAGTAAGCTGGCTCTGCCTATAAAATGCTTTTGGAAGCACAACTGTTTCTGGCGCTTCTCTTGTGACAGTGCTGCTCTGCCCTCCTGCAGTCTGGGATTTAAAAGCCCAATCTGGTCCAATGTATAGAACCACAGAATGGGGGAAGGGCCCCTGGGGATAGATAAATAATGGACTCCAAAGTCTCCTCAGGCCCCTTTTTATCTACTATTCAGTTTACTGAGAGGAGGTGTTGAAAGGACTCTGTTCTTATTCAGATGTCTGCCTTTGTCTTGTTGTTCTAATTTAGGGTGGGCCCAGTTAAACACTTGAACACCCTCACAGGCCTATGCATAGCCTAGGATGAGATGAGCTCACAGGCAAGAAGAAAAATGTTTCTTTTGTGTTAAAAAAGGTTCTAAATTCTACCATATACCTGGCAGCTCTGAAAAAAAACTTTTATGGACTAGCTATCAGACTGATATACACAAATTCTGTCCCCCTTGCATAAATTAACACATATCAGCCACAGTGGCCCCTGAGGTAATTCTTTAAAAATACATCATCATCACCATCACCATCACCATCACCATCACCATCATCATCATCATCATCATCATCAAATATAATACAAATAGCAATTAAAATTATATCAGTTTAGAAAGATATTCAGAAGGCTGTCTTTAAGTAGAACTCTTTTTAAAAAATACAGTAAGAGTCCATTCTGACCAACAAACATCTACATTATGTTCCAGTTATCAAAGTGAGGCTATTTTAATCCTTATAGAAAATAATAAGAAAATACAGCTGAATGTTTCCATTTATTATTTATATTATTCTAATATTGTCTAGGATAACTGGACTCTGAAGCTCATTCACAGCTTGCATTCCAGCAGCAGATCTCTTAAGATTAAATTAAATTAACTATCCCTCCTGGTCATTTTCATCCCTCTGACCTTCAGTGGACATTTTTTAAAGGTTCGGTATAAGCATTCCCATACTTTGCATATGTAAGTCTAGCAGCTATAACGTTAGCAAAACCTTATAATCTTCTTCTGAGACCTCAATGTATATAATTCAGAAACTATAGTAGTAAAAGAAGTGTTGGTTTTATACCCTGCCCTTCACTACCCAAAAGAGTCTCAGAGCAGCTTACAATCACCTTCCCTTCCTCTCCCCATAACAGGCACCCTGTGAGGTAGGTGGGACTGAGAGAGTTCTGAGAGAACTGTGACTGACCAAAGGTCGTCCAGCTGGCTGCATGTGGAGGAGTGGGGAATCAAACCTGGTGCTCCAGATTAGAGTCTGCAGCTCTTAACCACTACACCACAACTGGCTAGTATTTACCAAAGTTTCTTGGTAATATTGTTAATATTTTGGTGCTTGTCTCAGTTACTGTATTTCTGTATCCTTGGGACATTTCCACCACATGTGAATAAAGTCAATCTCCTCCCCATATCCATTAATAATACAGTATCTATATACTAATAGCCAAGTGTCCCCAGTGCGTGTGGATACTTATTTCCACAAATTGGGGACATGTGGAGGCTCAACAGAAATTCCTGCACATTTGAGGCATTACTTAGGTGTGCAGAAAAATCTGACATGTTTAAAAATATATATGGGGATACTTAAATCCCCCCAAAACTGAAACTACGTTCTCGCACATGCGTGGAGAATGGACTTGCCGTTTGGAATTGTGGTGGAGCTTGCTGCTGGCAGCTGCGAGGGAGCTGGGGGGAGCCTTGGTGGGTGGGCAGCTGGGATCCGATCAGGGCTCGCTGCTGTTGCTGCTGGGCGGGGTGGGGGGAGCCTGGGCCGGTGGGCGGCTGGGACCCGGGCAGGGCTTGCTGCCATTGCTGCTGGGCTCACCTGTGGTTGCCTCCTCCTCCTCAGTGAGGACCTCCTCCTGCTTTGCAGGCCATGGGGCATCCTCCCCCCCCCGCGTGTATCGCGGGTCCCACTTCTTGTACTTTATGTTTTTATGCTAAAAGCCAGGAGGTTGTTCATTTAAGACAGTTTGTCCTCATTGTCCAAGTGCCCACTCTGAGATGATTGAGTCATAAGATATGGAAGGTTTTGCTATTCAAACATCTTACAAACATTTTAACAGCTACAAGTCTGAAGTTCTATGAGTATTTAGGGGCAGTACTTTCAGCCCACCTCTGGCATAATATTCCCCTGAAGCAAGTAGAGTATGTGACCTGGAAGCCCACTGTAAAAAGGAATTTTGACCAGTACCAGTTCTATGAAAAAGCAATGAAAATGAGTGGCGTAGGAAACTATTGCTTGTTTTATTTGGGACATTTCCAAAAGGGACTGAGAAGCAGTGGTACCTTTTGCCAAGGTATTGGTTGAGGCCATATCTGGTACTGGAGTGGATCCAATTAATGTGTTTTTATGAGTGTAAACAGTACACCCATTGTTCATGACTTTCAAAGTTCCCTGCTCCCATAACAGCCTCCTGATATGGCCTCCAAAATGCTGCACTGGGGGGGAGAGTCCCCTGTCTCCCAGGAGTAGGATTTTGGGGCACATTTTGGGCTGCCACGGGGGGGGGGGTACCACAAAAGAACTGCTTGTGCCTACAGAAATGTTATGTTGAATCTACCTCACTGTGTTCCAGTTTTAGTCAATAAATATGGGGTTAAATCCAGACTACATTTTTCAGTCATGCAAGGCACTTTTATCAGTGGAACTGAATTTTCCTGCTTCCACATTTCTGATGCAGCCCATTGATCTCCCTGAAATGCTGCTCATGGGGGCCAGGGAACCCTCAGCAACAGCGTGAGACGCAAACTGGGAGGGGGGGCTCTGCACCAGAAAAAGAAAATTGTTGTAAATTACCCCACCCCTCCCGTTACTGGAAACCTTATTCTCAATCTAACCCATTCAGGCTGGAAAAAGTGCAAGGAAGAGCAACAAAGAAATGGAGAATTTAGTTCATGAACAGAGATCAAAATAGCTTGGTTTATTTGCGAAAAGGGAGGCTGAGGACCTGCCATAGTTATTTTTCATATATCTGCCCATTCTCATATAAAGTATGTGTGGAGAGTGGTGTAATATTTATAACAGAAGGTGCACATGAGTGAGGGGAGAGCACGTAGGATCGTAGGGTTGCCAAGTCTGGGTTGGAAAATACCTGGAGACTTTGGGGGTGAAGCCAGGAGAGGGCGTGGTTTGGGGAGGAGAGGGGCCTCAACATAATACAATGCCATAGAGTCCACCCTTCAAAGCATCCATTTTCTCCAGGGGAGCTAATCACTGTCGGCTGGGGATCAGTTGTAAAAGCGGGAGATCCCCAGGCCCCACCTGGAGGCTGGCAACCCTATAGGATCGCCAAGCACCTGCCTCACAGTCTAGCTCTGGATGTGAGCCAGATTGTGGAGAAAAGTGTTTGAAAATACGAAGTTCAGATGAGTAAGGGACAGGTTTCTCTCCTACTCACTCGCATCTCTTATTGTAAAATGTAGACCCCCCTCACAATCTATGTGAATGAGGCAGATACATGAGCAAACAAATATGTCTGTTCACCAGCACATGTAGTTTGTTACTGAGACAGTATAGGACAGTACTTCATGTATATGTAGAAATAGGTTTTTTGTTGTGGACAGGATACTCCTCCATAACAGCAAGTTTTATTTATTTGTTTATTTGTTTATTTATTTATTTTATTTGACTTCTACCCCGCCCTCTCCGCATAGCAGGCTCAGGGCAGGTTAGATCAGATTTGATAAAAATACAGTATACAAAAATTAACACAATTAAAACACCAATAAAATACAATAATATCCTTCATCTGGTGCAGTTGTCATTAACATTAAAATTAAGGCCTCACAGATGCCATTTCTGGTGTGCAGTTCTGACCTGCTGAGGGGAGGCCCAGTAAAGAAGGAGGGACATCTGTTGCCCTAGTTAAAAGCCTGGCGGAAGAGCTCCGTCTTGCAGGCCCTGCGGAACTGTAAAAGTTCCCCCAGGGACTGATCTCATATGGGATCTCATTCCACCAGGTAGGGTGGTATTGTCATAATGAGTCATTCGATGCTCTCTTTTATAGAAGTGAAACACCAAACAACTCCAGCTGAATATGTCTACATATGGATGTTCCATTCCCAGGGTCCATGTAGGATGCTAATCCTCTGGTTGCTTTCCTATGTATTAATGACAACAGAAAGACCAGTGCCTTGTGAAGTAAATCCTTGATAACAACAATAAGACCAGTGCCTTGTGAAGTAAATCCTTGTGAAGCAGCACACTAGTACAGCTTTGCAAATAAGGAGGGAGAGAATAAGGAGGGAGAGAAAGAGGAGGAAGGATGCCCATAACAACAACAATCATGCCTTGGCCCATGAAGTGTAACAGCTTTCATCTAGCCTGTTCTTAAGCCTGTACATATGACCTTAAGCCTGTACACCTTCAGCCTGTTCTTAAGGCTGTATACATGACCAGGGGATGCCAGACTCCAGGTGGGACCTGGAGATCCCCTGGAATTACAGCTAACCTCCAAACTACAGAGATCAGTTCCCCTGGAGAAAATGGCTGCTTTGGAGGGTGGACTCTATGTCATTGTACCCCACTGAGGTCCCTGTCCTCCCCAGGCTCCACCCCCAAATCTCCAAGAGTTCCCAAACCTGGAAGTGGCAACCCTCCCCCCCTCCACCGTCGACAGACAGAGGGGACCTGGCAACCCTCTCTGTGCATTGACTGAACATGCAAAGAAGGAGAGTAGGTATGAACCCACTGGCCCTGCCCCTTCCACCACATGAGTGACAGCTCATGACCAATGTTCCCTCTAAACTGTGGAGTCTTGTAAGCAAAAATTCTACTTTGTGAGCGACTGGCATTAAACTTGTGAGCCAGCGATTTGGCTACTGCATACATTAGTTTGCTCTGGAGCCATCCTTTCTGCGCTAAGACAAAAAGGTGTGAGCCGGAGGCTAAAAAACTGTGAGCTAGCTCACACTAACTCAGCTTAGAGGGAACATTGCTCATGACCATGGCTCCTAGGCACAGAGGAAGTATCCACTCATAACACACATTTGGAAAGCATTCATCTTTGATCACAGGGCAGGAGTGTACATGCAGACCTGTCCTCTGTGCATTTCCACCTTGCAAAACAAAACTAAATAGCAATTGCATGGAGCAGAGGGTGGTCAGCATGCTTGTGCCTGCTGCCTCTCCCTGCAAGTTAAGTCAGCAGAGTTGTGTGTAGGAGGAGGATGAGAGGAGATTGGATTTATAACCCACCTTTCATTAACCAAAGGAGTCTCAGAGCAGCTTACAAACTCCTTTCCCTTCCCCTCCCCACAACACCCTGTGAGGTAGGTGGGGCTGAGAGAGCTCTGACAGAAACTGCTCTTTTTCAAGAACAGCTGTGCCAGAACTATGGCTTGCCCAAGGTCATCCAGCAGGTTCAAGTGGAGGAGTGGGGAATCAAACCCAGTTCCCCCAGATTAGAGTCTGTGTACTTAACTGCTACACCAAACTGGCTCATTTTTAAAAAATATTTTTTTAATTATTTTTTCTTAACATAATACATAAACATGAATTAAACCAAAGCTTAAACAATGTTAACAATAACAATACAATTAACAACATTATTATTTAAAGAAAAATTGTACAAGCAATTTAATAATACAGTCACCTTCACTCAGAATTTAAATATACAACCAATACAATTTGTTATACTATCCAATCTTTCCGAATAAAGGTATAATATTGAGATTTCTGACTAGGTTTAATCTGTTCAAGAATATTTTCTAGATTCTCTAGTATTGGGTGCCATCGACCATAGAAAGCCTGAGATCTTGAAAAGTCTTCAGCACTAGTAAGTCTGTCTGAGACCTTATTCATTAGGAGCTGGTCCCATACCTTTGAATACCATGAATTAATGTTTAATAAATTATTATTTTTCCAGCTCTGTGCGATAGTTGTTTTAGCCGCTGATAGGAGGATAGTAAATAATTCCTTTTTGTGTTGTGGAATAGGAACATCCTTCCAATAGTTTAATAGCAAGATTTCAGGATTCTCTGGCATCGCATAGCCAGTTAATTTTTCAATATGAAACAAAACATTTTTCCAAAAAGATTTTACCTTAGTGCATTCCCATCAGCAATGGTAATATGAACCAGTGTTACCACATTCTCTCCAGCATAGCAGCAATATTTTTTTATTTATTTTGTGGAGTTTTAAAGGAGTAAGGTACCATCTGGTTAACAATTTGAAATTTTTTTGTTGAATATTTACTGGTTTTGAACTGGAGGCATATAAGGACCAAACCACTTCCCAAAAAGATTCTGGTAAGTCAAGTCCAAGATCATGGGACCATGATGATACATATGTTGGCAATCCAGTTGGAGAAGGGTCTATTAGTATTTTGTATACCTTTGAAATCATACCTTTCCCATTTCCGGAGGAGGTTAATAATAATTTTTCAAATTCCATGTAAGGTCTTGAACATGCTTGTTTTAATTTAGGTGTAGCAAAAAGATGTTGAAGTTGGAAATATTCTAACCAAGGGAGTGTAACATTAGCTGAGGTGTCCAATTTCAACTTGTCTTTCAGGTGTTTCTTGTGGACTAGATCATGAAGTGTATTTAATCGAGCCTTTTCCCAAAGTTGATAAGTATTCGGGGTCTGTGCTGGAGGAAACCAAGATTGTTATATATATATATGCCATAGAAATATCTGGGGCCAGATGGTTTCTTTTAAAATTCCAAGTCTTGAATAGCGCTTGCATTAGCATATGGTTTGATATTAATTTAGAGCGTTCTGGGTTTTTTTTCCAAATAGCTATTTGGTATTTTTTAGGATATAGAAAATGTTCTTCTAATGTTATCCATTCTGGCTTAGGGTCAGATCTCAAAATTCTTATTATAGTGGATAATATTGTTGCTTCATAATATTTTTTTAACTCCGGTATAGCCAGACCTCCAAGTTTAGTTGGTCGCCAGAGGGTATTGAAACAAATTCGGGGTTTGTGATAATTCCATATGAATTTATTCCAGTTATTCGGCCAAAGAGTAAATTGACAAACTTGGATAAGCATCGGTAAAGCGCGAAAAAGGTATAAAAATCTAGGGAATATGGTTGATTTTATAGATAAAATTCGTTCTAGCCATGATAGGTTTTCTCTGTGCCACTGTTCTAACAAAATCTTGGTCTTGTCAACAGTATCAATATAATTAACTTTAAATAAATTTTGCAAATTAAGAGGGATTTTAATTCCTAAATATGACCAATATTGTGTTACCCACTTATAAAGAAAATTTGCTATAATAAATTTTTTGGATGTTTCTGTAATATTTATTGGATATAAAATGGTCTTTGATTGATTAACATATAGTCCTGAAACTAATGCAAACTCTGTCAATTTGGATTCTATCTGTTTGAGTGATATTTGAGGATGAGAAACATAAAGGACGAAATCATCTGCAAATAGACTAATTTTAAACTTAGTTTGATTGATAACTATCCCATGAATATGTTCTGTTTATCTAATATGATTGACTAATGGTTCAATGGTTAAGGAAAAAAGCAGGGGTGATAAAAGACACCCCTGACATGTGCCTCTGGAGAGATTAAATTCTATAGAAATTGAATTATTAATGGCAATTTGTGCTGTAGGAGAAACATATAATGAATTAATGACTCTTTGAAAAGTAGGTCCAAATACCATCTCACTCATTACTAATTTCAAAAATTTTGGTTCAACTTTATCAAATGCCTTCTCTATGTCCAATGCAAGGAGGCATGTGTCAGTTAAATATTTTTTACAATATTGAATAATCCCTATTGTTTTACGGATATTATCAGTGATATCTCAAACTGGTATGAATCCCGATTGATTAACATGGATATAGTTACTAATGAAACCATTATGTTTATTTGTTAGTATAGTTGTGAATATTTTGTAATCACAATTTAAAAGTGATATGGGCCTATATGAATGAGGGGGTAAATTGTCTCTTCCTTTTTTCGGAAGCACTATGATTTTCTCTTGGGACCAGGTTGGGGGGACCAGGCCTGTGGTGAGTATATTATTACAAATATTTTCCAGTGGGGAGGAAATTAAAGTCGTGAACTTTTTATAAAATTCGGCTGTAAAGCTGACTCGTCCATGAGCTTTGTTAGTTTTTAGTTGCTTTATGGCTTTAATTACATCCTCAGTCATTATGGGTTCTTCCATAACTTCGCTGTGTGTGGAGGTTAATTTCTGTACCAAGCTATTACTTTGTAAATAGGATTTAATTTTACCCTCAGAGGGGTGGTCTGTACTATATAAAGTTTGGTAATATTGTTTAAAAGTTTCAAGAATATATTTCGTGTAAGTAATAAGGTTTCCTCCTGAGTCTCTAAGAGAATGTATATTTTTTTAGACTTGCTGCTTTTTTAATTTCCAAGCAAGCAATTTAAGGGTCCTTGAGTGACGGAACCAATATTTTTGTTTTGTGTAAAGTAAACGTTTTTGTACTACAGTGGTCTCTAGTGCATCTAGTTTCTTTCTCTCCATAAGAAGGCGTTTATAGACCTTCTTTGATCCTGTTGCTTTGTGCTTTTCTTCTAATTGTTTAATTTTGTTTTGAAGTTCTTTTTGTAATTTGTTTCTTTTTTGGTTATAGGCTGCTGTGATGGAAATAATCTTTCCCCTAATAACGGCTTTCATGGCGTCCCAAACAATATGAGTGGGTATACCACAAGAGGAATTTAAATCAAAATATTATGTAATAGCTTTTTCTATGTCTGAACAAACTAATTGACTAAATAACCAAACTGGCTCATTGTAGAAGGCTACAATGTAAACAAACAAGAAATCAGACCCCCCCCCCAAGGAAAAGGCATATGTTTTCATGTTAAAGCTGATGTACGCTGGAATTACTAAGAGCACTTCCATATAGTCATGAACATTTCCAAGTAAGGTGGCCGACCCCCCAGTCCGGGTGGGGGTTCCCCTATTTTTGTGTGGTCCTTCCTGCCTGCAAATGCCCCCAAATATGGTGTGATGACATCACCTGGAAATGACATCATCACGTTGCTGATGTTGTGGTATGATGATGTCACTTCTGGGTTGTGGTTGTAGCTCCAGGAAAGGCCCGTTGATTCCCCCCCACCAGCAGAAAGGTAGGATCTGGCAACCCTGTTTCCAAGTCCATATTGTACCAATGGACTGGTCCATTTTGTCAATGTCCTTCAGATTCTCCAATAGCCCCCTCATCCATGTTTTTTCATACACGAAAGCATTTGTGTAAGAAACTTATGTTCAAAGCATTAACTACTCTTTAAGTATGTGACAACTATGTTTTTTCATCTGCCCATTCTGAGTCTCAGCCACACCGACATCGGCCAAGCTGCTGTTAGCACAAGCAATTGATCACAGGCCTTCAAAAAGGCACAACTGAGGGCCCAAACTAATTCCTGCTTAGTGTAGCTGAGGCAATTGAATCAACATCTAAGAATGCATCAGGAAGTCCCTGAAAGTACCGGTTAATCAAGTAGCATACTGCTGAGGGTCTCAAGGGCAGGCCCCTTTGGAAGTCCAGTGAGG
Source organism: Gekko japonicus (assembly GCF_001447785.1). NCBI lineage: Eukaryota > Metazoa > Chordata > Lepidosauria > Squamata > Gekkonidae > Gekko > Gekko japonicus. The sequence goes on from NW_015164184.1 coordinate 574,997, forward strand.
CCTGGCCCACCTCCAGCTTTTGAGCCCCCCTAGCCATAATAAAAATAAAAAAGATGACACATGGAAACACCTGAAAAGAGTAACAAAATCTGTCAGTTGACAAAAAAAGTATGCCTCTCCAAATCACACCTTTTGTTTGCTTAAAATGGCAGGTTGAAGCTGAGAGAGAATGTCACATTTTGGTCTGACGGGGATACACATAAAAACAAGTTGTAAAGCTTAAGGAATGCCAAAAGAAATCACCAGTGAGCTCCCCCCCCCTTTGAGCTTGAGGCCCAAACCCAGCAGTGATCCTAGCCCCCCTTTTCTACCGACCACAACAGAGGGTCATTTAACAGGCTCCATGTAAGATGTCTGTACCTCACCAACAGCAAATGTTCTGGGAAACACCTCGGTATTCAATAACATTACAGTGCAGTTATGGACACAACTGAAGCTTTTGAATGGGATCCAAAGAACCAGGAAGTTAGTTTAATCAGCCTATTTGAGGCTGATTGCTATAACATACCACTAGGGATATTCCATTAGGAACTTGTCTTGTAGCAGGTGAGCTGAAACGAACAGAACTTTCCACAGAAGAGTACAAATTTGCCTATGGATTCCTCCAGTCCTTTTCAGTGTGTTTTTGGGCTGAAGATGATCCCTTTGGACAGTGTCCAGTGTCTGTAAACGTTGACCCTAACAGAGATTTAAAAAAAATAAATCTTTGATCCTTCATCAAGAGTGGCCTAAAAAAGAAGAGGCATTTTTAATTATGTCTCTAGCAAACTGAGGGCTGTTTTTATGAAGTTTCTAAGCTGCTATGCAGTTTGTTCAGGTGACAAGCAAATGTCTGAGCAGACATATGGTGAGGTGAAGAATCAGAACCTGTGGGTTGAAGATAACACCGCCAACTCACCTTCTGCCAACTGCTGGGCAATTAAGGCAGTTCAGCATCTCAGTGTGTTTTTCCTAGATGTTTACAAGTGAAAAAAATTAAAATACTTGTACAGATGAGGTGTGTGTTGGCTGGCATTGTGGTGCTACCCACCTGAAAATTGTCTCATAAAACAAGGTCTGGAGAAACCACAGACAGTAATTAATCCTGAGATATTGCAAATGTGAAGGTGAGATAGATTGGTGCCTTTTCTTTTGCACAACGAAAATAGTTATCTGTATGGATGAGATACAGTTTAATGGAAGGCTGATGGGGTAAAATAAGTGTGCTGTACTTTTCAGTGTTCGTGTTGCTTTCTGAACACACGAAGATCATGGAGGGCGAAGAGCTAGACATATAAAGGGATCAGGGTTGTACTGATAGCCCTGAAAATGGGAATGAATTCTGCCAGTTCACATGATTTATGGACCAGGTTGGTTCCCTTTGCCCTTCTTCTGCAACACGTGACTTGGCTCAATTGTTTGAGCAAGGCCAGCTCCAGGATTACTGGTCCCTGCTTTCCTTTTGGAACCTCCCCTCCCAACTCTAGCCACTCATTTCCCCCACATTGCCCCCTTCCCTGGCTCTACTGTTCCTCCTCGAACCACACCTCTTGTTGCAAAGAACGATGGATTGATGAGAAAATCAATGGCTTTTCCCCTGCTCTATCCTCTCTGCTCCAATGGAAAAGAGATGATGGAGGAAGATGTAAATCATGTCACCACCTCAAGCCAGCTTGCTCTATCTTTGTTACAGCTGCTCTTCTGTTGAATGCCGGGCAAGGGGACCAGGCTGCTGCTTCCCACCAGTCTGCTCTATCCTCCTTCTGGCTAAGGAGGATGGAGTCGGCTGGTGGAGATGGTGACCTACTTTCTCGTGCTTTGCCCTTCCTGTTCTGCCCTCAATCCATAGAGTTGGTGATGGCAGAGGGGGGGGGAGGCGCTGGGATCCTGGCAACGGCTCTGCTTTGCTATCTTGGGAGAGACTGATATGTATTGAAGGTCTTCAGTTGCAAAACAGTATGTGCATATTGAACTGATGGTACTGTTAAGCCAATAATCTGTATATCACTTCCCATTCCTTCTCCTAACTCCCAGTTAGATGGTGCTGTGGTCATATTTATATCACATGAAAGCACGTAACTTGTACATTTGCAATGGAATAGTTTTGTCAGTTTGTCAAATAAAACACAGGAAATTGAGGTAGAGACAAAATATATGGTAAACACTGTCAGTCTATAAATCCTTCCTAACCACTAGATAACCTGCTAAAATTACAGAAGTATAAAAGTCAGAACTACCTGAGTTCTGGCTCCAGTTTATCGAAATAAGCCTGTATGAAGAATGCCCACTTGAAGAAAGCCCAGAGTGTTCAAAAGTGAGAGAGGGCAGAATAAGAGATTTGTTGGAAGAAGCTGACAGTGCCGTGTTGAATTTAATGGGTAAAGGTTGTGTAGGTTATCAGTTAGCTGCTTTATGACAAAATAAGTGTGACTATCAGTTCAACGAAAAGATGGAATGGGTAGTTTCTGCCCTTAAGACTGTCTGAAAAGTATAGTTGGTACAGAATTCTATGGCCTAGGGTTGCCTGGTCCCACCTGGCCACAGTTGGGGGATGGGGGGTAGGGTTGCCAGATCCAGGTTGGGAAACTCCTGGAGATTTGGGGATGGAGCTTGGGAAGGGCAGGGACCTCAGTGGGGTGCAATGCCATAGAGTCCAGCCTCCAAAGCATCCATTTTTTCCAAGGGAACTGCTCTCTGTAGTCTAGAGATGAGGTGTAATTCCAGGGGATCCCCAGCCCCCACCTGGAGGCTGGCATCCTTAATACAAGTTGTAGGGATCTTATCACTCCAGTCTTGTTCCATCTACACTATCACCCAATTTGCTTCCCAGTCCAATTCTAAGTGCAGGTATTGACCTTTAAAGTCCCGCACAGCTTTGGGCCAGCATACGTAAAGGATCACCCACTCCTACCCATCTATTCCGGTCATCTTTGGAGGCCCAGATTTAGGTGTCCCGCCATCTGAGGCTAGATAGGTGACAACCCAAGAAAGGGCCATCTTGGTCTTGGCACCAAAGCTGTGAAACTCCCTCCATCCTGTCAGTGGGTGAAGACTTTTTGGTTTTGTTTGGTGTTTGTCAAAAATACCCCCAAAGAAATGCCCTTTTGTGGAAGGAGTGCCGTAAAGTCAGAGCATCAGCTTGGGGATTCGACTTGCTGGAAAACAGCAGTAAGGCCATGTGGTGTGGAAATGGTCGAACTGTTATTTTGCCTCCTGCCCGGTTGTGTTGTTATGTGTGTTTATATGTTTTATTCAATTGTTGAAATATTTTACATATACTTTATGCTAAATATCCAAATTGATTTAATGTTGAAATGTTTTGATGTGTACCACCTCCTTGGGGATCTTATTTGGGAGAAAGTCATCACAGAAATGTTTTAAATAGTAAAAAAAAACCAATAATAGTTCTGATATGCGAGTTGCCACATGATGGAGTGAGCTCCCGCCTCTTGTTCCAGCTCCTGCCAACCTAGCAGTTCGAAAGCAAGGAATTGCAAGTAGATAAATAGGTACCACTTCGGTGGGAAGGTAACAGCATTCCGTGCGCCTTGGCGTTGAGTTATGCCAGCCACATGACCATGGAAACGTCTTTGGACAGCGCTGGCTCTTTGGTTTTGAAACGGAGATGAGCACCGCAACCCTAGAGTTGGACTTGACTGGCTTTCGAGCAAGGGAACCTTTACCTTTTTATGCAGGTAGTTAGGCTGGTATGCTGGGTTAGAAGACCTTTGACATTTGCCAGCCTCTTTTCCTTTAACATAGGGCAACACAGGGCAGGGGTTCATGTTGTCCGATGACACTTTTCCTGGCATCTGCCAAGGGTTTCAGAAAGTGGGCAGGGCTTTTGCCCAGCAAGGCTTCTGATTGACCACTGGCAATTTGATTGGCGGTGCAGATTTTTTAAAGTGTTGCTCTGACATCAGCTGACACCACAGCCCAAAGATCTTCACTCTGTGACTGAAGGTAAGCTGAGGCAACCATTTTGTAGATGGTTCTGCCTCCCACAGCAGCCATTTTATGGTAGCTATTCTGGAGCTACAGTCACCACACTGTCAGATTTCCAAAGGTGCCCACAGGCTCAAAAAGGTTGGATAGCCCTGCTTTAACAGTTGAGGGCCTATCCACTGTAGGGATTTTAAACGTTTCCTTATCTGATCCTTCACACTCCCCATTTTGATGTATATTCTACGATCTCTGAAGCTCATTATTTGCCTTCCCAGTAAGGACCGCCGTAGAAGATTCCACCACATGCAAAAATGGGAGGGAAGGAATTTTAAAATCTGTGATAGATCAGTTGTGGCATTAGTTGTGATACCTAAGGGCATCGATGTGAGAACAAAAGAATACTATTTTACTGACAGTGAATCCCTTTGAAACGAATTAAAATAGTTGTCGTGAAGAAATACATTCAATCCATTTTACCAGCGATTACATCAGGAGCAGCAACTGTATGGGGTGCTTTGGGCTGCCAGTCACCCCAAGGCGCTTTACGATAATTGGAATGAAGAGATAATAATATTTGCCCGGCAGAGAGGAGGACACAATGAGCCTGCTTCATGGAACATCAGCAGTTCTCTTTTTGCGGAGTGTTTTGTGGTGCCTTCTAGCACTATTCCCTATGCCTGTCCGGTTAGCCTGGATTATAATCCAGAAGCAGCCATGGGGGACCTCAGGAGGAGCTTTACATTGTCTTCTAATGTAAACAGCATCGTAAGAGAGTCGGATGGTCTCTCAGGAGTTCCACTGAGCAGTGATTGATGTGAAAAGGGGTGGAATTGCTGTGATTCGGCATCAGTCACAGCTCTCTTTTGGCTCCCAAGCTGACCCTGTTAGCACAGTCTGACTTGGATCATTTGTCTCAGAAGTACCGAGGGATTTAAAAACAGCTGTGGATTCAACCATTTCAAATGGGAACATACTTCTCGTTTGTGGTAAGAATAAACATACATCATATGCTTCCAGAGTGCAGGGACTCTCCACTCCTGACTTGCCTTCTGTCTCGCTGTCTCTCACTTTCTCATAGTCCCTCCCCCCCCATTGCTTTCAACTTACACCCACTTTTGTCCCTACACATCTTTTTGTTTTTGCTGTTTATACTTCTCTTTCCATCGCTTATGCTGTGTAGGCAGGTGGGTGCGAACAGCATGTTCAGTGTCCAGAAGTAATTTTGTTGGAGGCTAGGTTCAAGCCTTTGATGCTCTCCATATCTAATACGTGTTTTAAAAATGAATCCTAGCACTGCCTCTTTTAACAGCACATGGGCAGTTCTCTGAAAGTTACCAATGCAACAAACAGAAGTCCATACTAACAACTCAATCACATTCCCAGTAAGACAGACCTAACCTCTAGGAAACAGGAAAATGTGATTGTTAAATGTATTTGAGCTAATATCGGCTCTGGATTTTTTAACCAGCCTCCCTCCTAATCAGATGAGATGAAGACATTAACTGCCTTGTCTCTTTCTCCTAGGTAGAGCTACTCAAACACCTACTGTTTCAGCTCACCATCTGTTCACTGGTTGCGAACAAGAAGCCTTTTTGTCCATCAGTTTGCTTGTTCATGAACAGTTAGAGCCTGTTTATCAGGGTTTTCCCCCCCACATATATAGTGCAGAACAATGCAATTGGCAGCATTTCACATATGAACATTCTCACACAGCCTGATGGGAGCTCTACTTTCTCCACTCCCCCACAGAGCTCTTGTCACTGCATCCTGCTCAGCAGCCAACTGTGTAAATAAGCAGTAAGCAAATCATGCAGTCAGCCAATCATTATAAAGAAAACCATGTTTTAAAGAAGTTTTTGGTGTTTGTTTGTCTGTGTTATTGAATTCATATTGCACATGAAAGGCATAGTTTCCATGTGACATCATTTAATTATCTGACCTGACCAACCATGACCCTGGGTGGATTGTCTCACCTACTGCACAGGTGTGAAATCCACCCCAAGGCAAAGGAATGAAATCCACTATCACAGTGACAGCACAGCTGCAAAGCTGTTCAACAGTTGTTCAAGGTGGATGGTGGACAGGTAAACAGATTTGAGGTTCCGTTGATGGGTGATCACGGCTGACAAACAGGCTATGTTCCCCTATCGAACATGTTCACAGTAATGTTCACAGCATCCCAACCCACATATCAATGTCATGGGTTACTAAGAAAATGGTGGATTTTTTTAGGTATGCATAAGCCTCCAATGGAAACTTCCAAAGGAGAGTGTGTGACTTGGCTCACTTGCACAGATCTCTTGGGTCTACTGGATCTGCAGATACCCTGAGCAGCAAAGATTGTCTCATCCTCCTTCGGGCATGCAGAAGTCTCATTTACATGAGTTTATCTGCAGGGAAGTGGAGCTGCGATGGCTCAAGTGGTTAAGACGCTGAACTGCAGCCTGTGGAAGGTCAGTAGTTCAGCAGTTCGAGACCCGAGTGTGCCGCATGACGGAGTGAGCTCCCGTCTCTAGTTCCAGCTCCTGCTAACCTAGCAGTTCGAAAGCAAGAAATTGCAAGTAGATAAATAGGTACCACTTCAGTGGGAAGGTAACAGCGTTCCGTGCGCCTTGGTGTTTAGTCATGCCGGCCACATGACCACGGAAACGTCTTTGGACAGCGCTGGCTCTTCGGCTTTGAAACGGAGATGAGCACCGCAACCCTAGAGTCGGATTTGACTGGCTTTCCAGCAAGGGAACCTTTACCTTTATCTGCAGGCAAAGCTGATAGATTGAATAGCAGAACTGTGACAATTTTTCAGATCTCTTGGTATCAGCATAGGGGCAAGTATACACATTTTAAACTGGCCCTCCATGAGTTTGAACAAATATGATTCTTAGGGATCTGATGTTCCTGGTATGTTGTACTGTGCTGAAGGCAACGTTACCTGACTTTTTTACTTTCCGTTCTCATCTTCAGTCTCTTTATTTTCTCTGCAGTTTTGTTCCCTAGAGACATCCACTCCGAGGAGTGATAAACTGAGAAATAGAATAATTACCACCACTTGTTCCATCTCAAACAACCTTGAGTGTTCTCGTTTAAAATGCTGGCACTGAGAGCCAAAAAGGATATAACAGGTAACACAACTTCCCAACCACATCTGCCCCACAGCCAGTGTTTCTTCACCACATGAAGAAAACTGAAGCTTTTGTTTACAGATGTTCCCCAGCCAGTGCTAAATGAAGCCAATCTGGTCCCCATGAGATGATCGTAATGTGCTAAATGGTTATGGTACTCTGGTCATTTCAACCCCGCAGAGAATCTGCAGCCTAACAGAGACATTCAGGTTTGGAGATGCTGACCTGGGGTTCTGTTTTCAAACAGAGTGGCTGCAGCTTTTGCTTTTTTTGGGGGGGGGGAGGGTTAAATGTTCTATTATGTTTGTGGTCTAGCCCTCAAGGCTATGCGGGGAATGATCTATGGACTTCTGATGGGAGAAAAAGAAGGGCTGCAGTTTTCTGCCAAACTGCAGCTGTGGATGAATATCTCCAAGAGAGTGAAAGAGAGTTGAGCGGAGCTGTTTTCGCAGTTCATTCACATAATGGATGTGAATGTCAAGACACCTTTGTCTGAAGTCTGAGCGCTCTGGAACAAAACAAAACAAAAAATTTACTGGAAGTGTCAGGTTTCAAGATTGTACAAGCTGAGGTGGTAAGAATGCGGTGTGCCAGGACAGCAGTGGCTTTCTCCACTATCATTCTTCTTGGATAAAATACGGCCGTCGTCCTGTCACCTGGCCACCCCACTCCCCAAAGAGAAGGCAATTCCATGGGTGTATTTGGTGGCAACACAGCATAAGCAATTGGGAGGCTTTTCTATGCCCCCCGCTCCCTCCCGGGCCCTTCCTGGCTCACCTGCCTCGGTGGACGGGCCAGGAAGGGGTGGGGCTCTGGGAGCCTTCTCCTGCTCGCCCACTTTGGCAGGCGTATTTGATGTAAATTGTGTTTTGAAAAAGAGGAGAGTTCAGGAATGACTCAGAATGAATCTGAGAGGAGAAGATGCGTTTGATGCAGTCTGAAAGCATCACCATCACCTCCACTGCCGCCACCATCATTTATGCAGAACTTCTTTTTAATGCTCAGGAGATACTTGATAATTAGACACCCTGTGGGGCTGAAAGAGCTCTTGACAGAAACTGCTCTTTTTCAAGAACAGCTGTGCCAGAACTACGGCTTGCCCAAGGTCATCCAGCCAGATGCAAGTGGACAAGTGGGGAATCAAACCCAGTTCTCCCAGATTAGAGTCCATGTACTTAACCACTACACCAAGGTGTCTGTTGTGCGGAGGGAAAGGGAAAGGAGATTGTAAGCCGCTCTGAGTCTCCGAATGAAGGGTGGGGTATAAATCCAATCTCCTGCTGCTGCTCCTCCTCCTTCCTCTTCATCTTTGTCTTCTTCTCATCTGAGGACTGGAGAGGGCAGTGGCTCAGCAGTAATAATGAACATGCTTTGCATGTAGAAGGTCCTAGGCCCTGGCATCTCCAATAGAAAAGATCTCAAATGGCCTGTGATAGGAAAGATCTGTAAACATGATGTCTTGGCCCATTTACACTAACTCCGAATCTATTCAAGGGCACAATTCAAGGTGCTGGTGCTGACCTTTCAAGCCCTGTATGGTTTGAGACCAACATACCTGAAGAACCACCTACTCCCTTTTGAACCTACCTGACTACTACAGTCATATTCCCTGCCTTCTTAAATTAGGTGGGTGGCAACCCAGGAGAAGGCCCTGTTGGCTGTGGCACCATAAGCTCTGGAACTCTCTCCCTAAGGGGACTTGCCTGTCCCCTTCTGTTGCCATCTTCTGCATCATTTATGTTTTATTTGGCATTCCCTCAGTGATCTTTCCAATATTTTATTTTTAATGTTTTTGTATGTAATTTAGTTCTGGTTTAAATTGTTTTAATGATGTTGTTTTTGATTTAATTGCTTTAATGTTGTTTTTGATGATTTTAAAGATTTTGATGATTTTTAGATGCGGTTTTATTACATATGTTTTGATTTGTTAGTCAACCTGTTTTGTTAGCCTTCACGAGGGCAGAAAGGTGGGGTATAAATTTTGTAAAATAAATAAAAATAAATCTTCCTCTGCTTGAGATCCTGTTGAGCCACCTCTTATTAGAGTAGACAGTTCTGAGGAAGATGAACCAGTCTGTAAGGCAGGTTCCTATGCTTCACTGCCTCTTCCTTGCAAATATTCTAGCATCTATAATGCTTTATTAGCTTTGTCGATGGTGCCTTTTAAACATCATGTGAAATAGTCTTCCACTCGTGTAGGCTTCTGTTTAATTTTATCTGGGATTTTTCACCATCATCCCTTTAAACTTCACACATCTGGTGCTCCGAGTTGTCTCCACAAGTTTCATTCTTGAAAAGTGATAGAGCTTCACCACTTTGCTCCCTTTGGCCCTTCTCTTTATTTTCCTGTGAACACTGATGTAGTCAGCCTAGTATAGACTGAAGAGAAACCGGAGAATCTTGGGCATTCTGTCTATTCCACCCTGCCCCTCCTGTGAATAATACTCTACTCTTGCCAGACTTCATGTCATGTCATAATTGATTGATCTATTGCCAGCTCCCATCCCCAGGTTCTTGCAGGAGCTGTAACAGTTCTCATTCATCATAGAGTAAAAATAATTGAAGCAATCCACCTGCTTCCTGTCCTGTGTCACTGGTTACAAGTAACACTCCTGGATATATATTGTGTGCTCTGCTTTAATTGTTCTTTAGAAATCCCACAGACAACATATTTCTCTGAATAGACAAGCCATTCACTTTCTACATTTTGTTTTACCTGGTCGGTTTAGGATTGCTCTGCTAGGACTGCACATAGAAACGTCGTTGTGAATTATGTTCACATGCATTGCTTACATTGATCTGCAGGCATTTCTTTTTTCTTTTTAATTTTTTTAATTTATTAAATATAATGCAAAAATACATGTATCATCATAAAAAAGGTGAAGGAAAGAAGTAAGAACATATATAGGGTGACAGGAAGGTAATTAACATATTCATACTATTAAGGGCATTAAGCCTGATCATAACCCCCTCATGAGACAGTGAACAACCAAACACTCAGAAATGAATCCAGTCCTGATAGTGTACATTAGATGGAATAATCTCATTCTCAGCTAGATATTGCAGTATTGGGAGCCAGGTAACTACAAAGGTACTGTTCATAACATCACAGGAGTGGGGGTTTAGTGCATCAGTGATCCTTCCCATCTCAAATTGTGTCCATAGTTTATCGAGTCATAGTTCTATGGTTAGTGCTTCCTTGGCTTTCCATTTGGAAGCAATGGTTAGCCTTGCTGCCGCCAGTAGGGTAGAAATCATAGCCTTCTCACCTTCCTTGGCGGGCAGTCAGACCACGGTTCTAGTAGGACTAGGTCTAAGGTAGGAGAGATTACCTGACCAGCTATTCTACCAAACCTAGCTAAAACATCTTGCCAGAATCCCTGGATGACAGGGCAATCCCACCAGCAATGTTGGAATGTGCCAACTTGGGCAAATCCCTTCCAACACAACAGGCTGATACCCTTGTTTACCTTGTGTAGCCTGGAGGAAGTGTAGTACCACCAGGTCTGCATCTTAAAAGCTTGGAGCTGAGTATTAAAAGTTTTTCAGGAACGAGCGCCCGAGTTCCAAACCTGGTGCCATTCTGTAAGTGAGAGTTCCCTACCCAGGTCCATTTCCCATTTCTCCTGTGCTAGATGTTCAGCCTTCTGTGAAGACCTTTATGAGGATACTATAAATAGAAGATAAGAGGCCTCTCAAGCACCCATCATAATTCTTACAAACGATGGACTTGAATGGCACTAAGTAGCAGCCCTCCATTATGGAGAGTGGAATTAACGGTGAGACTACTTGGACTAGGTCTTTTTTCATGCAGTCCCAAATCTTCATTGAGGTATTCAAAGAGCAGTTATGGACCATCTGGGTCAGTCTGAGTGCTGGTTTAAGCCAACAAAGTTCCTGCAGGGATATAAAGCTTGTTCTATAAATATCCATTTCTCACGGGGTTCGCTTGAAGCATCTTTATGACAAGAACTAAATTGGCAGCATAATAATACCCTTTAAGATCAGAGACAACCATGCCTCCATCAGATGAAGCCCTACACAAGGTCTTAAAGGGGACTCTGGGTTTCCTATTGGACCACAGAAAGTTTGTGAGGGAGGGCCTTCTGCCATCTCTTATCGGAAGAGTCCAAGATAAAAATATAAACTTTGGTAGCAATTTTTTAAACCAAGTGGAGCCTATCTGACCATGACAGTCTTAATTTGTTCCACCCTGTTACCTGTGTGCAGATTTCCTTGTATATCTTGTCAAAATTATATTGAATCAGCAATTTAAAATCTAAGGGTATAAAACCCCCTAGACGATGTCATGTTTTGTCTACCCAGAAAAATGTAAAAAGAGATTTTAAATTGGAGACAGTAGATGGTTTCAAGTTAAGAGGGTATAACTCTGACTTGCTCTGATTTATTGCTAAGCCCAAGATCTGGCAGAAAGGCTGAAGGTCAGAGTGCGAAGTTAGAGTACAAGGAAATCCTCTGGTTTTGTGAGGTATAGGACCAAATCATCCGCATAGAGGGAGATTCTATGTTCTGTATGACCAATTTCTACCCCAGTGATGTTTGAATCCTGTCTAATTAATTCTGCAACGGACTCTATCGTTAAAGTGAAGACCAGCGTGAGAGGTGATCTTATTTATTTCTGCTATGACACTTTCCCAAAAATCATTGATGTGTGGGCACTCCCACCACCAGTGAAAATAGCTTCCTTTAAGTCCGCATTGTTTCCATCAGAATTGACTATAATTGGGATTAAGATGGTGTCGATGATCAGGCGTGTAATACCAGCGGGTAATCAGTTTGTATGTTTGCAGGTGGATGTTAAAGATCTTAAAGACTTTCTTTGAAGAGTTCCAACAAGATGACCATTGCTCAGTCGTCAGCGATTTTTGAAGGTCCCGTTCCCAGGCTTTCTGGTAAGTGGCGGTATAGGCACTATCGTGTTCTATCAGGAGCTTATATACCTTAATTCCTATTAAACTGGAAGTTATCTTACTTCAAATACAAGAAACACCTGACTCACAATACAGCTATAACGAACTTACCTTGATTTTGCTGGCAGCAGCCCATCTGGCCATAGCTACCACCTGGAAATCTGCTTTTCCTCCAACGCTGACCATATGGAGAAATAAAGTATGGGATCAGTTTATTACGTGCAAAATTTCTGACTAACTTCAAAGACAACGTTCTGGCACCACCACGACCTATTCTAATTTTGTACGTACGTGGTTTCCATGGCTGCAGTACATGACAGACGCAGAACTTCTTCCCTCTAACACCACTTACTCTTCTTGGCTTTTCTTTTCGCTCTCTATTATACACACCGAGATACACCTAATATCCTTCTATACCGACATCTAACTCTAATCTAGTCCACACATTCTCCTTATTAACAGAGGTAGCACAATTATCAGCACCTCTTACCTCTTTATTGGTTGATAAATATTCTAAAATGGTAGTATAGTTTAACTGTTGAATAACAGGTTCTGATGCAATTTGATCCTTATTTCGTGTTGTTGCTTATTTCATGCTTTAAATGTTTATTGTTGTAAATGATTATTTTAAAATGAATAATTGAAAAAAAGGTCAGCATGGATAATGGGCATCACTGCCTGGTGAGGCCGTTGGCTCTGACCGAAGCCATCTGCAGGCATTTCCAGGATTTGATCCTCCCATAATGCTGTCTTGATGACCATGGAATTGGGGCTGTATCTCTGTGCAGCCTGATTTTCCTCATGTTCCCACACACGATTGACATATGTTCACAATCATATGGCACATGACAATCACGTGATAGGTCCATGTCAACCATAAAAGTCTCAGCTTGAATCCTAACATGCCATTCCACCAGTGCAGCAGCAGCAGCTCCTCCAATAAAACAGCTTTTCCATCCGCAGAGGAAGGGAGAGTTTTGCTGATTCCCGTCCCCAATGCAGACTCCCACTTTGCATCCAGTACTGTTCATGAGGGTCCACTGATTTGCAGGAGTACAGTTTTGTGGGGCACTGAAGGTTGCAATGAAAGGGTGGAAGCAGAGACCTTGCTTTCCTCTAGTGCAATTCTGATGAAAGTACAACGAAATTAAGATGCAATCATGCTGCTTAGAACCCATGCTGATATGCAATTGTGAGGAAATGTCAGTCTCTTTAATCTGATTTGGAGAGAGCCCCAAAATATAAGTTTGACGTACAGTAGAGCAGAAGAGTGAGCATCAGGCGAAAATACACATCCTCTCCCCCCTAAAAACCTACAGCGCCCCAAACAGTAGAGGTTCCAAGCAGCCTTAAAACACTACAACATACCTGTGGTTAAAAACCAATCGATGATATACCCTTGTTTTATTTATTAAAAAGAAGAAATGCTTCTGTTCACAGCCAGATCATGAAAATATAATAATGCAAGTAAACATAACATCAAATGGAATAACAATGTTCACACAGCAGAAGAAATGGCTGAGAAGCCTTTCAAGGCATGCAAAAATATATGCCAATAGCTAGTGGTATGTTCAGTTTTGTTTTGTTTTTTTGTTTAAAAAGTGCTAATCTTCATTTAAAAAAGATAATGTTGTACTGATTTGCCCCAATTTGCCCCTCAGGACCTGGGAGTGCCCCCCAAAAGTGCCCATATTCAGCACTGGTCATTACGACCCCAAAAATATTAGCCCTGGGTATGTCTATGCAGGGCCACCAAGGGGGTAACTGGGGGGACAAAATTCCCGGGGCCAAGTCTGTTAACCTGCAAAGTTTACTACTAGACTGAGGCAAACCCTTGTCTTCCCTATCAGATGCTGTTAACCCCATCAACCAAGCCAGTATTGGAGCAAAGCCAGACCAGCCAGCACAACTCATGGCTGCTACAGACATTGCCAGGATGCATCCTCCTAACAATGTCATCATCTCCAGCACTCTGCAGGTCCCCTTTTTCTTTCATTCTACCCAGCTCCATAGTTTTGCCTGTGTATTCAGATCTTGCAAAGGGGCAGCCCTGTTAGTAGGTTGTAGCAAAAAAAATAAATGTTTGGCCTTTTCCTTAATTTTTCTTCCTCTTTCCCCCACTTCTCTCCATTTTGCTCTCTGTCTTTCATGATTTGCCATAATCCCAATTCTAATTTTTCTCCCCCCTCTTATGTTTCAGTCTTGGTCTCAACTCCTTCTCATCCAACTTGGTAGGCAACTGGGAACCTAGCTAACAGTAATATAGCAGCAAACCTGTGTTAATATTATGAACAGAAGGGAGAGTTAATATTTCCCCATGATATATCAAAGTAGTAAAAGGATGCTTCCCCCCTCTACCTTTAAATGCATGATAATAGAATGTTGATTTGCTTTTGTGGTCATAAATGAGGAACAGAAGTTAGAATCTAGCGTAGCTTCCATTACAAATATCACTTATGTGTCTCTGTGTGTGTAACCTGGGCCAAGATACTGTGATTCCTTTCATTTTTGGCCCTGGAACTCCCACAATAATCTGAAGCTGGAGGCCAGTTTTGAAAGTTTTGATAGCCCAGGTTTTATTTTCTGATGAGTTGCGCCTGCCACAAATAGAGAGGTGGGAGGACATGTGGATTATTTTATAATTATAGATGCATAGTAACAGCTATCATTTTTTTAGTTATGATATTTGATTTGGATTGAGGTGATGTGTGTGTGTGTGTGGGGGGGAGATGGAATTTTTGTCCTGGAGCCCATGGTGGCTCTAGACAGCCTTGTGTCCATGTATCTCATAAGAACATAAGAGATGCCAATGTTGGATCAGGCCAAAGGCCCATCCAGCCCAACACTCTGTGTCACACAGTGGCCAGAAATACCAGTGCCATCAGGAGGTCCACCAGTGGGGCCAGGACATTAGAAGCCATCCCACTGTTGACCCCCCCAAGCACCAAGATGACAGAGCATCACTTGCCCCAGAGTCCCTATCTATACCTTGTGGCTAATAGCCACTGATGGACCTCTGCTCCATATGCTTATCTAATTCCCTTTTGAAGCCTTCCATGCTTGTAGCCGCCACCACTTCCTGTGGCAGTGAATTCCAAGTATTAATCACTCTTTGGGTGAAGAAGTACTTCCAGTATCTCATTTACCACTTAATCTATGTCAACTACACTAACCCCCAGTGCCGGATTTACGCATAAGCTAAATAAGCTACAGCTTAGGGCCTCGCAATCTGCTGGGGCCTCGAATAAAAACACAATATAAAAAATGATTTCAAATATTAAAAAGGCGTATATATTTTAAATTTTTCTGAGACCAGCTGATGTAATTTAAAACAGGTGGGGGCCTCTGGGTTTTGTATAGCTTAGGGCCTCAGCAAGTCTAAATCCGGCCCTGCTAACCCCCTTACCATACCTGCATGCATGGTCTGGTGAGCTGCTGATGTCATCTTTGACGGCGCTGATCACCTGCAGGAGAAGGGAAGGAAGGATCTGGATTCAGTTTCCTGCTTCCTTGGCTTTGTCAGCGCTCACAGTGCTAAACATCTGTTTGATACCACACGCAGGGCTCTGGATACTAGGTAGCAGGGCTGTGGAGCCCTGGGCGCTGTAAGGCAAGATCCTGCTAGACAACCTGATTCACTGTTCTCTAATGGATGCTGTTCCCATCAGTATATTTATGAGTCACCTTTGCTGGACTGGGGTGCACAAGGAATTCAAGAGGACCAACTTCAGCTTTTTTCTCCCAGTCAAATTGCTGTTCACAGGCCTGGGGAGGCTGTGGATTACTAATAAGCAGAAGCTCCTGTCTGCTCAAGCTATTCTTTTTTCCTGGTGCTGAGTCTGCAGGGTATTTTTATTTGTAGGAGCCGACATGTAGGCAGTGTGGTAGGTAGAGAGAGAGGAGGTTGCAGGTGAGTGCTATGTTTTTGTTTCCACAGAGATGGGCAGCCACTAGGGTGGGCAGTGGCAAATGTCTGGGGAAGGGGGAATAGAGGCAAATGCTAGTTTTAGCCCTCCAGGATGCCACTCAGTGCCTGCTGGGGGAAGAAGACTTTCATCCTGAGGCGATGGGGAAGGGCATAAGAACATAAGAGACGCCAATGTTGGATCAGGCCAAAGGCCCATCCAGTCCAACACTCTGTATCACACAGTGGCCAGAAATACCAGGTGCCATCAGGAGGTCCACCAGTGGGGCCAGGACATTAGAAGCCCTCCCACTGTGGCCCCCCCCCAAGCACCAAGATGACAGAGCATCACTTGCCCCAGAGCCCCTATCTATACCTTGTGGCTAATAGCCACTGATGGACCTCTGCAGGGCAAGGTTGCAGGTAGAAATGTGGGTCCCATCCAAGCCCAGAAAAGGGTGAATAGCAACAACAACAACAACAACAACACCCTTTTAATAGCAAATGTCAGAACCAAACTTTTTTCAAATAACTGAACATGAAAAAAAGGTTTTTTTGTGTGTACATCCATAGTTTGTTCTTCAAACACAGAGCGTGAATCCTGAACGTGAACATCAACTTTCATTTCTCCGGCTCGCTAATCAAGGACGATGTCCACAGTTTGCACTCACCCTCCCTGCTTTGAAAACAGATGTGGGGGTTGACCTGCTATTTGAACTTGAAATGCAGAATCGTGCCCTGAACATGTGTACCAAATTTAATTGCAATACCTCAGTCTCCAATGGAGTTATTGCATTGCTAAGGAACATGTAAATGGAATGCCAAACAAGCCAAGACAAGCTGCCACGTCATATGTGTCCAGTAGCCATGCTGTCGGTGAAGCACAGCTGCTATGCAACATTGATGGACCTGTAGCAGATCTCTGTGCAGTCCCCAAATGGATGTTATACAGCAGCAGAGCTGGGTGAATTCCGCCCAGTATCTGCAGCACAGCTGCTGAGGGTGGCTGTTTGAAGCCAGCTCATACATTGTTGTTATTGGCTCTGCACCAGGAGCTTGCAAAGCAAAAATCCAGTCACTTAAGCACAGGCGTATGGTTTTCCTGTCAGTTCACCATGATGTATAGCTTCAATGTGTCCTATAACCTGCACATTTCTTTGTAGAGAAATATAATTAATTGTGAGCCGCTGCTCCATGTGGGGGGGGGACAGCTAAGAAATGTTTAATTTGTTTATTCAAAACATGAACATTTTTTTTAAAATTCTGCTTTTGCTTTTCAGGCGGTGAGGGCAATGAGGGTTAAGCAAAGCACCCCTGGTTCCTGGAACTTCAAAAGAAGGAAAACAAAGAGGGAAGAAAAGACAAGAAAGAACCACCGGCTCACCCTTCTGGAAAGAACTAAGACGAGAAACAGAGAGCACATTATTTGAGCCAAAGACATCCAAATCCAGGTTTCTGAGGATGTAAAATCTTTTATTGGGAGTTGAGACGGTGGGAAAGAAGGAAAGATGCCATCCGGCCTCCGCAAGAAAACAAATGAAAACAAAATCTTTGTGAAAAGTTTGGAAAGTAGCACCAGAGACGGAGACTGGGATTCTCCATTCCACTTTAGTGAACAGTTTTCACTGTGGGTTTATTTCCCTGCCCTTTGCTGTGAGGTAAGCTCAAGATGACTGAGACCCTGTACCAAATCGGTTGCCAGCCTCCAGCTGGGGTCTGGAAATCTCCTGGAATCACAAGTGATCTCCAGGTGACAGAGATCAGCTCCCCTGGAGAAAGTGGCTATTTTGGACTCTATGGACTCTATGGCATTATACCCTGCTGAGGCCCCTCCCCTCCCTAAACCCTGTCTTCCCCAGGCTCCACCCCCAAATTTCCAGGAATTTCCCAATCCGGAGTTGGCAACCCTAGTGCTAAGCAAGAAGGGCACAGCCACAGCCACAGAGTCCTTCTTGGTAGCACATTAAGTATATAGTCAAAATCACAAGCTTTTGATACTGACTTAATGTGGCCAGTGTATATTTCAGGCCACACTACCTAGCAGGTAGTGAAGAAAATACTTATCCATTAATGATCAGCTTGGGTTGGCACACGTTACCAAGCTTTTAAATCTGCTAGAGCTCCCCCCACCCCGGCACAACTAAGCAACTAAATACAACTCTGAACTCACGTAGAAAGGAAGAAAACAAAAATGGTTTTCTGTTTTCAAACATCAGAGGTTGGTCCAGTTAATGCTATCACTTCCATTATGTGTCTCCTCGTCTCTGTTGGCATGCCCTGATAGTGTAATCCTAAACAGTTACGCCTTTCTAAGTCAACTGATGTCAACTTAACTCTGCTTAGGATCGCACAGTTAGTCTAAAAAAGTAAAGTGTATCTCCAAGAAAATAAGTTTCAAGTCCAGTAGCACTGAGAGCCAGCATGGTGTAATGGTTAAAAGCAGCAGACTCTGATCTGGAGAACTGAGTTTGATTCCCTGCTCCTCCTCCACATGAAGCCTGCTGGGTGGCCTTGGGCCAGTCACAGTTCTCTCAGAACTCTCTCAGAGCCACCTGCCTCACAGGGTGACTGATGTGGGGAGAGGAAGGGAAGGTGATTGTAAGCCGCTCTGAGGCTCCTTATTGTAGAGAGAAGCAGGGTATAAAAACCCACTCTGGCCCCGGTCACACGGGCAGGAAACTGCGGGGGAGAAGCGTGGCTGTTTGCCCTGGGGCAAACTACTGCGCAGTTACGCGATCAGACCTCCCGTGGAGGTCCTGTGGAGGTACCGTGGAGGTTCCATGGCAAGGGAGAGGTGCTGATCACAGGACAAGCCGGCGCGCAATGAAGAAGCACGCGCCGCGGCAAACTGTTTTTTGTGTGTGTGTACACGACAAATGCGCATGCTCCGTTGGGTGTGTGTGTGCATCCACAGAGACTTGGACAAAAACAACAACACCTTATTTGCAAGGGGACATGGGCGGGCGCCGGATGCCACCGGAAACGCGATCAGACGCCCGCCCTTGCCCCGCAGTTTCCGGAAACTAGTACCTCCAAGGTACTAGTTTTTTGCCACGCAGTTTCGGCTGGAAGCCTTGGTTGAGCCACGGGAGTGCTACGCTTCCCAGATGTGCTGGTGAGATCGCGCCCGGAAACTCCGCCTGTTTTCCGTCTCACTTGTGTGGCTTCTGTTACGTGTGACCGCAGCCTCTGATGAAGATATTTCAAGTATCTGATCAAGAGAGCTTTGATTTCTGAAGGCATATACCATGGAAATCTTATTGGCCTTTAGGGTGCTATTGGACCTGAATATTGCCCTTCTATTGCAGACCAACACAGCTACCCACTTGAAACTATCTGCAAGATCAATGTTGGATAGTCACTGTAGTATGTCTTTAGTGGGCATGTAGTATGTCTTCCAGTGGTCTCAACAGTGGACTCAAAGCTGCTTTGAATTTTACTTTTGTAAAGCATTTGTACTCCAGCTTTGATTAATTAAGCATCCAGAAACTGGCTTGCATCAACTTAAAATTATAACAGCACATAATACTCAAAATCTCTAAATAAAACAAAAACAACTCCAAACCAGCCACAGTCAACACAAGCCAGCAGAATAGGCATAAAACAATCTTAACTGATTGCCTCCCGAAGACCTCTTGAAAAAGCACAGTATTAACTTGGTGACGTGACCAACAGCGATGAAACAAACCACACTTGCCCAGGGAGGGAATGCCACAGTCCCTATCCACTAATTCCAATCCAATTACCTTTATTGGCACGTAACCCTTACAGACCCATGTACAACAAAAACAACAACAGCATAAAATAATATTTGCAAAAAACAGATGTAAGGAATGACCATGTAAGTATACCAATCAATTAAATAAAGGGCGACTAGAAATGGCACTAAAAAGAAATTTAGCGACAGTTTCCGTTATCTCAAGGTTTGAATTATCAAGAAGAGTAAGGATCTTTAGGCCATCAGGATATTCTTCTAAATGAGCCAAAGTAGAGTTTAGAAGTTTCATTTGTAACACATGATAGAAGGGGCACTGAAACAAGACATGGGAGATCATTTCGATATTATCATTTGTGCATGGACAACATCTGTTAGAAAAGGGCACACCCTGAAAATGGCCAGATAAGCAGGCCAAAGGTAATACATTGAATCTGGCCAAAGAGAGGGCTCTATGGAGTTTGGGGATGGGAAGTTGGTACAGGTAAGAGGCAGCTTGGCCTATCCACTACTCAAAAGGCACTGTTTTATGTAACCACTTGACACTGCTGGAGGAACACAAAGCAGGATCTCTGAAGATGACCTTATTGTTCATTTGGGTTCATGTAGAGAAGGTGGTCTTTAAAGTATCCTGGTCCTGATCATATAGGGTTTTAAAGGCTTTAAACCAGGTAGCACCATGAACTGAGTCCAGAAACCAACTAATTGCTTCAAAATCAGAGTAATATCATCTAAGTATCACAGGCTTGCCGTGTTTGCCTTTCACTGTAGATTTACTTCTGGGCCTAGATCAAAATCTGAGCTTATGAGCAAGCACTTGGGTGATAGCTTGACTGTATTTGATCAATACAGGCAAAACAAGTCAATGTATTTGGGGGAAGAAGCCACACAAATAATTATATGAACTATTGTTTTTGGTTTTTTGGGGGGTGGATACTTGTGTGAGATGCAATGTAGTAGTATTTTTCAGCCTCCAAAGATGGCCAACAACCATTCCTCAATATAAGCATTTGCTACTGAGGTATGACAACCCCTGTCTACTCCCCTCCCTCAGAGGCAAGGTTTCCCCTCTGTATTTTCTGACTGAGCAGGCCTAGTGGTCTGTTTTCTTCTTTCCTGAAAAATATTGGCTGTCCCATCCTGTCTCAGTATGATATTTTATTTATTTCATTGAATTTCTATACCACCCTCCCAGCAGAGTGGGCTCAGAGTGGTGTACAACAGTTTAAAACAAAGTAAAAATTAGAACATCAGATACACTATCATAAAACATAAGCCTACATGGTGCCACAGTAAAAATTGGACCCCTATTAATTTTAACATGGGGGGGCAGGAGAGTGAGGAGACTTCAGTTAAATTTGATTGCTGTTAAAACCATTAAAAACAGTTGCTGTCCTCAACCGTATGCTTGGTGGAACATCTGTGCCTTGTAGACCCTGCAGAATTGTAACAAGTCCTGCAGGTCCCTGAAGTTATTTGTCAAAGAGGTCTACCAAGTCAGAGCCAGAACCAAGAAGGCCCTAGCTCTGGTTGAGGACAGCTGGACTCTCCTGGGGCCAAGGACTTTCAGTAGATGTTGTCCTCCTGAGTGTAGTGCTCTCCGGGAACATGAGGGAAGGGTCAAGACCACTCTTTAACTTAAACCACTGAAAATGGCACTTGAGAAGTTTTGAAATTCAAAATTAACTACATATTTTATTCAACATAGCGGGGAAAGTTCAGGTGAAATCAGGGGTCGAAATTTCTGTGGTAACTCAATATAGATAACTCTGAGGTAAAACTATTACATGCACAGACTTCAGTTCTTGTGTTCCAGGCTAATGAGATTTTCTTGAGCTTTTTGAAGTGACTTAAAATCCTTGTGGTGAGAGGCTTTTGTTCCAGTGTTGTCCAAACACTCCAGTACACTTTTTTTGAGTCTTCACGGACTCTTCTAGTTTTCAGAAGGCCGGTACACTTTTCCCACTACCCCAACCCCTTCTCTAAACACACCAGCATTCTTCTTAATCTTTCCTGACTCTTAAGGATTCACAAGGCAGTTTCTAGTCACATCATGCCAGGGATCTCTGCACTCTTCAGAGCTATCACCCTGTTTATAGATTGGGTAGGGAATGTTCTTCTCTCATTAGAAGATCTACTCCTTTCCTTGGCCCAAATGGGAGTCTTCACCTAACTTCCCAAGCCTTTTTGCCAGCTTTCTCCCAGTTCTTCATCTGTGTTCAACTTCTCTCAGCTAAGGCTGAAATGAGACTCAACTCAGTCAAGGCAGAAATCAGACTGACTCTCTCCTCAGCATGCAGCTCTCAAGTCTTTCTCTGCTCAGCTGATGCTAACCAATCAGATTGCTTGGAGCAGCCTGTCACTCAAGGCTCTCTGTTTCTGTGAAGAATTAACCCTTCACAGTCCTTTAACTGTTTGTACAGCACTTCTGAGCTTCTAAAAAGTGCAGTCCGTCACCTGAGGGAACAGGGAAGGCACATTTGCAATCTGTACTGCTGGTCAGCTGCCTTTATTGGAGAACTTCCAGACAAGTAAGGACCACACTAGGGCAGTGAGCCATGTCAAAATTTTGTTCCATCTCTTCCGTCAGAAGAGTGGAAGTTAACAAGCTTCAAGCGATCGCCTAATTCCATTGAATGTATTACTTACTTCACTGCTCATAATTCTCTGTCAGTTGAATGAATGAATGAATGCCTTGGTACCAGTCCCAGTTCTGAAAAAGAGTTTTGCTTACTCAGCAGACAGTTAACAATTGCTGAGGCAATGTGATCTCCTTTTGTTAAACCCGTTTCCATTCACAGATTATTCTCTGATAGACTCAAAAAAAGACGTATTCCTTCCACTGAGAAGCCAAACCTCTGCTATGCCGTCATGTCCTAATGGAGCGAATGTTTGGGAATATTCTGCATAGATGTGTTTATGCTCCTACCCAAAGTTGAACTACTCTGAGTTACCATCTCTCTTGTTCCCGCCACCCTAGTAGGTGTCATAAGAGGTGTTTTGTATGTTATGTGAATAAGTGGTCCTCTGTTGCAGGGAGGAAAGTGCATGGAGAATGCCAGTGCCCCTATATTCTATTCATTGATATATGATACACCAAATACTGCCCCCTTGTAGTGTCTCCATGTTCTTATTTTCTTTTCTTGTATAGGGTTACTATGCTGCAGCAGGCATTGGCAAGCCACCTCTGTTCATCTCTTGGCTTGCAACTTGATGGCATTTTTCTCTCTCTCACACACACACTTTAATGGGTAGAATAAAGGCAAATAGTTATTTGCTTTGATCCTGGATTACTCAAAAACCTTGATACTACCCCCAACTCAGCCACTTTGGTGCCAGTTTGGTGTAGTGGTTAGGAGTGCGGACTCTAATTTGCGAGAACCAGGTTTGATTCCCCACTCCTCCACATGCAGCTGCTGGTGTGACCTTGGGTCAGTCACAAGTTCTCTCAGAGCTGTTCTCTCAAGAGCAGTTCTCTCAGCCCCACCTACCTCACAAGGGTGTTTGTTGTGGAGGGGAAGGGAAAGGAGATTGTAAGCCGCTCTGAGACTCCTTCGGGTAGTGAAGGACGGGGTATAAATCCAATCTCCTCCTCCTCTTCTTCACTTCCCTTGAAAGTGCGTTGCACTGGAAAGTGCCATGACATATGGCAACCCTGGAGGGTTTTCAAGGCAAGCGATGTACAGAGGTGGTTTGCCATTGCCTGGAAAGTGCATTACTTTTTATATAATTTATTGTTACCTCAAAGCCCCTAGGTTGGGAGACATGCATTTAAGGATTCTCTGTCCCTTTGTTTCTCAGGCCTTATGATGTCTGAGACTACAAGAGTATTAAAACAGAGGAATTGAGATCAGGCTATGTGCTAACAGGGGCTGCGGAGGCTCAAGGGGTTAAGACACTGAACTGCCAACCGGAAGGTCGGCGGGTCAGCAGTTTTAGACCCGAGTGCTGTATGGAGTGAGCTCCCGTCTCTGGCCCCAGCTCCTGCCAACCTAGCAGTTTGAAAGCAAGAAATTGCAAGTAGATAAACAGGTACCACTTCGGTGGGAAGGTAACAGCGTTCCATGTGCCTTGGCATCTAGTCATGCCGGCCACATGACTACGGAAATGTCTTTGGACAGCGGTGGCTCTTCAACTTGGAAACGGAGACGAGTACCGCAACCCTAGAGTCGGATTCGACTGGCTTTCAAGCAAGGGAAACCTTTACTATGTGCTAACAAGATGCCAGTATGGAAGGAAGCACCCAAGTTCCCATGGAAGTTTAGATAGCCCTAGAAAATGGCTCTGTTCTGTGGCTGCTTGAGGATTACTCAACATTCAGGCAATGATGAACAATCAAGGCTTTCAAGACATGACCAAACCTTCTGGGACCATCCAAGACTCCAACTTCCAGTGCAGACTTGTCTAGAAATCTGATCAAGCGTATGGCCAGGGTCATCAACAGGCATCACTGTCACTCAGATAAGAACACAAGAACACAAGAGAAGCCAATGTTGGATCAGGCCAATGGCCCATCCAGTCCAACACTCTGTCACACAGTGGCCAAAAATACCAGGTGCCATCAGGAGGTCCACCACTGGGGCCAGGACTCTAGAAACCCTCCCACTGAGGCCCCCACCCAAGCACCAAGAATACAGAGCATCTCTTGCCCCAGACTGAGACTTCCTATCTATACCTTGTGGCTAATAGCCACCAATGGTCCTCTGCTCCATATGCTTATCTAATCCCCTCTTGAAGCCATCCATGCTTGTAGCCGCCACCACCTCCTGTGGCAGTGAATTCCATGTGTTAGTCACTCTTTGGGTGAAGAAGTACTTCCTCTTATCTGTTCCAACCCGACCACTCAGCAATTTCATTGAGTGCCCACGAGTTCTCGTATTGTGAAAAAGGGAGAAAAGTACTTCTTTCTCAACCTGCTCTATCCCATGCATAATCTTGTAAACCTCGATCATGTCACCCCTCAGCCATCGTTTCTCCAAGCTAAAGAGCCCCAAGAGTTTTAACCTTTCCTCATATAGAAAGTGTTCCAACCCTTTTATCATTCTAGTTGCCTTTTCTGCACTTTTCCCAATGCTATAATATCCTTTTTGAGGTGTGGTGACCAGAACTGTACACAGTACTCCAAATGAGGTTGATATAACCTGTTCTCATCAGATCTTGGAAGCTTAGCAAGGTTGGTACTTGGAAAGGAGACCACCAAGGAAGGCTCTGCAGAGGAAGGTGACAGCAAGCCACCTCTGCTTCTCCTTGGCCCTCAACTTGGGATTGCCATAAGTTGGTTGCAACTTGATGGCACTTATTTACATAAGGTATCCTCAAGAACCCTTGCTTACGGGGGGGGGGGAGGTGTGAATCAGCTGCCCTTAGCTGTATAACAGTCTGACATCTGGATTTACTCCTCTCCCATTCATGGATGTGAAATTTACCCAAGAGTAGGTATAGCAGCGATGGGCATGTAGGTCTCTACCCAGATGAGTCTCTTGAATATTTATTTATTGCATTGAATTTTTATACCGCCTTCCCTGCAGAACGGGCTCAGAACAGTGTACAACAGTTTAAAACGAGGAAAACCTAGAACGATCAAATATACTGTCATAAAAACATAAACCTACATGGTGCCACAGTAAAAATTTGATCCCCATTAACATTAACATGGGGGGGGCGGAGCGAGGAGACAACTGATAGATCCTATTGCTGTTGAAAAACCATTGCTGTACTCAACTGTATGCTTGGCAGAACATCTCTGCCTTGCAGGCACTGCGGAATTGTAACAAGTCCTGCAGGTCCCTGATGTTATTTGGCAGAGAATTCCACCAAGTCAGAGCCAGGACCGAAAAGGCCCTGGCTCTGGTGGAGGACAGCCAGACGATCCTTGGGCCAGGGACTTCCAGTACTGTGGTTCTCCTGAGCATACCAGGAGAGGTGGTCCTGCAAGTACACTGGTTCCTAACCATTTAGGATTTTAAAGATCAAAACCAACACCTTGAACCTAACCCGGTACTCAACTTTGTGCCAGTGCAGCTGGCGAAGCACAGGTTGGATATGTGTCCCTGTAGGAAAGTGGAAACTGTTGGGTTGCTATCAAAAGCTGCCCAGGCACTGCATGGAAGTATTTACTGCACTGTATTTTGTAGCACTGAAACAAGAAAACTCTACTGAGGATGACATTCTCACGTTGCTTCAACCTTTAGTTACCTAGATGAGGAAAGGTGCTGGGCAGTGAATCCTTCCAGGACCTAATAAGCAGATCCTTCCGTCTTCTAGAGTGTGGAACTCAGTTTATGTTGCTTTCACTGGCTGAGATAACTACAATGTGGATTAAGTTTTCTTTTCTGAAAGCCAGTCTCCTGGGTTCAGGTACACTCACCCTTTTGCTTATAAGTGATCACGAGGGCTTAGTACTGCGAAAAGATTTTTATAACTTGATTTCACCCCCCCCTCCCTAAGATAAGAAAGAACATTGCACTTTTCTGATTGCAATTTAGCTGCAGGTAATGAATTAGCAGCATGTGGGAAGCCTACTTAGAGCCAATAGTAATTTGATTGCTGTGTTCTGGCACTAAAGCATCTTGCAGAGTTGGTTTTATCAGTGCATTGTGTACATTTCTAAGCCCAGCTGCTTTCAATATCTCACTTCCTTACTGTTCAGCAAGGAAGATCCATCTCATCTAATGATCACGGGGGGGGGGGGAGTTACTTAGACATTTAAGCTTATTAAATAGTATCGTTCCCCTGATGCTGGACTGTATTGTACCAAAATATAAAACCAGAGAAACGAGAGTATCATCTTTCACCAAAGGCCAAAGGAGTTATGGAATAATGTGCAGGTTGGCTAGTTTGCTTGAGCCACCCAGTGTTTGTCTGCTGTGTACAAAGGTGCCATTTTGACATGCTGCTTGTAGCACATCCAAATCATGTCCGCTGTGATATAGCAGGCCAATAAATTAAGCATTCTGCTGTACACACCGCATTCGGTGATTATGGGGTTTTTTCTATCTTTTTGATTTTATGCCTCACCCAAGAAACACCAGAAGTCACAGACTGTTGCAGATTCATTTGGAGGTGCACCAAGGAAATTTGTGGTGGCTGAGATTCTGGAGACTGATTGGCCAACGTGTCCTGATGTCACAGAGGAGCAAGTAGAAAGGTTTCTAGCTACCATTGGCCGAGGTTCTCAGATACTAAAGAAAGGCAGGGACTTCAGAAGCTGCAGAGATGAGGAAGGCTGAAGTTCACATATTTGATTGGAAATACCCAGCCAAATAGGTTCCAGGTCTCCAGTGCAACAAAACGTTCCACTGTTGTTTCCTGCTAAAAAAAAACAGAGAAATGTGAGCTGCTTAGACATCTGGATCATCCACATACTTCCATCTTTTAATTAACCCCCCCCCCCATAAAGTCATTAGTTTGCAACAAGCTGACTTCTCAGTAAAATTCCCTAAACAAGTGGTTCTCAAATTGTGGATTGGGACCCCAAAAGTGAGTCATGATTTTCTTGCAGGTGCATTGTGAGGCCAGTAGTGAGGAGGAGGAATAGGGTGGGAGAAAAGGCTCTGGGAGACTCAACGACAAATCTGAGATTGCCTCTGCATGATGTGCAGAATGGCCATGAAAGGCAGCCTGTTCCTCAGGGATGCCATATATTTATAGCAGTCAAAGATGAAAAATAAAATATAGCTGTGGGCACATCTAAATCCCATGCAACACAATGGTACTTAAAACCTTACTGTGCGTACAGTTCCTTAGGAGACAGTTCTACTGAGCTTAGTAGGACTTCCTTCTGAGTAAAGATAGGAGTTCCCTGTAAGTGTGATTAGTGTTATAAGCAGGGCTTTTTTTGTAGCAGGGACTCCTTTGCATGTTAGGCCACACACCTCTAATGTAGCCAATCCTAATGAGTTTCTGCTGTTGGGTGTGGCCTATTATGCTAATGCATTATGCTGGGTGTTGCCAACTTGGAAGCCAGCCGGAACTCCATTCCTGTGCGTTCCTGCCCAAAAATAGCCCTGGTTATAAGCATAAAGGTGCATCCAGCTTGCTTTGTATTATGCTGCTCTTTACCTCTCTGAGAATGCAGTGTATACACACACACACATGCGCAGACACATATACATATATGTATGAAATAGCAGTAGTCAGCCTCTGAATCCCAGAGCCAGGAGGCAACATCAGGGGAAGGCCTTGTCCTCTATGCCCTGTTGGTGGCCCACCACGGGAGCTGGTTGGCCACTATGTGAGACAGGATGCTGGACTAGATGGACCACTGGTCTGATCCAGCAAGACTATTTTTATGTCCTTATGTATACACACATACATGTGTGTGTTTCACATACATGTGTCACACATACATGGAAACAATAACATCAGTATTCTTTGACAGCCTCTGCATGTATTGCATGGATTCAACAGCCCCCCCCCCCATAAGATGGTAGCAGACAATTTGTTAGGAAGAAATGATTACAGATACATTTTCTCTCTCTCTCGGGCTGGACTCAGCCTCCACGAGAAAACATTATTCATTAATTATAGTTTGATCAAATCCTGAGGAGTCATGAGTCTTGACACCTGAATGCAGACAGTCTTACAAACTGAGGTTTGTTGGTTGGCATCAGAGTGTTTTTTCAAACTAGGGTTTGTAGCAGTTGATAATAAATGTGGCTTGGTGTGATGGCTGAATTTAGTGGGTTGGATCCTATTATTCTTCCACCACATTTTTCTCCAAAAGAGAATAATTTCCTTTGGCAAAGGAAGAATTTTCTCCCTCAGAAAAGTCATTTCCCTTTGGAGAAAGTGTTTCTTTCTTGAAGGGAGGCTTTGTGGAATGGAGTCACAGGATCCAACGTAAGTAAGCAGATTGAACCCACTAATTGATGAGTAGCATTACCCCTTGGGGCTGCCTGGACTCAGAGAGGACAGTATAGAGAGGACACCTTTCCTTCTGGAAGACACAGAAGAAGCAAGTTTGTCTTCTTTCTTCTTCTCTGTCTTCCATGAGGAAAGGTGTCTTCTCTATACTGACCTCTCTGAGTCCAGGCAGCCCCAAGGGGTGATGCTACTCAATTAATGTGTTAGATCTGCTTACTTAAGTTGAATCCTGTGACTCCATTCCACAAAACCTTCTTTCAAGGGAGAAACACTTTCTCCAATGGGAAATGACTTTTCTGAGGGAGGAAATTCTTCCTTTACTGGAGGAACTCATTCCCTGTTGGAGAATGGATCTGCTACTTATATTGGTGTCTGAATCCCTCCCCCATATTTTTCTAGCTGTCTTCAGGACTCTTGGTGGAATATACAAAATTAATGTTCTGCTAAGTTATGAGATTTGTAAACAAGAAACTTGAGGAGGTAATAGATACCCTCTTTTTATGTTATGTTTGTCTGAAAAATAAATGTTTAACCAGGACTCTTATATGATATCTCTTCACATATAGTAACAAGATAAAAGTAACAACAGAGACTAGAGCAGAGAAAGAAAGATGGCCCATCATGCATTAATTATAATATTTATTTTAAGCAAGCAAATGTTTATGTGCAAAGATTCTCAGCAACTCTTACCAGTTGAAAGCCACTGCATAATCCAAGGACAGCAGATAACCTGTGCTTGAAAGACTTGAATTTTCACATCCTTGCATTGACAGAATGAACAATAAAAGAGATTATTGTAATTTCAAGAAGAAAAGCAACAGGGGGGGAAATTAGAAGGTAAATCTTTTACATAATATGATAGGTTTCATATCATTGCAATATGGCCAAAAAATTATAGTCAGTTGTCACAGATATAAAGCCAGTGACAACTGACTGGGGGAAAAAATGTGGGAGGAACCGTGGAAACATCAAAATGGGTAGAATTAGTTAGGCTTTCTCAGCCCGAATGTAAATTTCACTCCAAAGTGTTCCAAGAATTGTGGAGAAGAAGAAAACAGGACTCGGATATTGAACCTTCAGTACACTTAAAAAGAAACCTACCCGAGTCACCAATACCTTCCATGAGCATTCATTTCTGCTTAAGAAACACCCCTTTAAGTCCTGAACACCCTTTAACTTTTGTACTATTTGTACTGAAAGGCTGTTCACGTTGGGCTGGACTATACATTTCTGTGGGAAACAAGGACGTTCACGCATACAGCATGTGCTTTGTGGGGCATTTTTGGCTACTGTGGAAGGATGGAAACATGGCACACTGGAAAGTGAAGTCCTCACACCAGTGGAAATGTGAGGATCCAAGTCATTGCACAAGTCTCTAGTAGTGCAATCCCAATCCCAATTACTTTTATTTCATAAATTTGTGGGGGCGGGGGTTGTGACAGGGGCCATGCTAGTCTTCTCTGCCTCGCCCCAGTTTTAGTATATGTGGTGTGCTTAGGATCGCAGTGTAAATGGATCTCATGCTGATATGGGCTTGCAACGGATTCCTATCTGTGCAGAAATCACTGTGCGCTGTTGTACAGGGTGGTTGCAGTTTTCACAGTGGAAATACTTTAATGGCTATTTCATAAGGACCGTGGCCATCTTACCCATATAAATGCCTGTGCGACATCTGAAAGCCTAAGCAGGGCTTTAAAGCAAGAAAGCAATAAGAGCACAAACCCATTTTTATAGAGTGCATCATTATCTTCCTTCCGGTGCAAAGATCTTGGCACTAGAATCTACTCTTCCCCCTTTCCGTGCAGCCACAGCAGAGAGTGCAGCTATTGCACTGCAGGAAGCTGCCCCCTACTAAATGAGTAGAAATCCTGGGGTCTTTTGAACACTCTCAAAGGCAGCAAACAGCATAAAAGGACTGGGATTAGTTGGCTTGACACAGCAAGGCAAGAGGCGGCAAGGAGCAGCTGTGGTGGGCAGCGACTTCTGCAGCACCTGGAACAGCTCCAGTGGCTACTGCAACAACAGTGGCTCAACAAAAGCCTGCCGGCAAAGGATCCCTGTAATCTGAGCAGGTGGGATGACTGAGGGAGGCAGTCCTATCTTCTGTACTCAAGGTGTGAGGGACTGAAAGGGGAGGCCTGCAGCTGTGGTACACAGCCTGTGCCTGTCACCTCCAAAACCGGAGACCTCTAGCATATGAGTATGTGAAGTGGCTTGATACCGAGTCAGACCATTGGTCCCTCTAGTTCGGCTTCATCTACTCTGACAGGCAGTGGTTTTCCAGGGTCTCAGGCAGAGACTTACGAGTCTTTATGAATATATGCTGCCTGTTAACTGGAGATACCAGGGAATGAACAGTTGGCCTGCACGCAAAGCATATGACCTAGAATGGAGCCATGGTTTCTTTTGTCTCCAGAAATGGAACTATGGTCTCTCCGCTGTCTGCAGAGTGAACAGACTGTGTGATCAGTGGTCCAATGAAGAAGAAGAAGTTTTTATACACCAGTTTTCTCTACCCTAAGGAGTATCAAAGCAGCTTAGATTCACCTCCCCTTCCTCTCCCCAGAACGGTCACCTTGTGAGGCAGGTGGGGCTGAGAGAGTTCTGAGAGAACTGTGACTGGCCCAAGGTCAACCAGCAGACTTCATGTGGAGGAGGAGTGGGGAATCAAACCTGGCTCTTCAGGTTAGAATCTGCTGCTCTTAACCACTGCACCATGCTGGATATCCTGAAAAGGTTGGTGTCACCAGCAAACTTAGCTGTTTCACTGCTCACCCATTTCTAGATCACTTACAAACCTTTTATACAGCACAGGTCTCAATGCAGATCCCTGGGGAAACCCACCGTTTACTTTCCTCCATTGCAAGCCTTGTCCATTTACTCCCTGTCTTCTGCTTCCTGTAGCATAACCAGTAACTAATCCACAAGAAGACCTGCCCTCTTATCCTACACTGAAACCTTTTAAGAAATTTAAATCTGTAACATCAGGTACATCACTCTCACTCACATGCTTGTGAACATTCTCAAAGATTCCTAAAAGTTTGGTGATATAGGACATCCCTTTCTAGAGGCCATGCGGATTCTGGGCCTTGCTCTTCTGTATTCTTTAAAAATCTATCTTGAATAACGTTTTCCACCAATTCACTGGGAACATATCAGGGGTGAAAGTAAACTGGTCTGGGTCTGTATGGAGTGCCAGCGGTGGTATCTCTTATCTTCTGCTTCAAACCCCCACCTCCTAAGAGAGAGAGAGAACACTTGTAAGATTTCAATTACTCTCACCCTTGGAAGAGATATTAGGCTAGCAAGCTGTCTCTAGTTTGCTGTTATTTAAGAAAAAGAAGAAGGGGTTTACTAAAAGAAATTGCTTTCAATTCCACTGTATTTCAAGGATGCTTTATTAATACAGACAGCATATGGCAATAATACTTAGTGTTTCTAAAGCATCTCCATCCAAATACCTGAAAGGCTTTTGCATTATGGATTAACAATGGTGGGCTTTCCAGCAGTCTTCGATGCTGGCAAGAATCATGTTCTCTCCTTGCCTGATGGGAGAAATCGCACACGCACAGAGCCGCTATTATTTTTACATTGCATTGCTCGGCTGTGGTGCGCGAAGATCGCTTCCCTCTCCTGACTCACCCTTTCAAGAAAGTGCCTGTAGATTAAACATGAAATCATTCCCATTTGGTTCATTATATCCACTGCGGCCGAAAAAGAGAGAACAGCTCAAGGAATGAAGTCACGTCCAGACTCCCCGTTTGTCAACCAGCCCTACATGAGAAAAGTGCACCAGTTCTTAGTTAAATGCTGCCAGAAAATGAAGAAGGGTACTAAGGCTGTGCGCCAGAGAGATGAAAACAGTGGGAGACAGAAGGCCTGGACCAGGTCATTAGTAATCTCTAATTATACCGACTTAATTTCATTTCACAGCCTAATGCCAAGGTGACTCAGAGTGCTCTGTAAATGTAAATGGTTCTCATTCCCTCTCTGTTACATTTGGTCTATCCTTCATGATCGGAACTGAAATTTATCATCAGGTCTAGCAAAATGCCCATCCTCATGATGGGCAGGGAGTAAATGGAGGGCTGGCTTGTGTGTCACAGAAATGCCTGAGGAAAGCAGTGCAGAAAATATTGCAGGGTCCTTGTCCGACAGAGATATGCCACCCAATGCCAAGATTTACGATATTTATATGCCCATCTTTCTCCCAAGCATTTCAGGACCCATGGTGGGTAACAATAATATAAAAACAATTAGATACAGCAATGCTAAAAATAAATCTAAATAATCTAAACATACCCTGGGCCCCTGGATACTCCCCCTTTTCCCCAAGCTCAGCGTGCCCCTACATTTATCCAGAATAACTCTGTTTGCAACCCGATAGGAAAGTCATAAGAGTAGAAGTCTCCCTAATGTCTTCCTTGAGGCTGTTCCACAACCACGGGGTAGCTGCTTAAAATCCCAAGACTGGACTGTTGAAGAACGTTTCTGGGACAAAGGTGGTACTGACAACCAGGGGTCGTTTCGTAGAAAAAGAGCTAGGGGAACTCATTAGCATAACTCATTAGCATATACCACACCCCCTGACATCACCGGAAGTGTGTCATAAGGCCACACACACCCTGACATCACCGGAAGTGTGTCATAAGGCTACACACCCCGCCCCCAACGGTCCCGGCCGCCGCTGCCAGCCTTGCAGCTCCACTGCTGAGCCCCATGAGGGGCCCGGCGGTGGACCTGCAAGGCCGGTGGGAGTGCAAGGAAGCCCCGCGAAGGCCCTCCCTGGCCCCAGGGAGGCAGGGGTGGGGAGAGGCAGGGAGGAAGCAACTTACCCTCCCTCTTCTCCTGCCTCCTCTTGGCTGAATGAGGGCCGGAAGCGGGGCAGAGGGAAGCAGGGGGCGGGGCTTCATCATGTGCCCCACCCCCGTACCTCACCCGGGGGAACTGTGATCCCCCACGATCCCCCCCGAAATGACCTCTGCTGACAACAGGCTCTTGCTGGGGGAACAAATCTCTTGAGAATAGATTTTGTCCTCATGGCAATAGTGTCATCAAGTGCAGCATTGTAGTTTTTCAGCAAAGGAGTGAATAGCACCCAAATGTGGAGATTACATCTGTTGAGAAGCCTGTTCCTATCTGTAGAGCCGCATCATAGATTCCCTTAATTGCTCCTCTACAGTGAGATGAAATGTTAGGAAATGTTCTTTGTATGCTTAATTCATTTTTTTTTGGTCACAGTTTACATATTACAGTATTCATTAGAACCTTATCCGGCTTTCTCTCCACACCAGCCATATGAGACAGGTTAAGACTCTGAAATGACTCCAACAGGTTTTTGGATGTGGACCTTTCAAGTTCAAACCCAACATCAGATTGATATAACATGTAGCGGAACTTTCTAATTGTACTGTGAATACTCACCCAACTCAGGTGAAGTGCCACGGACAAAGAAAATAACTTGCATGTATCCAGGGTCATGGAAAATAACTGATGCAATGGTTATAAGCCTGCCACTGACTCATCACTATTGAAGTATGTATGTACATCTAAACCACATGTTTCACACAGTGAAAAAGACAAACTCTGTGCTGGAGGTTATTAGAAAAGGGACTGAAAATAAACCAGCCAATAACACCCTTTATAGATCTAATGGTGTGGTCCCACTGGGAGTACTGTGCACAGTTCTGGCTGTTGTATCTCAAAAAGGACATTGCAGAGCTGGAAAAAGTACAGAAGAAGGCAAGCAAGATGATTAACGGGCAGAGTACTTTTCCTATGAGGAAAGAGAAGGTTATAAAATTGGGGTGGAGAAATTGAACAGAGAGGGATTTTTCTCCTCCTTCCATAATACTGGCATCCAATGAAGTCGTTCCAAACTTGTTGCCCATCAACCTCATTTCACAAAGGAAATACTTCTTTATCCAATTATTGATGGAATTCACTACCAATGGCCATAGCATGGATGGCTTTAAAGCAGAGTTATGCAGATCAATGGAGGATAGATCCATCAATGACATGATGAATTAAAGTCATCTCCATGTACAGAAGCAGAAACTCTCTGGATACCTGCACTGGGAGGCTGCATCAGAGGAAGATGTTGGCCTTTATGCAATGTTTGTTGACCCTCCAGGGCAACTAGTCAGCTGCTGTGTGAAACTATGCTGGATTAGATTAACCACTGGTCTGATCTAGCAGGGCTCTTTTTACATTCTTATGTTTCTTCTTTTCCTTCTCCAGCAAATTAGTACCACAAGTATTTGTATCCAGGGTGCTGGATTTTGTGTCTATTCCATGGATAGACAGAACTATCCATGAGC
Source organism: Gekko japonicus (assembly GCF_001447785.1). Lineage (NCBI taxonomy): Eukaryota > Metazoa > Chordata > Lepidosauria > Squamata > Gekkonidae > Gekko > Gekko japonicus. The sequence goes on from NW_015164184.1 coordinate 609,775, forward strand.
CATGCTAGAAGGTGAAGACACTAAAAACATTCTTGCTTTTCAAGGTAATATATAATGATTGCTGAATCTAATGTGCCTTCATATTAAAATATCCTGATCTGTGTGGGCATTCTGACTTCCCATGTCAGGAATTGCTTAACTGCTATTTTCCCCAACTCTGTATAATCTTCCCATAACTGCTTTCAATTCCTATCCAACATGGCTGATACTTTCCTCTTTATTTCTACTTAGAATCACCTTCTGGATGCAAACCTCATCTAAGATAGCTGGCCATGTTAATTGCCTGGTCATTTTTCTAGATTTTAACATACATTAACATAACTTTCGCCTGAGCAAGGAAATTGGATGAATTTAACATCCAAAAGAAATCAAAAGAAATTGAGAGCCAGTTTAGTGCAGTGGTTAGGAGTGAAGACTCTAATTTGGGAGAACCAGGTTTGATTCCCCACTCCTCCACATGCAGCTGCTGGTGTGACTTTGGTTCAGTCATAAGTTCTTTCAGAGCTATTGTCTCAAGGGCAGTTCTTAAGAGAGCTCTCTCAGCCCCACCTACCTCACAGGGTGTCTGTTGTGGGGAGGGGAAGGGAAAGGGATTGGTTTTGGTTTTTTTTAAAAAACAATTTACTTTTATAATGACAACAAACAAACAAACAAACAAAAACCAAGACAAAACAAATCTACAACACAGACATAAAATAGGAGAATCTATCCATTAAGTATTTTCCTCTCTAACCACAAATAAGTTTCTATACCTTAAACTGTTGATTTAAAGTTTTCCACGTATCACTGTCAATGTTCTTATTATGTTCTTTATACTTTCTACTTCGGTTGTATACACAATTCATTTAATATATTCTTCAATCCACCTGTAAAATCTTGACCGTGTACTTTCAAAGTTTTCCTCTTTTTGTCCTTTCAGAAGTCAATTTGTCCATCTCAGCCATTTCCAATAGTTTATTTATTATTTCTTCCTTTGATGGTGTCTCTTTTCTCCTCCAATATTTAGCATATAATATTCTAGGCAGTTGAAACAACATGTATAATCAGATAGGAATCCTGCTTTGTACAGTTTTCTGGAGGGAAGGGAAAAGAGATTGTTAGCTGCTCTGAGACACCTTTGGGTAGTGAAGGGCGGGGTATGAATCCAATCTCCTCCTCCTCAAATGTAATGTGTGTTCGATTTATGTAGCGCTGAACAGGGTATTCCCTCTGTGGACCTTATCATTTATTCATAGAAATTATGGGCGATCATAATTAAGAGAAGTACTAGTTTATGTCCAGCCCCTATGGACAAAACAATATATATTCTTTCAAAAGAAAATTCTGTTGGGGAATTCCAAGAACTGGTCTTAATTCTGTGTTGTTATAGCAGGAACAGAGTCTTATGATGCCCTAAAGATGAACACATTTATTTTTACACAAACCTTCATGGCTGTTGAATGTGTAAAATGATAGTCTAAATTTTCCGTATCCTCACCAAATTTAAAACCTTAACCACAACAATGCAAAAAAAGGAACCCTGTGCCGTTGTGACTCAGCTCACATCCTATCTTTTAAGCCCCACAAACTATATGAGACTATGAGGGAGATCTAGCTAGTGATGCTGCAAATTTCATCACAGACACTACGAACTTGCCATATTCAAAGGTGTGGCAATCTGATGTGAGCCAGTCACTCGGTCTATTCGGTTTGTGTCGAGCAGCTGTGAATGCCTGCCAAGCTGGATTGCACTGGGCTTTCTGAAGGGTAGGGTTTTATTAAAATACAGCAATAATCAACTGACATGATTTGTGAGTGATTTAATGAGTGAATTAATTGTCCATTTAAACTATTGCCTGCTCAGCAGAGCCGTTATACCATAAGGAGATAGTACAACTCAGTTGGGCTGCCTGAGAGAACATGCTTATGCAGAAAACCAATACCGCTGCCCTGCATAGTTGTAAGGAATACAGTGAAACCACACGGATGAACAGGTCAATGAACTATCAAACCGACTGTTGAAAAATCAGATCTGTTTTTGCAGCTGGTGAACAGGGATGTGAGCTGAGTCAGTGGATGTTCAAGTATCCCTAGAGCTAGGGCTGCTTTAATGATTCTCCAGCTCCCTCCAGTGTTATCTGATCTTCTATATGGTACAACTTTACTTATTTACTTACTTACTGCGGAGGGGGTGGAGTGGAAAATATTGAACAGTTCAAAATAGGTTGATGTTTCCTGCTGTAACAATGCAGTCGTCTGACATTTGGCTCAAGCACTGCTTCAGGTGGAGAGGCTCTGCCCTAACCTCTGCACAAGCCCTAGACCTCCACCACCTGATGCTCTTGAGTCATTGTGTCAGTGCCTCATCTCACAGGCTCTGGCCATAACTGGTGCTTTTGAGGATAATAACTGGAATGCCAGGGCCTGGGAGATAGAGGACAGGAAGCGGTCCACCTGGCCCTGCTCATCTGGCTTGAGCTTCAACAACTGCCTTAACTATGCCCACCATCCCAAGAAGACATCAGGACTTCATGTTCACCGCCATAGCCCAGACCTACTAGAGCTCTTCTGAGGGCCCTTAAAACTGCAGCAAATGAAACCTATGAGGGATGGAATTATAGTAAAGAAGGGGACTGTGCAAGATGGAGTGAAAAAGCTGACCAGGTTCAGTGCATTTTATTTGCAATATGATATCTAGGATTGCATCCAAACGTTCCCATATACTAATCATGAAATCTTCCTTGGGTGCACTGGGCCTTTCTCTCAGGAAAGAGGTGCGTTCCACCAATGGGAGGCTCCATGCAACTGAAGAGGATGCAGCTATTCGTTGAACAAAACCTTTGTACCCAACCCATAGATCATTATAAGCTGCTTGAGTAACTATGACAAAACTAGGCAAAAAATGTAAATAATCCATACAAGGACGGGGTCTGTAGGCTGACTAATCATTGCAATTGCAGTATTAAAATCTGTCGGATTTTAAACAAAGGCACACCTTTGAAAAAGCTATTCAGTGCTGACATTGCAAATCTGGCTATGGCCCTGTTTACATAATGGATGTGCAATGATGCTGCTCATGTTTTTTAGCTTTGAGAAACTGGTATTTGCATTCAATATCCTGGTATTAGCCCCTTGTATGGAGATGCCGTGTTGCTTACTTTTAATCAGATCAATCAATTAGTTAAAAGGAAGGCAGCTGAACGTAGACGAAACCCCATAAATCAATTGACAGCCTCTAATCCATAAAGTTCCTCCTGCATGTCAAATATTTTAGCTTTGGCTTCATACATCATCAAGAGAGGGGTGTAACCACTTCAGATCCCTACTGGGAAGGAAGGAGGGAGGGAGGGAGGGAGGGAGGGAGGGAAGGAAGGA